>NC_067237.1:32709257-33037757 GCF_019924925.1 Ctenopharyngodon idella | reverse complement strand
ATAAACAATCCACAGAAAACGCTTAGAAATGATCACCGGGGCAAATCAAGACTTCGCAGTGTGTGTGTGTGTGCGTGCTGCTTAAATAGTGTGAGTGTGATGTGATGCAGGTGTGTGCGCAATCAGTCCCAGGAATGAGGGCCTATGGGAAATGTAGTCTGAATGATAGTCTCAGTATTCCGGTGAAGGCTCCCTCCGGTGGTGAGTAGCTAAACATTTAATATTTGACGACTGTTTTATGATTTACTGTAAATATTCAGCGACCGACAGTAATATCCAGTGATGCAAACTACTCAACATTTTTATGCAATTTCGCCATTTTAAATGGGAACTATGCTATTGATTAATGATATGATTAATGTAATTCATAACTAAATGTGATGAGACAAGGAACTTTTACCATTCTTATTTCTTTTTCATTATTCCCTTAAATCCCTTTTAGTCATTTAATTACTTTAAATAAAAAAAATACCCAATAACACCCTAATTTGTTAAAAAATAAATTTGTTCTAATGAGCTAGACCAAATTTAAGTGGACTTTAAACATATTTAGTGCAATAATGAAGCTATCTAAGCAGACAAATACTGGATTCAGACGTGCATTCATTAAATGTCATTAAAAATGCAAGAGACTTACCAAAGCCTAGAGTGTCCAGATGCAGGGAAAAGCAGAGAACACAAAATTAGACATTTAGTGAAGGTGCGCTGTCGTTTACATACAGTAAGCACATCTCTTTACGTCATACCTGCCGTCATGCAGAAAATCAGATCGAAAGTCTGTCTAAAGCGCAGAGAAAGCTGCAGAGGTGAGGCTCAATCCTTAAATAACTCACCTCTGACATGCAGTAGAAATTTACAGTTCACTCATGCATTTGCTGTGCAATTTGTTTGGTAAAGATACTGAAAGGTGTCCTAACATAGTCCTACTGTCTGCGAGTATTGTTGCCATTACTGCTACAAACAGACAAGACCAGACAGCATGTGTTAAAGCCAGCTCAACACGATCCAAAGAGTTCAGGACAGAGAACGAGAGAAAGAAAGAGCCAATGAGGGGGAAAATGGGACACTATAGAGCCGGTCAAAAGTCAAAAAGCCACGATTAGCCATATTGAGATCGGCAGGCATGGACAGCGGACCATACTGGACTCGTCTTTACCATCTGTCCCTGAACCTGATGGTGGTAAAGACCAAGTGGGCTGCTAACGGCCCCTTAAAGCAGGGCTGCACAGGACAATAGGGTAGATTTGACCTGTACATGAACGTCAAGTGTTGATGTAAGTCTCAACATGCACTTGAATTGCTGAGGGTTGCTGCAGGCAATGGAATTGTATGCGTGAGTCTGAATTTTGGAGATCTGAATTTTTCTCATAGGTCACGTGACCGACTGTCGTTGCCCTGAAGCAATCACACAGCCAACAAGGGGACAGAAACAGAGGACAGAGGCATGATGGGATAGACCAGATCGGACCCGGTACAGCACTGACTTCATCCACGCTGTAAAAGGCTTAGAGGCGCACATCACTTTTACATGGATTTAAAAAGGCACACAGTTAAATCAGAAGTCAATGAAGTCCTCAGTTATATTTTTGGGTAGAGTTGTCAACATTTCGGTTTCGAATGCTTCTGCTGTCGCTTGACTGAAAACAACCATTTTGGAGGGAAATCTGACAACTCACGGAAAAATATCACCCATAATCAATATGGGCCCAAGTGGGAATGGACCACAGGACACGCCAAAAAACCAAAAGAACAAACTGAACGATGACCCGTACTTACCAAAATAGGGTTGGTTTTTAATTTCATGCAAAATATGGACAGATACAGCATCAACATTTGTCCTTCAGAAGCTGAACATTTGTACAAAACTCAATGTAAGAATCGGTTAAGAAAATTTGCTCTAACAAAAATCAAGAAGAAGAAAATGGAGACAAAGACATGTAGACGGACTGCAAGAGCTCAAACAAGAAAAAAAGAAATCATTTGAAACGTTAAATGCAAAAAATATGAACAGAAACATACAACATACTACATAGATGCTGTGGATCAATCATTCGCCGTCTAGAGTCTCATAAATTAAATAGCACTTCATTATCAATATATGAGCACTACACATTTAAAGACAAGACAGATGATTTGAACTGCAGATATTGTGGAGAACACCAGGTGAGTGACCTACTTTTACTCTGGTGGAGCGTAAAACTCTTAAAATAGCATCAAAACATAAACACGTGTGCGCCTCTATCTTGCATGTGCCCTGCTGACAGTGTTGGATTGTAAATTCAGACTAGTGACCGTGTGCACGGTGGGTCTGATTGGCTAATACAGTCTTCTAAAGCGCCATCAGTCAAACATAACCGTGCTGGGCATGATTACTCACCAGGTCTCGGACAATAGGCATGGTCCTCTTGCGACGTAAATCTGGCATGCTGTCAATGCCATAAAGTATACTGCCAACCCTGGGGATGGAGGCAGATTTAGAGTCTATTAATACCATAATCATGCTGTACGCTATGAAACATTACCCGGATAAAAAGCAGTCGGCTGATTTACAGCACTGGCAAATAACATAGGATGGGCAGAGGGGGTGGGAGGAACAGGAAGTCCATCATAATTGCTCTTGTCTCACACAAACCCATTCTATACATCCATAGAATACTTGGTCAAAATGGGCTGTACAACCACAGCACTACTGTACTGTGGGTACTGTATTCCTCAATGCAATATGCTTAACTTGATTATTCATTTCTAGTTAGATGAAGTAGATTTTTAACATCATCCTCTTCACTAATTATTTGATCAGATTAAAAAAGGAATTTAATGGATTCGATTGTAGTATGCTTGTATTGTATGAACATAGGTGAAATAGATCTGGACAATAACTCATGTCTATAATTCTAAAATACAAACATACTCAATATGAGAGTTTAGATTAGGTCAGTATGTTCTCATGCTGCACGTCTATAAACAAACAGGTCTTTTGCATTCATGCAGAGCCCAAAGAAACGTGTTTGTCTTTGTTAGGAAGACAGTGGCATCATCAACGCTTAATGAGAACGGCCTTTAATAAGCATAAATGCCAACAGTGTAGGGTATATTTATTTATTTTTGACAGCTCATTACCAAAAATGAAATTCATTCCCACTACATTCATTAACCTGGAGACATACCATTGCAAACAATTAACACTAGATCAGGTCCCAAGAAAATCCACAAATAACATTCCATGCACATTCTTGCCTGCGGTCTAACAGAGAAAAATAATATCAGCGAGTGTGTGTGTGTCAGTGATAAATGGAAGACGTGGAGACCCAACGGCTCGAGAGTCAGAGGCACCAAAACACACACACACACACACACACACACACACACACATACATATACATTTATATAACACCTGTAAGAGTGTAACTCCAGACACATACTCCTGTGTATAATGGTGTACAGATCAGCTCTCTTTATTTCCCCTGTGTATTTGCTGTTGAGTATGTCTGTACTCACCCTCCGCCGGTCAGCCCCAGTTTGGCTGGGTCCAAGATATTGGCACGACCCTGTCAAGCAAGAAAACAGCCTGCTGATGACTTATGCAGATCAATAAGACACTGTACTTACTGTATACTGTATCATTTACCTGTACAGTAAATAAACAAATGGTCACAACAGAGAAACAGACAAACAGTGACAAACGTGTAAATATACAGACAAAATCCATCACAAAAAATAAGATCAGAAAGTACAGATCTACCTATCCATCCATCTATCTGTCTGTCTACCTGTATATCAGGGGCATGCAGTGGTGTTCCGAAATGAGGAGGCAAAGTTTAAATTTTTATAAAAAAAAAAAATCAAATGCAAATTCATGTCCCAGTTATATCTATACTTAATGTCACATTTTCCTGGTTAAATAAGCATTACTTTACATTACATAAAAAAAAAAAAAAAATATCTAGTGATGGGCGATTTCAAAACACTGCTTCATGAAGCTTTATGAATCTTTTGTTTCGAAATCAGTGGTTCAGAGGGCGTATCAAACTGCCAAAGCCAAGTGATTTCAGTAAACGAGGCTTCGTTACGTCATAAGTGTTTCGAAATTTCAATGGTTCACCACTGGGGGGCGTGACTTTGGCAGTTTGTTACACGCTCCGAACCACTGATTCGAAACAAAAGATTCATAAAGCTTTGAAGCTTCATGAAGTAATGTTTTGAAATCGCCCATCACCAAATATTGTTGAATAAAGTCATTATTTTGTTTTTTTGGCATGCAAAAAGTATTCTCATCACTTCATAACATTAAGGTTGAACCACTGTGGTCACATGTACTATTTTAAATATGTCTTTAGTAGCTTTCTGGGCATTGAAAGTGTTAATTGTCTTGCTGGTAATGCAGGCCATCAGATTTCAACAAAAATATCTTAATTTGTGTTCCAAAGATGAACGAAGGTCTTACGGGTGTGGAACGACATGAGGGGGAGTAATTAATGACAGAATTTTCATTTTTGGGTGAACTAACCCTTTAATGTTCTATTTATTAAAACCAAGTATAAATCTCATCAAGTTTATTGTTTTTAAGCATTTTTACTAGTCATCTGCTATAACTTTACCTGCTGGTGTCGCTGTTGAATAGTGTTACTGTGATTTAACTAGTGATTTATACACTTTTTAATGTCATATTTTGTAATATTTGCTGATTTTCTGTAATATTGATTATTTTCTCATTCAATTTTTTGAGGAGACACAGCCTCCCTTGCCTCCTCAGAGGAAACGCCCATGCTATATATCTACCAATCCTGTCTAGCCATTTACCCATCTATCTGTCTTTCTATCTATCTGTCTATCTGTCTCTTTGTATACTGCTTATTAACATCACCACCAAGCAATTATACAGAGAACAGTGGAAAAACATGCAGCATATTCTATGTACATTCAGAGATGAACAAACACACACACACACAGAAATGGGTGAAAAATTATATAAGAAAAGAAAACACAAGAAGACCTCCGTGTCCAGAGCAGTGCTGTCTGCAGAAGAGAAGCAGAAAGACAGAGAGGAACATTAGAAATAACAGCACATATCGACATCTTTATCTATAAATAACTGCACACACTTATAATGACTTGTGCCTAATGGAGCCAAACAAATAGTGCCAGCACAGCTCATTTACGATATCTCAGTCAGAGTAATCCCTGATACACACACACACAACCTTGAGCCAATATATCATGTTTCTCTCATACTACACTGGCCATATATTGCTGTAAAAGCCTGCGGTGCCCAGAACAGAGAGACCGCTCATGTTTATTTAAATACACTTTCAGACAATCAATATCCAAACACAATTTCTGCCAAATTATGGGCAGATTCAAACCTCAGAGATGAGGTTACACTGATGACCATTACTGACCCTGATTTCTCATATTACATTAGATAACTCCTTCCCTCCCTTTAATCTGTCTCATTCTCCCTCAAAGTTCACCTCAGACGCTTTAATGTCGCTCAAGTGTTTAAATGTAATGGCGATGATTAGTTCAGCTTTAGTGCTATAGCTTCACAGCTCACTGGACCATGAACGATAAAAGTGAGGCTTCAGAGACGTCAGAGGTCAATAAACGCACGTAGACACCTAAAGAACAGCCGTGAAGCTTAAATCTAGCTGGTTAATAGAGTGAAGACGAGCATGGTCAACGGAGTATTGATCAAATCTATCCTGTTGGGCTTGTGGAGGGTTACTCGTCCCTTTTGTAGTGCTCAGACAATCCTTCAGTGTCAGAAAAACAGTAAACTGAGGGCCAACCAGTATATATTTGGGTGTTTTAGTGGCCTGTTCATTCCAAATCGATTTTATAGCAACAAACCATCCAACTTTAACTACTAATTAGGTTTACGGGTCTTATATTTTATTAAAAATATGTTGATGTGAAACTAAGAATTCTTTAATTTAATGGTAAATCTTACAACATGCCCACGTCACAAAGTCGTGGGACCCCAAAATCAAAAGAAAAATGTAGATATCTCCTAATTTTTGTCTTTTGATTTTGGGGTAAAATGTGACCTGGGCATGTTTTCATAAGATTTAAGATTAAATAAAAAAAAATTTAAAAATAAAAAAGTTAATTCTATAGAGTCTATATTTATATATAATATATTTTTATTTTGTTTCAACAACAATCAAACTTACATTCAGGTCTGGAACAAAAACTTTTCAAACTTGATTCATGATTAATTCCTGATAGATAAAACAAGTCACACCCCACATTTTGTCTTGCAGAATATCCTGTTTCACATTGCAGATTGAAAATGGAATAAATGAAAAATCACATCTTGATAAAACAGAGCAATTCCAAGAGGGTCCTTGCACCATTGGTGCCTGGGCCCCAATTAAGAGAATATTAAGTTTGTGTTATGATATATGAAATATTCTTGACAGGTCTCATGAGAGTGACCCTTAAAAAAAAAAAAAAAAAGATTGCACACTGGATGTCCACTGTCTGCAGAATATATATGCACCGAGGGATTTCTCAGATTAATTAAATTTCCTTTTAGATTTCTAGGCCAGTGACAGATGAAATGAAATGAATATTTTGGCTGGGGTTCTCGGGAGGCTAAAACATATCGTTATGTGAGAGGGGTGACAGAAAACCCCTTTCACTCATTTGGATCAATGGCCTGTTTCCACTGAGCTCTGGCTAAATGCATCACTTTCATTAATAATGGCTTACAGAAAACAAACTACAGGTAGAAAATCTTCTTTTAAAGACATGCAATGCCATTCACCATTTAAATGATATAACTAAAATAACATGACTTATTTCCCAGTAAAACAGAAATCTCATATACTGAAACGTTACATTTCTAATGAAAACATTCTATGGAAGTTTTCAATTTTTCCTTTGGCACTGATGAATCATGCACAACAAGACCAAGACCATTTATTCAAGTAAATATCGTCAATTTTGATTTCATGTTGTCTTAACATAATATGAATAGTCATTTGTAATGCACTTTAATTATGCATTCCATAATTTGATGCATTTCTGAGTGAAACCAAGCTTAGGTGAAGATGTTACATTTTGATGAAATAATAATAAAAAAAACTTTTACATTCGAATTACATGCACTGATGAATCATTCACAATAAGACAAGCTACATGTATAAATAAAGTAAACAGAGTCAAATTGGATTTTTCATGACTTTCATGTCCATCTCTGTGAAGAATATTCCTAATACAGTCATAATCCTCAATTATTGAAATGCAGTGCAAATGAAAATCAATGAACATCTGGAGCAGAAGTATATTTTTGTGGGTTTGAAGAGCCAATAAAGAAATTAAAGAAACCTTAAAATATTAATTCCTAAATACAGAGAGAAAAGGAGAACTTTTCTACTGCAGATCAACTAAAAACTAACCTTCACACATCTGCAAGTGGCAAAAAGTGTTTAAATATCTACATGTTTTTAAATCTGTCCTCTGTAAGTGTTGTGATCTAAATAAAATATATTCAGAATACAGATAGACTACTTTCATACAAGATAACAAACAGATTTAGCTGACCTCGATGGGTCATAGCGGAAGAAATAAAATTGATATAATAAACACGTGAAGTGAGGACTGCCGGCTCACACTGCTAGCCTCCAAACAAGACTCATATAAGAGTCCCAACAACACTGACCTGGTTAGCAAGCGCCCTTGGGAGGAGGAATTAGCATGTGAAGGCAGTTCAGGCAAGAACTAAATGAAGATTGGTTTGGCAGAAAGAACAAATCCTAAGAGACCGCACTGTAAAAGACTCCTAAAATGTGCAGCCTGAAGAAGACTAAACCAAAACAGCAATGACACGCAGAGCCCCTCCATGACAGTTCCTCATTTTATGCAAATGATTTCTGATCAGCACTCTTTAATTAGTCGAGGAGAAAATGAGAGCTGAGGAATTAAATTGGCTGTGTGAAAACAAGGAGCTAAACACCAGCACCACTGAACTGAAGAATATTTCTGTGCACAGTTTTCATCAAGGAGGATAAACCTGGAGAACGCTAATCATTAGCATTCCCATTTCAAGCACTGTCAACAGAGAATCATGAAAACATTCAAATAAATAATTTTAAAATTATATCATGGTCTGTCTGAATACTTGATTCTGATTGGCTGGAAGTTGTGCAATAAAACCGTTCAATGCAGTTGTTCCAAGTCAGTTTAATCACCGTTCTATATTAATGCACTGCTTTCATATAAGCGCGCACACACATACGTCACTCACAAAGAGTGAACAGACTGAAGACGGCGCTGGGCACACACAGAAAAAGGAGCACAGAAACGTGTTGTCAACGCTGCACCACAACTTTTATTAATGAATTAACTTCGCTACATTATATTAATCAGCAAGGAGGTTGTAGGGTTGCTGTTTTTGAAGTAATTAAACTCACAGCTTTATTGCTATTAGAGAGACACTGCACAGACGCAGGCAATACACATGCACATCTCTCTCTCTCTCTCTCTCTCTCTCTCTATTCAAATAAATGCTATAATTCAATAAAAAAAAAAATGTAAACTTAGTGCACTTTATCTCTGTGTCTGATTTAAAGCGTACAGACTGCTAAATCTAACGAGTGGTAGCTGACGAAAATGACCTTCATTTTAACCCTTCCAGTCAAATTTAGCGCTGCAAACATTGATGACAGCTTTAACTTGTCAATGCTGGCAAATGACTATGGTACAAGTGGGATAATCCACTGCTAGCTGTGCATCAAACGATCAGGTGGTTCTTTGCTTTTCATGTCATGCATTAAAATCATTTAATGCACAGCTAGCCGTGGATTATCTCTTATATATATATATATATATATATATATTTAAAAACAGAAAATATCAATTATCCATTGACAAAGCTAAAAAAATCTGAAAAAAAATTATATAAATATTTTATATTATAAAAAGTATTTTAATATGTGGAGGTTGCAGGTAGGAAGAGAAGAAGATAAACAAAAATAACTAACATGCAGCAGCTCAGGAAAATACAAAGACGCAGGAGAATGACAACCGCTAACAAAGCCAAGAACAGACAAATCAGAACACAAACTGGGGGCTTTAAATACCCAGAGAAACAAAATGTTTTAACAAGGAGCAGGTGATACAAATCAATCATACAGTGAGTCACTATAGAAACGATGGGAAACACAGGAAACATAGAGCTACAAACTAAAAGTCCAGGAACACTAAACTGAAACTAAAACTATACGTGACAATATAATAGTGCGTAGTCATAAAAGGGAAAGCCCTAAGACAGTGGTAGGCAATAGGCGGCCCGCGAGCCAAAACTGGCCCACCAGCAATAATATCTGGCCCGTGCCCGCAGCCAGATTATTTTGATAGCGGCTGGTTCTGAAATAGATCTTCGCCTCGTGGTGCCATCTAATATTATCAATGTGTCTACACCAGGCGCGCCGCGCCACAACAGCTAAAAGCTGTCTACACTGAACGCAACAAACCGACCGTTGCAAAGCACTTGGACTACGTCAGAAACAGAACGGGGAATCTGTTTACCGTCGGAAATGTAATGTGTTGTGTCACGCCACTCCGCACCGCATCCAGTGTAGACAATATCGTTATAATGGGTTCTATTATCTTTTGTAGCACCGTGTCATGCCGCTCGCGTCCGGTGTCGGTGTTATATTCTTTGAAAACAGCGACAACCTCGTTGCAGATAAGACACACCAGCTTTGCATTCACAAAGCTAGGTAGGATGAACGCATAGTTGTCTTTCCATTCTTCTTTGTATGCCCTTTATTTTGCTGACAACTCTCCTCTTTAGACTCTTTGATAGTGCCATTTTCTCTCACCAGCTATCTTAAATGTTAACGTCACTCTGCACATGACGTAATAGCATATCTCCAGCACGCAAACAATTTAAAAAAAAAAAAAAAAATGCAGTTTAGTGCGTGAGGATGCCAAGAAATAATTCTGAATGTAAAACTTATAGTAAGCTACGTCAAATAATTATTACAATAAGTTAGGATCCATTGTGTAACAAGCAAATTAAAATGTTACACATTATTCACAATATGGAAAGAGGAAAAAAACATAGTTCAATAAGAGCATGACTCAAACATGCCATTAATGGGCTTATTCAAGTTATTTTTTTCCATTCCTCATCTCCCACATGTGTGTTTTAGCAAGGCGGTCTATGTTGCAAGTTGGTGAATGAAGATACTTGCCAGGTTACGCGTCACTACTCTGCTTTATTAGAATACCCAGTGTAAAACCCGGACACCACCACACAAATGTGGCTTTTTGTTAATTAATGTCTTACTACAGGATTTAACACAGAGTAACAGCTCAATACCAGTTACAAAAGACACTGTAACAGTCTTCCACAGGCAATTCTAGTTGCATTTTTCAATTAATTGAAAAAATTAGTGGCGAAATTTTTTTTTGCCCCGATGCCAAACTTAATTGCCGACCCCTGCCCTAAGAGATGAGCACTCTCTTTATGAGGTAAATGTCTTTTTCTAGCTGAAAATAAAATTAAATGTTCAACCTGTCAAGCGCACCAACTCTGTGTCAGCAGAACAGTCTGTTCCTTCTCTCATTATGCTATTATATATTATATATATATATATAAAGCTTCTGTTGACTATACACCTGTCTGTGTGGAGAAAGCACCTTTTCAGATCTCGAAAGTCTGTAGGGTTGTAGAACTGGTACTACAGTTCTAGTTCTTTGTGACAAGTACTACAACAAAACCTGCAGCTAATTCACTGCCAAATTGCCAATCCAGTTTAATCAGGTGCTGCTAAATGCACAAGGTAGTGATGCAATTCAAGTATTTAAATGAAGTCATTGTGCATTTGGGTCAATGACATGACATGTGTATTTTTGTGCCCAAGTGCATTATTTCCTTTTAAAATAACTTGATAAATTCATAACATGCATCACTTTATTCTATAAAACCTATTTAGTTTGAATTATTTTTTCAGTACATACAAATAATCAAATATTATGTTATTTTTTGGTATCTTAAACCCCCAAAATATCAGGTGGTCCAACAGTCCACACAAATGAACAGACTTAGAAAACTATTTAAAATGGTGTTTTAATAATAAGAAATTCAAAATAAAACACTATGGAATCACTTTATGTTTGAAACCTTTCATATAAACAAATTTTATAAATATCAGTAGTTGTAAAGCTGTTGAGATAATTGAAAAACTTTTGTCTGGCAAATTGTATATTGTCAAATGTCAGGGTGGCACAACTGCAAACATGTTATTATGAATTAACAAGGTAATAACAGTAAGCATGATAATGCAGCATCCAGAAGAGCCCAATTTATCCTTGTGGCAAAGTGAAAAGGTCTGTAGATCTCTCTCAAACACTTTCCATGTGAGGTGGTACAACCAATGAAAAACTAAAAAAAATTTTTTTCATTTTTATCATTTACTTCTTTATTGTATTTAGAAATTCTATGTATGAACTTGCTAATACAGGCATCCAAGTAGAAGCCTGTTAATTGTAAAAATTAGTTGCAGAAGTCAGGTGGTGCAACTGCAATGAATGTCCCTATATGAAATTAAAAAAAAAAAAAAAACTAAGCTGAGTAAATAATACATTTAAGCTAATATTGTCTATTATTATTCTATTTTTTAATTCTTGTTCTAAAATGTTAGTTTCAGGTTAAAGATGTTTTACACTTTCAATTATTTTCATGCTAATAATTTTTTTAATCATTTTTGATGCCACTATCGTATAAAGAAAAGAAAAATCGGTCACACTTTATATTAGGTGTCTTTGACTACTATGTATTTGTCACAGCAAGGATGACTTTAAGCAGGATCTATTGGCAGCAGTAAAACTTCAAGAAACAATAAATAAACAACAGATTATTAACTAAGGCTGAGTAAAAAAAAAAAAAAAAAAAAAATTGATTTCTCGATTTTAATCGGTTCTCATTTTTACGAACTGATATCGATTTTTAAATCCCAAGAATCGATTGATCTAGTCTGTTTTTAGTTGATGAATGAACAGAACATGTAGCGCTCCTCTGTGCCTTGTTACTTTTGATATGAAGCAAAGTCTCAGATTTCAAATGACGTCCATCTTATTATGAGATTCAAAAAATAAATACCGTTTTGGCGCCGTTTAATGTGACGTAACAGATCGCTTTAGCGCCTCAGTTAAACAGAAGCGGCAGCACGGAACATCCTCTTCTCCGCTTTAATACCAGTTACAGCGCGAAATAAACATGACTAAACATCTGAAGGTATGTTAAAATACACAGTACAACTTACCGAAATCCGTATCATGTCTCGTGTAATAGCTCAATCAGTGTTTCAACCTCGGAAAGACGTCAATAAAACAGCTTGTAAACAATGTCACGTAACGTCACATTTACCTCAGGAAAACATATTCAGTGACCATAAACTCATTAGTCAGCTAGAAAAGTGAACTCTAGAAAGCAGCATTCTGATAAATATAGCTATTCACCGTTACATATTCATTATAATCAGGGGCGGAATAAGGTGGTCAGGGGCCCCTAGGCTGCTCTTTGTGTGAGGCCCCCCCTTAATCATTATGCTTTACTGGAAAATGTATTTACTAGTGCCATACATTGTCAACACACAAATATTAAGGTTAGCTGGCATTGAGACAGCAATACTACAGTTTTTCTTCTACATTCCTTCAAGTGGTGGACCACCATAGGAAGAAAATTACCACCACACCACATAAGTAAAATGGGAAATTGAAAATCATAATAAATCATATATAATAAACCAATATATAGCTAATACACTAATCAGCGCTCAAGCGCATGCATAAAACTTGCCACAGCGCATCGGAGCCCCGCACATGACATGCAAGAAAAAAAATTAAATCACGCAGACGATTTGCTATTTCGTTCCCTCGATTTATAAATCGAAATAGTAAATCATGCGCACGATTTATACCCTACTATTTTTTCCTGCATGTAGTGAAAAAGCAGCAAGGAGACTTTCTAAACATTTTAATAATTTATTGATAATATTTTCTGTTTTCGGCTGCAGAGATGGTCTACGATGCTGATTCATTCATCATGTCCGCAGTATAGTCGATACGCATATATGCATGTTTGATACAGATTACATAATCTGAGAATATTTATTTTCCATTTGAATTGGTTCGATTAAAAGTAGACATTTCAGTCTTTCTATAGATATATTTCTCGTGTCTGTAAGGGAAGTACGGTTCATGTTTGTTACGTGCTCAAATTCACAGAGATGGCAGACCGTGCATTCTGGTTGTTTTCATTTTACAAAAGCACAACGTTTTCTGTTATTGTGAGTTTACAGAAATATAAGTGTACCCTTTACAGTTTGTGTTACTCTTATCTGTATGACTGAAATGACAAAGTACTTTAAGTTAAAAGCAAGTGATCGCACCGGCGCCATCCATGTCACGCAGCGAGCGCGCTCTCCACACAAACACATGGATGTCCACCTCATAATAGCGCAAATTTATTTAGGACTAGGCTAACATTAGCGGACTTGTAGCGGAGTTGCTACTACTTACATGTTTCAAGTGATAAGCCATATCTGAGGTCGATGAATGATAGGCGAATGTTTGGATTTCCTGCCGTTAACGATCTCTCCCTCACGGACTGCGTGACTTCGCCACTTGTCTTGATGTATCCAATACCTTGAAGTATCAAGTCAATTTAGGTTTTTTTCCAGTATATCTTGTTCACGTTGTTTTTTTAACCTTTGTATTTTCTGTTTTTTGTGCTCCATTATCGTAATTTCTTTCGGACATTTGGCGCTATGCAGTCTAGCAATAGCAGTGACGTAAATGAAAATGATTGACATGATTTGATCAGCAGCTGATTGGACAGATGTGACCCAAATGTCCCATCTATCCAATCACCTGCTTATTTTTTTTATTTATTTATTTTTTTTTTTTTATGGGCCAACGAGGGTCTTTTTTTATTTTAAAAAAAATATTCTGGGCAATCCGGGGCCCCTGCACACGTAGGGCCCCTAGGCTGCAGCCTAGGCAAGCCTGTGCGTTAATCCGCGCCTGATTATAATGTTCTTCAATATTTAATGCATGTTTGAATAAATCAGTTATGACAACCACGATTTAAATGTTTACATTTTTTAAAAAAACGAATTGGAATAGAAATATGATTATGTAATTCTAAACTTTATTTATTATAAAAAACATTGAGTGTAATTTAAGTGTTTGTATATAAGTAAGTTATTTTTAACCTTCAATATTATAGTAAAGTAGTACCAACTGACTCCCATGTGTAATTTACAGCATTAGTTGGGAGATGTTTTTCCTCTAGAAAATTTTCCATGTACTGTATCTGATATACTACATCCAAAATAATCAATATCAAATCGAATCGTAATCGAATCGAAAGCATGTCAATACCCAGCCCTATTATTAACACACAGGAACAGAACAACCAACTTAAATAGACATACTAATAGAAGTAAGAATGAACAAGGATATGAACTGAACAGGGAGTATATATACACAGACTAAATTAGTGAAATAACAAGGGGCAGGTGGACACAATAGGTTGCTATGGTAACTAACAGGCACCCACTAGGGAACTAGGAAAAGGCTACATTCGAAATTGCATACTTCCCTACTATATAGTAGGTGAAAAACAGTGTGTGACAAGAGTAGTATGTCCGAATTCCCAGTACTCATAAATGAGTAGGCAAGAAGTACCCAGAACCACTGCACTTTAGCCTACTCCAGTTCCTACATTTTGAATGTGATGTAAAGTTATTTTTTCTGTTTTTGATCAATTTACTACTTTTACTTCAATAGAGACTGTTGACTAAAACACTTTTCCCTCTCATTATTAATGTTGTCAGGTGGCAAAACTGATATTCATCAGGAGGGGAATTTAAACCGACAAATAATAGATCAAAATGAGCAAATGGCTGAAAACTACATTGTGTTATTGTATCGAATGTATTTACTGGTATACTTGTATGATTATTAAAAAGTAAAATCGATGCTAAAGATACTAAATACCCAGCCACTAGAATGCAATAATTATAAATTAATATTAATAAAATACACAACCACAAAATAATAATGTGTTAGGCACTGTAGAGGGTTAGTCTGCTAAGTTTCTACTTATAAATACAATTAGGAAAATATTTGGTTCTACCACCTGACAAAAAAGTGGTCAAAAGTGAATTTAAACACTTTGAAATGTTATTTTACAATTGAAACTTGCTTAAACACATTGCTCCTGACTCATAAAATATGCATTATATCAATTTTTAAAAAAGGTTGTTTTTTTTATCGTTTTTTTTGAAGCATTATTTGTCATTGACCCTTTTGCATCATCTAATTTACATAATTTCATTGGTGAATCCGACACTAAAATAACACAGAGAGCACAGCACTTTACATGCACTTATTAGATGTAAAACATCTCAGTAAAACTGCAATAATTTCTGCAATCCAATTGTTGAATTGTGCGCCAGTGCCAAACCTCATTGTAATGCCTAAAAAAACGAACTGATTTGGTTTGCGATTTGTGGCTTGTGTTTTAGGGAATCAGAATCCCCTAAAGTACACAGAGCATCTGGCTGTTAATGTGCAGCATGAATGAGCAGCCTAAATACAGTATCCCAACAGTACTCAGCATCGTGGAGTGCAGCGTTGGGTTTGCCGTGTGCTGTGACTGTGATTCTCACATCTAGGTCAAGAGCGTTTTTAGTGTGAGTAAGACTGGGTGGAAATTCCCATGATTCCTGACTGACTGTAAAAGAAACTCTGCTTTTGTGGGGTAAATTTCAGTACTGTTAGCATAGAGACATAAAGATGCCACAATTTCAGTTGTTCATGTTCATATTAGCATGTATTGTGTAAACTGACTTTGACACTGGAAATAAAATAAAATGCTAAAACTGCTAATAAAACATGTTTGCAGTTATTAAAGGAATATTTTACCCAAGATGAAATTATACGTATGTGCATATTCAAATGTGGTGCATCACAATACAAGACTTGAAAGATGCAGACTAATGCAGTTTGTTGTCATTGACATCTACCCTGGCCTGATCTGAAAATGCACAAGCACAAATTAGATTGGAGAGAGCTACGTAAACATCCATCAGATTGTCTCTTTTTATGTTCCAAGCTAGAAAAAAAACTCATTTGGGTGTGGAACAACATGAGGGAAAATAAATAATGAGAAGAACATTATTATATGGGTGAACTAATCCTTTAAAATAAATGATTAAATATAAATAACAATCTTGATGAAATTGTTCATTTGATTCTCTAAGATGAAGCAAGGCCACAAAAGGTGAAGTACGCTTTCATCTGAACTGGAAAACCACACACACACACACATATACAAAATCAATCACCAATTCTAACCACTCAACATTAAATACTAGTAATCATCTTGGCCTTCAGAACAACCCTTCAATAGTGTATTCAGGAACCTAGTCCAGAGAAAGACATATTGGACAATGGTGGATCTCAAATGACTCAATCAATGGCTCACTGACCAAAACCTTGAATTAAACCCTCCAAGAAACAAATTTAAACAAATGTAATGTATATGTAAGCAAATCTGTACAGTTAGCATATAAAATACAAGTAACTGGTTGGATCGTACCTCCTGCCAGGATCTGCTGTTCCAGCTCAGCCATCTGCTTTCTGTAAGCTCTCAATGCTGCCTCTTTAAAGGTGGGACGTATTCTTTTTTTGGGTGGTGCTTCCTGTACAGGAACTTCTGTAACATTTTTGTTCTCGTCCTCTTGTTCTACAGTCTCTTCTACCTCATCTGCACCCTTCGTTTTTGATGTATCTTGAACCTCCTGCAGCTCCTCTTTGCCTTCCTCCTGCTCCTCGATCTCTACTTCTGGTTCCTCTGTTTCTTCCACATAATCCACCAGACTCACCTCATACTCCGCTGTGTCTTCAGTCATGGGATTGTCATCATACTCCTCACTGTATTCCTCATCATATTGTTCATCAAGGCTGCAGTCATATTCCAACACAAGGTTACCCTCTTGAGAGATTTCATATTCTTGCGAGACATCGTATTCCTCTTCTTGGTACTGTTCCTCAGCCTCATTGGCATTTGTTCTGTTTTCCAAATTGGCTAGCACTTGTTGCATCACCTCAACATAATGTGTCTCATTGTCCACAGGTTGTTCAGCAGGTTGTTCTTCCTCTTCTGCCTTGTAATAGAAAGGTTCTGTGTAGACATCAGAGTCAATGGTTGTGCTGGAGCTGTTTGCTGTGGACTGGGACATGGTTCTGAACCTGCCCATGAATGAGGTGTTGCTTGGTTCTTCAACCGGGGCGCTGGTGCTTTGGGAGCCTTTATTCCACACAAAATCCAAAGCTGACTTTGCTCTTTGCAGGGTGGATCCAAAACCTCCAAAACCGAAGGTTTTTTCACTGAGGTCTATGCTAAGCCTGCTACTCCATGATTTGGGGACATCCTCCACCTTCTCATTTCTGATCTCACTCTGGCTCCGGTACATGGCTGAAGATTTCTGGCTCTGCTGGAGGTGGTTCACATCTTGTCGCTGCAAAGTTTGTGGAGCTGATTCAGGCTTAGCTTGGATCTTCTTGGTCTTGGGCTTCTTTTCGGGTTGCAGTTCAGCTGCAGGTTTAGGAACTGGTTTTGGTATGGGTTCAATCACAGCCTCTGGCTCAGGTTCAGGTTCAGGTTCAGGTTCAAGTTCAGGTTCTGGCTGTGCCATTTTTTCTGGTTCTGGTTCTGGTTCTTTTTCTGGCTCAGGCTCAGGCTCTGGTTCTGGTTCTGGTTCTGGCTCAAGCTCAAGCTCTAGCTCTAGCTCAGTTTCTAAAAATTCAGGTTCTATATCTATATCTTGGTCTTGGCCTGTCTCAGGAGTGCTATCTAGTGTCAGAAAGGTCTCACCTTCAAATTGTAAATCAACCTCAAGGCATTTAGTAATTTTCTCAGGGAAACCAGGGTTAGCAGCAGGGTCAAAGGGACTACTGATCTCAGAGATTATGTTCTGCTCAGTTGAAGCATCCAAACCTGAATCAGCACCTTGTTCAAAGTGATGCCAATCTTTCCATGGGGAGAGGTCACCCTGCAGCGACAGCTGAGAACCGCTGTAATGGCTCCTATCTCCTGATATACAAACAAGACCATTACTTACACCACTGTCAATAGTCTCAGTGGTTTCAACTTCATTATGCTCCACATAAGGTCGTTCTTGGCTCAGAGTTTGACTGGGAGGACTGGTGTACCAGGAGGATGCCATGTCTTCTTGCTTCCGTTGCCAAAGTTCCTGATCTGAGGAGGAAAGCAAGGAGCAGCCATTGACTCTGCTGAAATACTGACTCTCTGAGAAATCCTCAGAGTAAGACTGGCAAAGTTTAGAGCAGTCCGATTCAGACCGGCTGAGTTTGGGAGTGGAGTATTCGCTTTGAGAAAGCCATCCAGGTGTTATGTCGGTATAGTAGGACTTACTTTGCTTGTCGTGGTCATCGTAGGCTGTATTATCCGCATAGTGCACAGAGTATGCAGAGTCATCAGCCATCCTTCTGTGTTCGTGAGACTTTTTCTTGTCCGATTTACTTTTTGGAGGTGGTTTGGACACAATTGCATATTTGTTCTTGTTTAATTCATCGAGCTCTTTGTCGCTTTCCATGGAGTCCCAGTCATCACTTTCAGCCTTGTCTTTGGCTGAGACCTTGATGTCCATGCTTTCATATGTCTGAGAGGAAGCCATTGGCTTGTCTCTCTTTTCTTTTGAATCATGTGCTAGACTATCAGTTGAGATAGATATTCCAGTTCCTTTAAGCTTATAACACTTTTTCAAAACTAAATCCCTGTCTTGTGGGCTTGCAAATATAACTACAATTGGTCGAGGTTTAGCATTGTAACATTCTCTTTGTTGCCCTAGTCGATGGGCCAGTTCAATTTTAAATGTCTTGCGTGCTTCAGCAAAACCCATTTTCTCTTTCAGAATTTGATAAATAAGCTCTTCTGTTTTTTCATACTTTTCCTCAGGCACATTTAGAAATCTCAGAGTAGCTTTGTTGGTCTGTTGGCTAATCTGTCTGATGTAATCATGGATGTCTCGAGTCTCACGTCTGGACTGCACGAAACCTGAACGGAGCTGCTCGATTTCACTCTGCACCACCTCCACGCTGCTGGAGATCTCATCAATGGAGCTTTTGAGAGCATTAACGTGCCCTCGCAGTTCTGAGAGCTCAGACTCAATCTGACTGATTCCCTGAAGTTCTTTGAAGATCATCTCCATCACATCCTGAGTCTGACTGATACATCCCGTCGAGCTGGATCCCGGCTCCAGGGTAGTGGTTTTCTGGTGTCGGCCAGCCCGGTCCAGAGATTTGCTTCTGATGCCAAGAGTCTTTCTCCAGTTGCTGGCCTCGGAGTCTGAGGACACACATTCTTGGCTCTTCTTCCATTTTCTCAGCTTTTTCAGGGCACCCAATCGAAGAGTGTGGAGACTACTGCGCTCTCCCCGTTCCCCCTCCGAGCTGCCATCAGAGGGCGCTAAACTAATCAAACTCTTCCTGTTCCTTCTTACTGGCATTGTATAAGCTTTTTGTTCATCGAATCTATGGACAAGTTTTGCCTCGTTTAGAGAGTCAGAGTAATCACTATCAATTGACAAGACCTCATGAAATTCATTATTGTTCAGAAAGAGGGCATTTTTTGGCAGTCCATTGGCAATTGCTACACGGTAACTGAATGTTGGCGAGAGAGAAGAACAGTCATTTTTTCCATCATCCTCCTCAAGAGATATATTGCGTGCTGACGAGCATTTGGAGATTTTTTTAACTGTGCTTTTCAGTGTGGTTGAGAACGTCGGGTTCCGTGCATGCAGCTCAGGGGACGTTTTGGGTTCTTTTTTGTTTTCGCTGCTCTCTTTCTTCTTTGTGGCAGTTGCCAGTTTCTTTGTAAACATTCCTTTGCAAATCTTTACGATGTAAGACGATAGCTTCTTGAAATGGGCAGAAACCATGGAGGGCGATGTTTCAGCAGTTTTGCACTCTGGATGCAGTGAAGCAAAACTGGTCTCAAATCCAGCGGTGCTCAACGGGAAGCACACAGACACTTATGAGTTTTGAAAGTCAACCCTGAGGTATAAGAGGGTCTAGAGAAGAAGTGACC
Source organism: Ctenopharyngodon idella (assembly GCF_019924925.1). Classification (NCBI taxonomy): domain Eukaryota; kingdom Metazoa; phylum Chordata; class Actinopteri; order Cypriniformes; family Xenocyprididae; genus Ctenopharyngodon; species Ctenopharyngodon idella. The sequence continues at coordinate 33,017,620 of NC_067237.1, read as the reverse complement.
TCAGATGTGGTTGTGCCGAGCAAAAATGGTTGCACATCCTCAGTGAGGGAAATATATAAGGGTTTTCTTCAGAAGAGGCCTCATGTCTCTGAAAAAAAGAAAAAGAAAAACATCTTTTCAGTTAGTCTGCACTGAAGGTCAATATGTAAAATGCATAACCCGGAATGTTACACTACACATACTGTATAATGAATCACTGAACAATTCTACTGGAGCCCCAATTTCATAGGCCGTTTCTCATGAGGCTGTCAAATCCAATTCAGTTGAGCTAGACAGGTCACATTTTTGTGAGTATTGAGAGAACCTTCTTATTTACACAGAAACCAGAGCAGAAATGTCTCTGGCCACAAAAGTATTGTTTTGGAGAACCAATAATCACCTAAACATCCTAACATTAATGATTTTGTTTACATTATTGTACAAATCTATGCATTTCTAACAACAAGCTTCAAAATGAGAAGAATGCAGTTTGTTAGCCGTATCATGATCAATGACCTGTCTGTTTGGTGTGGAAATATAATCATTAATCATAATCATCAAAAATCAAGTTACACCATTGTAAACTGGCTTTTGCCACATGTAGTATCCCAATAATCCCATGATACAGGCAAAGAACCTACATAACAATCACAGCTATCACAGCTGAACAGCGCAGTTTAAATGCACTAGAAAGGACAATATGATCATTAACCTCAATTGTAAAGGATATGACCCTCTATGCAATGGTAAAAAGTGGCATGTGTTTGAAAATCAATAATTCAGACAAGAATGGTTTTGTCTGAAAGCTCATACGTTATTCATAAATGGAGGTAAAAGGTGAGTAATAAAGTCATTATGCATCACTCCACTAAAGGGTATTGTTGCGTTTTATTAGATACAGTTCAAAATATCTAGTTATACATGTTAATTAAATAAATAAATAGGTATATATATATATATATATATATATATATATATATATTTAAATAGACTCTGTATCTGTCAGTGAAAATAGCAATACAAACATGGTACTTTGTATGGAATCAGAGAGCAGTTTTGCCCTATAATATAGAACAGAACAGGTGACAGCCTGTGTGTGTGTGTGTGTGTGTGTGTGTGTGTGTGCGTTTTGATGGCATTGTTGCGAGTCAGACACCTTGATGTTTACAGACCTCTCTCTATCTATCTCTCTCTCTCTCTGAGACCTTATAAAGCAGCTTTCACTTCACTAATGTAATTATAACCAAACACAGCTTGTACACTCAAACGTTATTAATCCAATCACACGTAATTTGATTATCAGTATTTTTGCCTGTTTTCCACTAAAAATATCAAAACATCCTTAAAACAAAATATTTATGCTTATCAGGTAAAGTTATGTAAATAAGATTTAAAAAGGCTTTTTTTTTTTTTAATCTTGAATTAGGTTTATTTTGTCCCCCACTGGTGAAATCCCGTTTTTTCTTCTTGTTTTAAGCATAAATCTCAATACATTTTCTTAGATTTATGCATAGCCCAAGGGGGAAAAAAAACTGCAAAACATTTTAATTTCAAAATAAATTATCTGAAAACAACTCTTAATATCTATGCGTCTTAAAGGCACAATATGTAAGATTTTTCGATTAAAATATCCAAAAACCACTAGAACAATATTATATAATTTGTTAACTTGTGTACTTACATTATCCCAAATGTCGAGTGAAAGCAGAGTAGCACTATAACAACTTTCAACACACAAATGTATGATAAAACATGCTGCTTTAACCCACATACGCTTGACCAGAAGAAGCGGAAGCGGCGACTGCACCATAATAAAAGTTCCGCTGCTCTCAAGATGTGTGACGCGCTTGTCTCTCATTAGCAATTGCTCCAGCAGCCTCGTTTCTGCTCGCACAGCACTCGGCCCTGCTCTGCTTCATACTACATTAACGTTAACAATAATCTCATTCATGAACATGATTTCTGCCGGAGTCCTGTCCCAATTCTTTTCCACCGGATGTAGACATGAAGACATGAAGACAACATCTCCCTTGATTTCACAATTCGGCTTCATCAAGCTACGCCTTTGTTTTGAATAAGCGCCCTCTAGCGGCGAAAATTCACATATTGTGCCTTTAAGTAAATATAACTGTAATGTGTTTCTAAAAACAAGACAAACATATTAAGAAAATGTTGTTGTTTTTTCCTGTAGTGCTCACTCTCACATTAATATCTAACATTATCTTTCACATATAAATAAAGTTTTTAAGGACCATTAAGATTTATTGCATAATTATTTTCATGACAATAAATACTTTAATATAGTCTTCAGCAAAATAAATGAGGAGCTTAATTGTCTTGAAAATGTCACAATTCAAAAAATCTAAATGGTTGGAAAAATAATTTCTAATTGGTTTTCTTTTGATTTTAAGGGGGACATTTTGAAAAACTATATAGGGTAAAATTCACTCATCTGCCACACATACTGTCTATTCAACACAATCAAACCACTGGACTCAATAACAGACGCTTGATTAAAACAGGTCACGGAAGCCAAATGTCACAATCACCAGACAGCATCATTTACTATGATTTTACTCTCTGATCCTTTTAATTAAACTAAGTATTCGGCTGGTAAAACTCCAGCATCTGGCATGATTAAGACTTTGGACCTAATGATATTTCAAGTTAATTTCTGATGTCCACTCAGAAAAGTTTAAACTGGGCAGCGGAAACAAATGCTGATACCAGAGGTTTCTAACTTCCTTTTCCAATTAATTTATTAGCTCTTCTGTGATTAATGGCTAAAATCACTGCCTCTTTATTAAGCCATTTCAGCATTACAGAGCTCAATCAATCAATCTACTGAAAAATACAGATGAGACGATTAAATCTGATTAGAGTAACTGCAGTATTTCCACCACACCCCTAACAGGTAATCAACTTCTAATTTACAGTGGTAATCAAATTTCAATGTAGATGGTGTAAATGAAAAATATGCTTTTGGAACATTAACCGAAATTCATGTTGATTCAGAGTCACAGTATTTGGATAGCTAATGACAATTAAGTGTTTCTGCCTAACGAACCTATCTGCATACCCTAATTGACCAAGTGTATGTGACACCACCTACAAATGAACACATCTTGCTATTTGAGCTACACCATAAAATCAAGCATACAGCCATGCAGTTATTTCAAAATGACTTGCAATTATTTCAAAATGACAAAGCGAGGTCTATAAAGATATGGTTTACTGATTCTGGTGTGGAAGAACCTAATTGATGCACTAATGCCCTCATGTCTGAAAGGGAGCAAATCCCTGCATCCATGATCCAAGATCTGGTGGAAAGAAGAGTTGAAGCTGTTAGAGATGACCAACACCCTACTTATGCCAATGGTTTTGATTGTTGATGTTCTACAAGCTCGTATGGTAATCAGCTGTCCACATACATTTGTCAGAAGATATTTGTTCATATTAAAGGATTAGTTCACTTTGAAATGAAAATTAGCCCAAGCTTTACTCACCCTCAAGCCATCCTAGGTGTATATGAGTCTTCTTTCTGATGAACATAATCGCAGAAATATTAATAAATATCCTGATGCATCCGAGCTTTATAAATGGCAGTGATAGGGATCAATGATTATGAGCTGAAGAAAGTGCTTCCATCCACATCCATCTGTCATAAATATGTGCTCCACACGATACAAAATATCCATATTTAAACAAGTTATGAAGTAAAATATGTAGCTTCCGCCAGACCGTATTGAAGTTACAAAGAAAGTGCAAACTGCCGTCACATCAGTTACACTTTTTCCATAAGTTGAATAGTGAAGACGTAGGTCGTAGCGTAAGCTTTGTGAACTGCAAGAGTTTTACCCTTTCTGCGTACGTTGAATACGGAAGGCGGCTCGTGCGGAAGATAGATATTTTACTTAATAACTTGTTAAATATGGATATTTTTTTACACAAACGCATCGCTTCGCTCCAGAAGGCCTTTATTAACCCCCCCGGAGCCGTGTGGAGCACAGATTTATGACGGATGGATGTGGATGGAAGCACTTTCTTCAGCTCATACTCACTGATCCCTATCACTGTCATTATAAAGCTCGGATGCATCAGGTTATTTATTGATATTTCTGCAATTATGTTATTCAGAAAGAAGAAAGTCATATTCACCTAGGGTGGCTTGAGGGTGAGTAAAGCTTGGGCTAATTTTCATTTCAAAGTAAACTACTCCTTTAAAGTGTTCATATTAATGTAAAAAGACATATTGTTTTCAAAATGCTTCTTAAAAATGTCTAAAACTGTGCTCAGATTTGCCAAGATCAAAAGTCAGAGAATTAAAACTCAAACATTTCTCATCAAATGATCTGAGCTGCTATCGACATTCATTTTATTCTTCTTATGAATGACAACTATTAACTTAATTTCTATCAGTTTTCATTTCATCTAAGCAGGATTTTTAAGGTCTCAGAGTTTTTCAACTTCTCCTGAACTATGAAAGAGCAACCTCTGAGCAATAACATTTTACTTTTCAGTTCCACAAGTTAGTATGCAATGATTTCACATGAATTGTAAACTGTGCCATTCACAACAACCAAACCTCAAACCACCTTTATGCAGATCCAGGTGTGGAAAATGGGTTTCGGAAAACTCCTTTCACTATCCAAATGAATGGAACTATAAAGTGAACCTTACTCCGGTCTTCACCAAAAGCCTGATTGTGAATGCGCCCTCTGAGATGTGCATTTATTTATAACTTATTTTTTCAGTCATTTATTTGTTCATGTATTATGTAGCTGTCCCATATTATTGCGCTTGACAGCGTGTTGTGGAATGCTTCATAAAGACAGGCAGCTCATTAGCTACTCTCGCTTTCTCTCTCCCGAAGGAAAGCTAATCTCATGTGCGGCCGTCGGTGAGCTTGAGATGCAAAAGACATGGATTATCGATCCGATGCAGACGCAGGGCTCTGACCCCATACCTCACATACAGACACTCCTCTGACAACCTCAGCCCCTCCTGATGCATATTTAAGATAGAGAGAGAGGGATGAGAGACAGCGAGAGAGTAAGAAAGAGCCCCACCCACTAACACAATTACAATCCGTTGCTCATCTCACATTCAGTCATTACCCCGCTAAACCTCGGCATGCACAGATCCCTGTCCACGTACGCTTTTTAAACCTTAAAACTGCATTCATTTTAAACATGAGCAAGGCTGACTTTGATGCCCCTTGACCGAGAACATGCTGGATATCACTTCACATCAGGGCTTCTGTCCCGGCATGCATGCATGCATCCATGCATGCATGCATTAAACAAACGCTGATTTGTGAGCGTGATGAATTCCCTCAATGCAAGCTCTAGCCAAGAAATGCAACAAATCAGAGCTGTGGGAATTTGAAAGCTCTCTCGATGATAATCCAGCGAGTGCTTCAATCATCCCTCTCTGCCTGCGAGAACATGCCACCAGATGTTGATCAGGGAGAAATGCGCTGATAGCAACAACGGGTTGAAAGCATCGGACGTACCCCCGCCCCCTTCTCAGAACAACGCACAAAGTCTAATGACACAGAATGTTAGAAAGTGATGCACAGATGCATGCACACACGATGCAGCGTGTAAATACATGATCAGTTCAAGTGTATTTTAAGGTTCAAGATGCAACAGCTTAACTTAGTGAAGTAGACATACATACCCTCTCCGACAGCGCACAAAATCCATCCACTACAGCGCAGGAGCGTCCACCGAACTCTTAAACGTCCTCCCGTGAAGCACAGAGCATCCTCTGATGACGGAAAAGCATCCAGCGAGCCCTCAGTTCCACGTCCTGCTCTCTCTACGATCCATTCCTCCCTCGTTGCCTGCTGCAGCGGCTGTGCTCAACTCAACCTTGGAATGAAGTCTGGCTTGGCGGGTGCATGCTGTTGCAAATCACGGAAGGATCCTGGGTAAAATCCCTCCTCTCAGTCCGGCTCTCCCAGACGGAAGTCGCAGTGCTCCGCTAGGCAGCAGACGATGTGTCTGGGACTGGTGAAAGCCCCCTGTCTGAATGCACGGGATGCGCGTGTGCGTGTGTGAATGTGTGCTGAGAGAGAGTACGAGAAGCCCTTGGAGGAGTGCAGCCCTGAGCCTCTCTCTAGCTCACACAGAAAGAGATGCACAAAGCCGCTGCTGCGATTCACAGACCTGCACACGTGACACGAGAGAGAGAGAGAAAGAGAGAGAGAGAGAGAATGAGAGGAGGATGGGAAGGGATGAGACACACAGCAGGAAGGCGGACTGAATGTGTGTAACAGAATCTAGAATTGACTTGCAGCTATTAAAACTGCACTCAACATCTTGCACTCTTTCTCTCATTTTAACCTCTCTCATTTAGTCCATTTCATTCATCCTATAACTTGTCATGTTTTCTAAGGTAAGCATCACTAGTACTGGTACTCATAGTGATTTTAACAAACATCTAACATAAAAAATCTAAAAATTATTATACACGAACATTATCAATCTAGTATTTTAAACAATATTATTCCACATCCTGCACAATGTTGTCCTCTAAACATTGTGTAAAGCCTATGTCAACAAATACAGTGAATATATCTATGTAGGCTATGCTGCACATTATAAGCAAAAAAAGGATTAAAGGGACAGTTCACACAAAAATGAAAATTTGATGTTTATCTGCTTACCCCCAGGGCATCCAAGATGTAGGTGACTTTGTTTCTTCAGTAGAACACAAATGATGATTTTTAACTCCAACCGTTGCAGTCTGTCAGTCGTGTAATGCTTGTCAATGGGAACTCCATCTATAAGAGTAAAAAAAACAAGCACAGACAAATCCAAATTAAACCCTGCGGCTCGTGACGACACATTGATGTCCTAAGACACGAAACGATCGGTTTGTGCGAGAAACCGAACAGTATTTATATCATTTGCTCTGATGACGGAAGTGATCTCTCGCGCTTATACTTCAATGAGTGCGAGAGATCACTTCCGTTGTCAGAGCGCGTTCAGACCTCAGCACACCGGATGCTCAAGGCAGTTGGACATAGTGGTGTATTAGAGGTAAAAAATGACATAAATACTGTTCGGTTTCTCACACAAACTGATCGTTTCGTGTCTTAGGACATCAATGTGTCGTCACGAGCCTCAGGGTTTAATTTGGATTTGTCTGTGCTTGTTTTTTTTTTACTCTTATAGACGAAGTTCCCATTGACATGCATTATACGACTGACGGACCGCAATGGTTGTAGTTAAAAATCATCATTTGTGTTCTACTGAAGAAACAAAGTCACCTACATCTTGGATGCCCTGGGGGTAAGCAGATAAACATCAAATTTTCAATTTTGGGTGAACTATCCCTTTAAAATATAATTCTAAACCTAATCTGAACTGATTGCTTACCATTTTAGAGCAGAAATTAAAACGACTAAATTAAAAATGATAATAAACAAAAAGCACAAAATGTTAACTTGTTCGAGGTATGAAGAACACACATTCGTGTGTTCTTCATACCTCGAAGAACACACATTAATGGACTATACCAACAACAATAGTGTATTTACTGTTACTGCTCTCATAAATATGATTACTTGTGTATGTGTTACATGTATATTTTTAAACTTACACATTTCTAACAAAAACATTTGAGAAAAATTTTGTATTTTAGTCAGAATTATTGTGCTTCTATTCTACTGCGTGCCGTCAGTTTGACGCGCGTGCGCCCATCGGCGCTCGTTCTTTGAAGTCTGTGAAGTTTAACTAGTCACTTGTTGTCAGAATATGCAAAATGGAAATACTTGCGGGACTTTCTAACATTTACAGAGATAGATATAACCAAAATATGTAAGTTATGCGCTGAGGAAACACGTCAAAGTCATTAAAAAGCACACGCATCTGTCAAAGCGCGAGAGGGCAATACGCAGGAAACGTTTATGCTTTTGTTTGAAGCGCTTATAAATATATGCATTTTCATGTTTCATACAACATGGATATCAAGTAGGCTACCTTTCTTAGAGCTTTCTCCGCTATTTTCATATGCGTTTTGTTCATAGAAATGGGTTATTCACTACTGTAAAACGACGTGACTGGTCAGGATGATGGCTTCCCGGGCACAGGAGAAGGGCGCGCAGACGCGACTAATCGATAATCAAATTCGTTGTCGATTATTTTTTATTATCGATCATGATTAGTTGTTGCAGCCCTAGAGGAGAGTGTGCTGCCACTCAGGGGCGTCAATTGGGTATGGCGACTGCCATACCTTGGCTGCCTGGTCCAGTCAATGCAATTTATATAACTGTATTCATTGCATGTAGGAATAACGGATCTATATTACTATGTGTAACATATAATTTGTATTTTTCAAATAAAAAAGAAAAGGAAAATAAAGCGATCTGGTTGTTATATTCATGTCATGTAAGAATCAAAGGCGCTGCCAATCCCTGCGTTCCATTCGGAAGGGCTCATCCCTATGCCCTAATCCCTTCAAAGGGTTTACCCTCCAGAGTGAGAGCTTCGAAGGGATGAAGGGTGTAGGGGTAAAAAAAAAAAAAAAAAAAAACTCTTTTTTTGGAACGCACTTCTGCGTCATCTTAACGAGACAATCAAGGAGTAGATTGTGCAAGCTGCGCCCTTTGTTTAACGTTAGTTATTTTTGGTTTATCACCATATTGTATATTGTGTCTATGTATTTTAAACATTTAAATGGACTGATAAAGGGAGCTGTAAAGTATTTTTGTTGAAGTACAATGTCGTTTTGACATTATACTTAAAAATAATAATAATAATGTGCCAAATCTAACTCGTATAAATATTACAGTAGTATAGAAAAATACTATACATACATTTATAGGTAAGATCGAACTCCGAGCCTCCTGTACCCATTCTGTGACGTCAAACAACTTCCCTGTGCTAATTCATGGGGGCCCGAAGTGTCCATCAGTTGTAGACTTCGAAATCCTTCATTCTGAAGGGCCCTTTGAAGTGGCCAGTTTTGAGCACTTCGGTTTGGAACGACCCTTCAATATGGCGGCCATGATTATTTTCACTCCGAAGTGCCCTTCGGAGGGCTATATATCCCGTTTGGAACGCATCGAATGTGTCTATTCACAACGTGATTTTGCAGCGTTGAGTATTGTAGCCAATCACAGGGATTTCTGTTGAAAATGATGACCAATCAGAGGTGTTTAAGTTACCGGTTGTCCTAATCCAACCGCGACGATTTAGAAAATGGTTTCTGTTTTTTTGTGAAGTCGCGGCTGGAACAATCACACAAAGTATGGCAATGTTAATCTCAGGTAATGTTTATGTGCTTTATTTAATATTAAAAGCGTGTAACGAGACTTTGAATATCATTTAGTGCCCCCAGCTTTGTAGCCGCAGTAAAAGCAACAATGGATAATTCACCTCAGATCTTGAAATTAACAAAATGGAAGCAAGAACGTTCAAATTGTGAACAAACAAGTGAATTCTATGACAAAGATTGTTTTAGTAGGTCAGTATGTATTTGTATTTTTAATAATGTTTAAATGGTGTAAAAATTGTAAATTTGATTATGTACTTATCCATTTCCTTGCGAGTGCCGTCAAATTTAAAGGGTTAGTTCACCCAAAAATGAAAATTCTGTCATTTATTACTCACCCTCATGCCGTTCCACACCCATAAGACCTTCGTTAATCTTCGGAACACAAATTAAAATATTTTTGTTGAAATCCGATGGCTCAGTGAGGCCTCCACAGCCAGCAATGACATTTCCTCTATTAAGTTCCATTAATGTACTAAAAACATATTTAAATCAGTTCATGTGAGTACAGTGGTTCAATATTAATATTATAAAGTGACGAGAATATTTTTGGTGAGCCAAAAAAAAAAAAAACGACTTACATAGTGATGGCCGATTTCAAAACCCAAAAGCTTCGGAGCATAATGGCTGCATCCGAAAACCTAGGTAGCTGACTTGCCTCCTCGCTGCTCGGATACATCTATATGCTGCCTTCAAAAATCGATCAGATGAAGGTAGCTCAGGAAACAGGAAGTGAAGCTAACACTGGATTCGGACATACCTTGATGACTTCATACCTTGAAATGTGTCCTCAAAAGGCAGCATTTTCCAGTTTTTGAACGCAGCCTATGAATCAGCGTGTCGAATCAGAGTTTCGGAGCGCCAAAGTCACATGATTTCAGCAGTTTGGCAGTTTGACACACGATCCGAATCATGATTCAACACGCTGATTAGTGTTAAAGCAAGTTATCATTAGCATTGTAATGTTTGAAGCATATGTTATAACAAATGTCAGTTGACAGGGAAGATTTTAAAACGAGTGGTTCATTCTTAAATACGTAAGATCATGTTGTGGAAATACAAACCGGAAGACAGAACACGGGGCTACATAAGGTTGATAGGGTTTTCTTGAGTGTTGCTTTAGACTCTAAAGCAACCCTCAAGAAGACCCTATCCACTGAAAAACATTCAGAACGCATTAGCAATCACATCGCCCTAGCAACTACATAGCAACCACCCAAAACACTCTAAGCAATGACCACTAATAACCCAGAAAACACTAGTAACTACATAGCAACCACCTAGAGATCACTCAAGCAATCATCTAGGAATGCCTTGCATGGTTTTTATATCAGGCCTACATATTATATTATTTTAAGGTAATATAATACAATAGGCCTATATTATTTATAATAAATAAAACTATTAAAAACATTTTTGATAATTAAAACAGTTTAAATAAGGTAAAATATAAATATTAGATTAAAAACTAAATGAAAACTAGAAATGTTGCCATGGCAATAAACTGAAATAAGCTTCAGCTGAAGTACAAAAATGAATAACTGGAAATAAATAAAACCTAAAACTAAACTAAACCTAAAACTGAAGTAAAAATAAATTAAACCTACAGTATAGTAATATTTTTTTAAAAAATGAATAAATAATAAATAAAAGAACACATAACAAAATGACTTAAAATTAAACAAAAATAAAAATGAAAACAGAAAATGTTAAAAAATAAATACTAATCCAAAATACTAATAAAAACTATAGTATATAAATACTATATAAATGATAAATCATATGATAATTTATTATATAAACTAGCTATACTAAAATAACACTGAAGCCATAACAACCATTCAGAACACCCTTAGCAACCAAATAGCAATGTCCTAGAAATTACCCCAATACATCTTAGAAACCACATAGCAACATCCTAACAACCACCCAGAACACCCTAGCAGCCAGCTATAAACACTATAACAACCACCTCAAAACCTCTATCAACCATTGCAGCACCATAGCAACCACCTAAAAATCACGCAGAACACCCCAGAAAACACTTAGCAACACCCAAGCAACCACCCAGAAAAAAATTAACAACATGAAGTTAGTTTTGCACAGGCAAAAACACCCCCACATTATATTATATGATTGCTATCATTATATATGTCACTCACACAATTTGCATGAGAAAAATGCAATTATACACTTATATTCTACACAATATTTGAAAGTCACCATCTGGACTTTCCGTGAGTCTTAGATGTATATAGTTAGTATGATCTTTTACATTCTCTCTCATTTCTTGTGTCCTTGTAGAATATGATTATCATTTCTGATTCGTTTAGAGCTGAGAGCTTTGCTCGCTTAATTTAGCCACCGCGCTATTTCCAAAGCTTTTATTATGATTTCTGTATCACTCAGGAAACAGGGGATGTGTCATGTAATCCCGCAAATAGCCACTAATTTGTCTCGCCTCCCAGCTAAATTGCCTTTCCAGACTCTTTTTCCCTGTGTTACAACAGAAAAGGGGTGTGTGAGTGAGAGAGAGGGGGAAAACAGACAGAGAATGAACTAGAGCCAGAGGGAAGCATGAAGGGAGACTGAATTTAGGATGTTAATGCAAAACACGGCTCTTGGTCGCCCCCTAGTCTAGACACAGCTAATAGGCAACCTCCATCAAACATAGGGCAGAACTAATCCACAGCTGTTCGTCTACCAAAGGTTCTTTTTCTGGCACAAAAAATAACTAATTATTCAGGCTAATGCTCTGCTTTACTATAAAGGTTATGATGTTCGATCAGTAATAATCTCTGTGGCATATGCACACACCCATAAAACACATTTTCATAATCCTGTTCATAAAGACAACATGAAATGGCATTTGCAACCCATTTTACCATTTGTCAGAAATTGATTGGACCATGAGAAGTGTTTCACTATAAGTGGTTGATAGATAAAAAGATCTGATGACAAACCTTTTCATGCACAGATGAATCATTTCCAGTAAGACCAGAAATGCATATTAGGAAAATAAATCAAGTCCATTTTGATTTCATGTTGGCTTTGAGACTGCAGATTAAAGGTCTATCCCACCAAGCGCAAATATTCAGCACAAACAAGACTTTGAAATGAAAAGAATCCATACAAACCTATTTACACCAGGGACAAAATTCATTCGACAAACACTGAGGTCCTTGGGTGTTTTTTCCACTTTGTTTGATTAAAAAACTCAAACACAAAAAGATAGAAGCTTCAGGGTCATGTCTCCAGATGTGGTGTGGATCTGACAGCTTTTCACATTGCTGGCCTCCAAATACAAGGAACATAAAGAAGTGATATTAAAATCAATTTCATAATTTCATTACATCCGCTGTATGATTACTAACTGTTCCTCTGTTATTATCATTATACTGCAATATGTTTTTATATCACTATCTATCAAGTCTGTTTTTGTTAGACAGGTCATTTTAATGCAAATTGAATTTGCATTTTCAAATGGGTTGTATATTGCAAGCAAATTTCTAGGATATTACAATAAACTAATAATTCAGCCAAAAATGAAAATCATTTGTTCACCCTTATGTCATTCCAAACCTGTTTTCCATGCAGTTACAATAAACAGAAAGCTTCAAGCTTCAGAAAAGGATGCAAAAGCACCATAAAAGTAGTTCATATGAACAGTTGAAGTGTTCTGGGGTCATTTGATAGCTTAGTGTGAAGAACAGAAATAAATTTAAGCCATTATTCATTGATAACCAGCTGTTAAAGGGTTAGTTCACCCAAAAATTGAAATTTCCGTCATTAATTACTCACCTTCATGTCGTTCCAAACCCGTAAGACCTCCGTTCATCTTCGGAACACAAATTTAGATATTTTTGATGAAATCCGTGAGCCTTCTGGCCTCCGATGGACTGCAACATTATTACCACTTTTAAGGCCCAGAAAGGTAGTAAAGACATCCTTAAAATAGTACATTTGACTAGTGGTTCAACCTTAATGTTATAAAGTGACAATACTTTTTGTGCACAAAAAAACAAACAAAAATTTTGTTTCTTCTCTTCCATGTCAGTCTCCTACGCTGTTGACGTTGGAAACACAGTGCAGCACTTCTGGGTTCTACATCAGATCACGACGCATGCGTGTAATGCTGACGCAGGAGCCGGCCTGAGCTGGCGTTCTGATGTAGAACCTGGAAGTGCTGCACTGTGTCAACAGCATAGGAGACTGACATGGAAGAGAAGAAACTGTTAAATAAAGTTATTTTTGTTTGTTTTTTGCGCACATCATCGCTTCATAACATTAAGGTTGAACCACTGTAGTCACATGGACTATTTTAACAATGTCTTTACTACCTTTCTGGGCCTTTAAAATGGTATTAACGTTGCAGTCTATCGGAGGTCAGAAAGCTCTCGGATTTCATCAAAAATATCTTAAAGCTACAGTCCGTAAGTTTTGCCTCTTTGTTGCCATCTCTGTTTGAAACCTGCAATTGCAGTTATTTGTGAAATTATCATCTTTACATGGGTTGTGCTTCGGCACGGCTCCTCATCGCGGATGAATCTAATGTTTGCTGTCAGTCACCACATCGGTGTGGATACTGTACTTCAGAATCACAGATTCTATGTCTTGGAAGTATGACGGAAAATGTCATCTGAACAAGCAAGTAACATGTCTGCCACTTTTGTTCTGACCAACTGAGGAAAAAAAGCATTACAATAAATCACGCTGCCAATAGTGATTAAATCTAATGATCGCTTAGCTCGGATCATGTCAAACCGTGGAAATTATTATTATTGTTACTTTGTTCTCAAATTGTTAATGTTAACAACATCAGCATTGTGTGACTATGTGTATTTAGTGTGTATTAGCGTTACCTGTAGATTTCAATTTCTGTAGCCACTCCGCAGTCCGAAGTCTTTTGTTTTTGACTACGGGTGAATTTCCAGTACCACCCGAATTAGAAAACATTATTACAAGCTTACCATTGTGAATTGGGCTAAGGAGATAGTTTTGAACACTGGCTGGTTATGTACTTGCTAAAAAAAATTGGATAATTTTTAACCAAAAAAAAAAGTTACCGACTGCAGCTTTAATTTGTGTTCCGAAGATCAATGAAGGTCTTACAGGTGTGAGGGTAGGTAATTAATGACACAATTTTCATTTTTAGGTGAACTAACCCTTCAACCACTGTGGATGAGTGAATCAGTGAGTTCAGTTTGATTTGTGAATTAATTAAATTATGACCGATTTTGTGTATCTTTCATTGAAAAGAATGATTTGTTCACACATTATATCACTCTCTTTAGGGCCTATTCCTCACACAAAGCTATCGTATTACTTGAGATGACTTGAAATAACAAAAGCCATGGACCACTTTTAAGATATTTTTGTCTTTTTGAAGCTTGACGTCTCTAGTTTCCTTTTATCGTAATCGTAAAGAGAACAACCAGCATTTATCCTTTTATGTTTAAACAGAAGAAAGAAATTAACACAGGTTTGGACGGACAGAGTTGTCTTTTTCGTGTGAACTGTACCTTTACAGCACTTGTACAGGACTGTAACGATTTGCTCTTGGTGTAAATAGACTTTTTGTTTTGTTTTTGTGAACAGGCCTTAAAAGAAAGGAAGGAGAAAGTTCAACAAGTAAAACAACTTTTCCACAGCAAGAAGTGTGCCAAACCAATTAAAATGCACATTGTTTAGGAAAGTGGGACAGTTGCTCTCACAGCTGTTTAACTGTAAAGTGGACCTTACCTATATGGTCTCTCTCTCTTTCTCTCCTGTGATATAACCCATCAATCTTCCTGTGCCTCTTGTCCGGTCATACATCTTTGCTCTAGATGAGTCAAAGACATTTAGGCATCAATCCTGGTTCACAGTGAGTCCCTGCATGACCTACATACATGGCACACAGGAGAATCGCCACTGCATGCCGCATGACCACAGGGCATGCACACACACACACATGTGTAGCAGTCATAGATCATGCAGTACATATCATACAGGCCATGCAATCTCTTCACAGCTGTAGGAAATTAAAAGTAACTGCAGGTGATTTATCACGAGTGCTGTGATGCTCAGAAATATCATAATATTCTTAACAACATAATAGAAGCTCGCCACCAAGGGAATAATCGTTGGAGTATGTTGTTTGACAATAAATGGCAGTCGTTTAGGATAATTTCTTGTCTTTCCTCCTCAGTGAATGCAGGTTCCATTAAAGGCTGTCACATTTCATTTTTCAGTCATTTTTTAGTAAACAGAGTTAACCTGTTACTCGTCAAATGCATGAGCTTGGGTTACAAGGACATGTGGAACATAAATTGAATCAACATCGCAGTCGTTTGAAATAAATGTTTATATTGTTTTCAATGTTTTGTATAATGCTGTTCCGTGACTGATGCATTGACACGCTCCTCAAACATGCCTGCATGTAAAACGGAGAAATGCATCTCTTTGGCATTTGAGAAAATTGTTTTAAAGGTCACAGCAGAGCAGAATGATATGAGACACCTGCGATTTCATCTGCACATTACTGGAAACATTAAGAGGAAACTATATGCAGGAAATGTGTATTCAGACAAACAAAGTGTTTGGAGGGGACACAGGTGTCAGTGTCTAGGAATAGTTCAGTCAGAAATGAAAATTCTCTCTTTATTTATTCTCCTCATGTCACTAAAACCCTTGTGACTTTTTTGTCTGTGGAACACGTAAGATGAATTTTGAAAGAATATTCTAAAATTTTTTGTATATAAAGTGAAAGGAGACTGTCAGTTCTCAAAATGACAGAACTGTTTGGGTTAGTATTAGTTTTTTTGTTGTTGTTGTTGTTGTTTAATGAATACTTAGAAAATAATACTTTTATCCAGGAAAGATGCATTAAATTGACAAAAGTGTCAGTAAAGACATTTATAATGTTACAAAAGATTCCTATTTCTAATAAATGCTGTTCTTGAATAATCCTGAAAAAAATGTATCACAGTTTACACAAAAATATGAAGCAGCACAACTGTTTTCAACATTGATAATAACTCAAAATGTTTCTTGAGCAGCAATTCATCCTATTAGACTGATTTCTGAAGGGTCATGTGACACTGAAGACTGAAGTAATGATGCTGAAAATTCAGCTTTGTACCACAGGAATAAATTACATTTTATATACAAATAGAAACACTTATTTTAAATATGTAATATTTCACAACATTACTCTTTTTACTGTATTTTTGATCAAATGACTGCAGCCTTGGTGAGCAGAAGAGACTTTATTTCAAAAACAAAAAAGTCTTACACACCCTAAACTTTTGAATGGTAGTGTGTTTATATATAAAACAATATTTTGGTATATACCAAGTCATCTTTTTCTGATGACCAAAACAAAATATAAGCTATATATAGTATTTAATATCTGCCCTTGTGTCATTCCAAACCCATATGATTTTTTATTCCCTTCGCCAAAGCTCTGAAATGGCCTTCAAAAGTAGCACAAAAAATGTCACCTTGACTTTATGAACATCAAACCTGATGTCACATTTGATTTTGAGATCTACAGATTTGATATCTTTATATATATATATATATATATCTTTGAAGATCTGATGGTGCCGTTTGAGCAGCAGATCAACAGCGGGATGTTGCAGAAACACAAGACGGATGGCTGAAGATGATGGTAATGGAATTTTGGGGATGCCTTGTTGTGTCACTCACAGCAGTCAGTACGTCACATGCAGGTCTGGACTGCTGCATTGCAGTTGAGAGATGATGTACTACAGCCCATCAATCTTTGAATCTAAAACACTGAGGAAGAGAAAGACGCAGAGGAGAAAAACTCTCAAAACTCATCATCACTCACTTAAACAGTCATAATCACTAGAACAAACACATTCTGTTTCTTATCAGACTGAAAAATACAGCACGGCCCACTGCAGCTGCTCATTTGATATTTCTCACAAACAAAAGTCTTAGATGTGCATAAACAAAGCTGATTCTACAACAGTAAACACAAACCACCTGTACCTGCCTCCTTGTTTCTGTAAGAAAATGGAAAGCACAGGCAGTTGACTACCAACCTCTAACTGAATCTACAGCACCATGGCTTAAGATATAATGGACAGAACCACTGATGTCTGCAATGACTGACTTCATGCTTTGGTCTTCAGTATCTGTCACAGACATCGTCTCATCTTGAAGAAACTCCAACTGAACTTTAACTCTGTAAGCATCTCTGACTCATATCTCTGAATGTGTGTGAGTCTATCAGATATCTGTGTGAACTGGCACAGCTTCAGCACTACACCGAGTCTCGCTTTCTGTTTCTTTTTCATATTTGCTGATTAAAAGGGACGTAAGTAATCTGCTTCATATGGTCATATGGAAAATCTGACTCAGGTAAATATGTAAGTAGAACATAAAGGTATGTTCAGGTAAATGGGTGAATCTTATGAAATCTGTCAAGAACAAGAAAATCTGTAAGCACATTTCCTCCCCAAATACTCATCATAATGAAAAAAAGTAAAATTGCTGGTATAAGTTAGTAATTGTACATTATTTAAATTGAAAAGTATCCTTATTCCTACGCCCCATGACGCTTTGCACGAATTACGGGTGTAACTTCCGTTAAGCTGTAAACAATCAGTGAAAGGCTCGCTCTATGAGTGCAATAATACGTTTTTTAAAAACTGGGTACAATAAGATTACATTATTCTACTCAACCTTCAACCATCGAACATTAAAAGGACAACAAAAGTGTAAAAACATCAAGGTACTTTCAACAGACCATGAATAACCCCAAAAGCGCGATTCTTTCCACAGCAACAGAGGACAGGTTAAATATCACTTTCACGAGTTCACATATAATTAGATAAAGTAAAGTAATGCGTATTTGGCGTGCAGGGGGAGGGCTCCGAGCTCGGAATTTTGGTCCGAACCCAGAGCTCCCCCCGGATGTGCTAATGAGAGATAGAACCTGTAAGTGAGGAGATGGGGTGGTGGAGGGATGCTGGGGCACGTTCAAGCTCAAACCGGTGCGCAACGTTTTGCTACGGTTTCCGGGTTGAACGACATGTTTCCTGGAAACGGTGTGCAACGGTTTGAGACATAGACATAATAAATACTTATTTATATGTCTATGGTTTGAGATAGCCTACGTTTTCTCTTGTTTGGTGGGTGTGTCAAAAATGTCAGCCCAATCAGCATCAACATACCACGCACTGTTAAAGAAACAGCTCGTAAATGTCATCAAAATAAATTCACAAGAGCAAGTATATTGTTTGAACATGTTTATTTACATTAATGGCAAAATAACTTAAATAATAAGAGCACAAGTATAGATCTGAAACTTCTTTAAGTCTGTCTAAATATCATTTGCAATGTCTTCTGGTCCATATCCTTTCCTTAGGAAGGTGTGCTGATTAATGTAACATAAAAATACTATAGGCTACTTATATATTTTGCCATTGTATTAGGGAGTGATACTTTCATAAACATAAAGGCAAATGTTGGATCAAATTAGGAACCACAGTTTCCACAAATCCCTTCGTAAATTAAATCGGGTGAACAGACCACAAAATGTGCAGTATATGTTGCCCTTTTTCATACTGTAACAGCGGAATGCAACCGGAATAAAGAAAACCATCATGAGGAAAATAATGCATCGACTGAAAAGAGCTCTTGCTATATGTCATTTGGGACGCAACTCTTGTTATAATATATGTCTCGTTAAAATACCAAGCGTTAAGTTATTCTCATGATGTCTGAACATAAAACATGAAGGAAAATTGACAGCTCGTTCAGTCAAACTGACGGATAAGCTTTTGTACGGGCAACCTTATGATTTGAAATGATTCGTTTCGGTCTCTTTTTGAATGGAAGTTCCCAAAACCGGAAGTGCCACCCATAATTCAAAACGCAGTAGGCTCATCAGGAATAAGGTGGATAACATGGTAGTATTTGTTGCACTGATTGCTGTTTGAATAAAAAAAAAAAAAACATTGCATTACAGTAACTGTAATAGAATAAAAATATTGTATTTATAATTTACAGAAAAGAGAGTCATTAATAAAAAACTAATATTTAATGGTCATTTGCATCTGAGTCAGGAAACTAATGCCAAAATATTAACTTACATTTTCATAAGCTTCACCCAAATGTCTACATCAAAACTCATGAGTACCTTGAATACTTTCGAGGTATTCAAGGTACTCAAGCTACAAGCTTGATTTGCCACAAACAAGTTGTAGCCTCAGTCTGCTAACCATTAAACCCAACTAACAATGACTGATATAAGCCTGTGGTTCCTTGACTCCCACAAATTGCATATAGCCAATAAGATTGGAACAAGTGAATTCAGCTTGCCAATTTAGTGTGCAGTATGCATCAGTGTACAATATGAGATGGTTCGTGAGTGTGCTTAGATGAGCCATTCATTACCATCATGACATTTAGGACACCTATTAGCATGCAGTCTCGTGCACACACACCTCAGTCATTGTGCTCTAGTTCCCCTATCAGGGCCCCTAGAGAGTTACGGTGAACAAGCACTGATTCTTTAATGTTTTATGCACATATGGCAGCTCTTTTCTGTAAAAACAACACCGGAAAACTCCCATAAGATCCTCAGAACAAACTCAGTAGCACTTTGCTAAACTCTTCTGGCTCCGACAGACAGGATGGTGTCTGTCAAAAGTAACTTAAACTCTCTTTTAAACTCACTGTAGATGACAGGGTCCTTTCAGGGCCGCTGGGACTTTCAACAGCACAATTGTCTGGCGAGTTCAGGAAGAACCTCTGTGGATTTGTGTTTGAGGAGGACGTGATAGTTTGTTCCTGAAAGCCCGTGAAATTCAGCGAACCAGCAGAGCAGCATTTGAGTGTAATTACGCCAGCATTCAGCTCTTTACACGCTCGCAGCTCACAACAAAACCTCAGAAGAAAGAAAATTGGAAGTCACTTAAACCCAGAAAAGAACAGAACATGAGCTGGACGTGCTGCTGCTATCAATATTGCGCAGGCTTACAGAGATGCAGTTAAACAGAGGCCTATTCCATAAAACAAGTTTACCAAATAAGCCAGGCTTATTTAAGTTAGTTTGATTCATTATCATTTGATTTGGTTCCATAAAGCAAATTTAACACAGCTCAAACTCAGTCACTCTGGCAACTTATGCTGGGAAACTAACCTGGCCCGGGGCAGGCTAACTGTCAGGCTAAGCCTGAGTTGTTGCTTAACCAGAGTTCCACTAACACTGACAGACAGGAACGCAATGATATTATCACTGACTCTCTCACATACCATTATTTTATTTTATTAACCAATCAGGACTGGATTTCCCGAAACCTTCTTAACTCTACGTCGTTCTTAAATTATACCTTACACTGTACCTTAAAGGGGGGGTATAATGCTATTTCATGCATTCTGACTTATTTGCACTGTTAAAGAGTTTGATTATCATGCTAAACATGGCCAAAGTTTCAAAACACGAGTTGGACGTATGACGGAGTATTTCTGTGCCAAAAATACTCTTCCAAATCCTCACGAACTTCGGGTTTTTTTTTTTCCTCCGAGTATTTCGAGTGACGTAAACAGGGGCGGAATTCCTTGTACGGGCACTTCTGTACGGGTACGCGCGCACACGTCGACCAGAGAGAGCAAGAGCACGCCCATTAACGTGCGTTCGGCTTTACGGAAGTCGTCGGCAGCGCTGCACAGGTCACAGGACTTCACAAAATCAATAATGTCACCAAAGAAGTGTGTTTTTGGTTGTGAGGGAAAGATAACCTTGCTTCCCAAAGAGCCCAGCGTTAAGTGGAGCTGAGAGTTTTGTGCTCAAGCATTACATTGATGCGCTCTCGATATTTGTCATTAAAATAACCATAGAAACTGATAGTTTCAATCACGTTTTTATTGGTTAAAATTAATGGAGAATATCTGTTTTTCCGTGGCTGTTCGAGCCCTCAGGATCGGCACTTATGGTTTCATAAACAAGGCCCAGTTCAACGCTGGATTTACAGATCGTTTGCAACTGAAAGATCTGAAAAGACTGAAAGCGGTCACAGCAGTAATGATCCCGGGCGGTCATGAGTCGGAACCGCAGGTGGTGAGTAAAACTGCTTCAAATGTCTGTTTTTTTGGCAATAGGCGCCTAAGTGCATATAATGTAAACAATATGAACGTAGTGAATTCATAAATTCAGTATTCATCATTCACTATACGCTATATTCATTATAGTGATTCAAAAGTTATCCATGGATAACGCGATGGTGTATTGCGTGTGTTTAAATATATTTGTTTAGCTGACCATTGATAGCTTGCAGCCGATCTCTACACAAAAGCTGCGCGTGCTTGTGACAGCTTGTCACTCTATCTCCGCTCACATGTCACGCCTCCAGGCACTCGGCTGTTTTCGGAAAGACTCAGTACAGCGTATGTATCTTTTATAAATATGATAAAACTAAAGACTTTTCGGCGATATGAAGGATGCAATATTACTCTATAGGTACTTAAGATTAACATGAGATTGGCAGAAACTGTGTGTGATACCCCCCATTTAACTTTAATATGTGTTTCCCAAAATGTTCTTAGTTAAGTATACCTTCTGTAAGTCATTCGTTTGTAAGGTTGGTCTGGACCACTTTTAGCTATACCTTATCGCTGTTGACAGTTCACTCCGCTAGTGGCCATCACTGTGCAAAAAACTTCTTTACATCTCAGTCTATACGAATATAATTCTAAAGTTGAAATAAACCAGTGTTCATTTAGGCTAATTTTATTTTATTTTTATTTTTTTCATGCAAAAAATAAAATTGTCATTACACTGATGGTTGTTAGCTTTTTAATTATATTATCTAAAGGTACATACTACATTAGTTGGCAAACCATTAGACAGTAATGGCTTAGGGGTCTATTTAAAGGGCATGATTGTGGTGGGGAGTTTAGTCAAACTATAGCAGAGATACAGCGAATACTAGGCTATACTAGGCATTTACTAGGCTATATATAAAAAAAAATACATTTTATAGTTTGTTCAATTCAAATTCCATACACTGATGTCTATGGAAGCTGCAATAATAATTCTTTCAATTATATAATTTGACGAAGTATTTTATTCATATCAGATACACATTGTGCATGAAACAATAAAGTTTACTCTTCTCCCAGGTCACCGGCCACTTGCTCGTATGTATTTCGGGGAAAATTTCATAAATCCGGTGCAAATTTCGTAAATGCGGTGCAATTTGTCTCATCGCGATGTCTCATTAACTTTCACATAGGCCTATTTTACAATCGGAACGTTATGGATAATTAACAAATTTGTGAATAATTTAAATAAAAAAGGAAAAACGAAATAAACTACCCACTGTCAGCTACATGACGCGTTTCCTAGGAATTAATACGTTGTAAAATAATGTTCTAAAATAACGGTCGCCTTAAACTCGCGCTGCTGGGGGCTCAGCTAGAATATAGAACCCTTATGTCGCACTTAAGAAGGTACACCTTAAGCAACCTCATAAGTTATAGTTTGGGGAACGTGCCTAGAAAAGGTATACAGGTGCTGGTCATATAATTAGAATATCATCAAAACGTTCATTTATTTCACTAATTCCATTCAAAAAGTGAAACTTGTATATTATATTCATTCATTACACACAGACTGATATATTTCAAATGTTTATTTCTTTTAATTTTGATGATTATCACTGACAACTAAGGAAAATCCCAAATTCAGTATCTCAGAAAATTAGAATATTACTTAAGACCAATACAAAGAAAGGATTTTTAGAAATCTTGGCCAACTGAAAAGTATGAACATGAAAAGTATGAGCATGTACAGCACTCAATACTTAGTTGGGGCTCCTTTTGCCTGAATTACTGCAGCAATGCGGCGTGGCATGGAGTCGATCAGTCTGTGGCACTGCTCAGGTGTTATAAGAGCCCAGGTTGCTCTGACAGTGGCCTTCAGCTCTTCTGCATTGTTGGGTCTGGCATATCGCATCTTCCTCTTCACAATACCAATAGATTTTCTATGGGGTTAAGGTCAGGCGAGTTTGCTGGCCAATTAAGAACAGGGATACCATGGTCCTTAAACCAGGTACTGGTAGCTTTGGCACTGTGTGCAGGTGCCAAGTCCTGTTGGAAAATTAAATCTGCATCTCCATAAAGTTGGTCAGCAGCAGGAAGCATGAAGTGCTCTAAAACTTCCTGGTATACGGCTGCGTTGACCTTGGACCTCAGAAAACACAGTGGACCAACACCAGCAGATGACATGGCACCCCAAACCATCACTGACTGTGGAAACTTTACACTGGACCTCAAGCCTCTCCTCTCTTCCTCCAGACTCTGGGACCCTGATTTCCAAAGGAAATGCAAAATTTACTTTCATCAGAGAACATAACTTTGGACCACTCAGCAGCAGTCCAGTCCTTTTTGTCTTTAGCCCAGGCGAGACGCTTCTGACACTGTCTGTTGTTCAAGAGTGGCTTGACACAAGGAATGTGACAGCTGAAACCCATGTCTTGCATACGTCTGTGCATAGTGGTTCTTGAAGCACTGACTCCAGCTGCAGTCCACTCTTTGTGAATCTCCCCCACATTTTTGAATGGGTTTTGTTTCACAATCCTCCCCAGGGTGCGGTTATCCCTATTGCTTGTACACTTTTTTCTACCACATCTTTTCCTTCCCTTCGCCTCTCTATTAATGTGCTTGGACACAGAGCTCTGTGAACAGCCAGCCTCTTTTGCAATGACCTTTTGTGTCTTGCCCTCCTTGTGCAAGGTGTCAATGGTCGTCTTTTGGACAACTGTCAAGTCAGCAGTCTTCCCCATGATTGTGTAGCCTACAGAACTAGACTGAGAGACCATTTAAAGGACTTTGCAGGTGTTTTGAGTTAATTAGCTGATTAGAGTGTGGCACCAGGTGTCTTCAATATTGAACCTTTTCACAATATTCTAATTTTCTGAGATACTGAATTTGGGATTTTCCTTAGTTGTCAGTTATAATCATCAAAATTAAAAGAAATAAACATTTGAAATATATCAGTCTGTTTATAAAAATTTGGAACCAAAAATTATTCAGACACTTTGACCTGATTATGTTTTGCTTAAGTGTTATCTGACACAATTAAGTTTATTTTTTTCTGACACAGTCTTGTCATATTTTTTAAACTATAGTAAATAAACTGTATTAATGAATGAAATGTTCAAGGTGTCTGAATACATTTTGGTTTGACTGTATACCTTTAGAGTCTTCGTAGACAACATTATTGGGAAATCCAGCCCAGTCCAAAAATAAAAGTATAGAGATCAGCTAAATAGGCTAACCTATGAGTAACCTACAGGTTTTCTTTTCTACTGTTTGAATGTATTGTTTAATGTATTTAATTACATTGTTTTAAAAATATGTGTCATAAAACAGAAGAATATAGACAAAGATCAAATCTGAATAGAGTTTATTGAACAACACACAGGGTGTTAACAGGTGAGTCTCTGGAAAGCAGATCATTATGGTGATACTGGCTTGTATTTGACAGGTCTTATGTGGTTGCAGACTGAAATGAGAGATGACTTGGTGGCTGAAGACTGGCAGGATGATGACACGTAGAAGACCGAAGAGGACGGAGGACAAGACCGCTTGAGACGGGGATACTCAGGCAGGTAATCCAAAGGTAAGTGATCAAGTATAGTTCGGTGTACAACGACGAGACCAGACCAAGTGAACTGGGGTTAGACTGCTTAAATGGAGTGGATCTGATGAGGGAGAATGATGGCAGGTGTGGATGATTGTGAAGTGTGTGCAGGTGTGAGCCAGGAGGGATTATGGGAAATGTAGTGAGTACCTCATGATCTGCGCTTATGGTGCGTATAAGTCATGTCGAAAAGATCGTATTTAGGAGTTAAACGCACATGAATGCCATCACAAAGTCGTAAATAGTGGGAAGCTTGGGATTTTCTTTAAGCCCTGATCTTTTCGAGATGGGGACATATCTGTGAGAAACATGGTGGAATACCACAATATTTAGCAGTGACATTGTCAGGCTTTTTTATTTACAACAAAATAAACTAATTCTCTGCACAAAATATAATAGCGTTGCAATATAACATAATATGTAACGATAAAGTTTACAGTGGCTTCATAAATTAATTAAAAACATAATAAAGCAAAACACACCTGATGCACATTCTTTGTTCTTCATTTTCTAGAAGTAGATTTTAAAAACCTTGCTGTATTTTTGTGTAGTTAATGAAGAGAATGTACACCGCCATCTTGCTCCGACGAAAGTGACTTGAACGCACCTGACGTTGTAAACACAACTACCCACCTGGTAAATACGAACTTCCCAGGAGGACTTGAACACACCATTACTAATTAGGCCTATATTAGCATACATTTGATTTACCCCATTACAATGTTGTTGTTTTTTACTGTTACTGCTATCCTTACTTGTAGGAGTAAAATAAAGGCACATTAAATGTCCAACAACAAATATTTTAGCAAAATATATATTTTAGTCAGAATTATTGCTCTCCTACTCTTTTGCAATCCATCTATTTGGCGCGCATGTGCAGAGCAAGCGCTCTTTCACTGTGACGTTTAGCAGACACTAGAGGTCGACCGATTCATCGGTTTTGCCGATTAATCGGCACCAATAGTTGATTGGTGGAACAATCGGTTATCGGCAAAAATCCATACCAATAGTTTTTCCAGGTTGCGTCCATTGCTGGAGCGGTTGAAAAGGGTGCGCTGTTATTACACAGTAGAGAGTGCTGAGAAGCGTGTGCTGCCATTACACAGAACGAGAGCGGCCTCTAGAGGTGAAATAAAAACTATCACTGGCGCCTCGAGTTGTTTATATTGACACGTGATGCTGCAAGCTGCACGGGGTAAGCAC
Organism: Ctenopharyngodon idella; assembly: GCF_019924925.1. Taxonomy (NCBI): domain Eukaryota; kingdom Metazoa; phylum Chordata; class Actinopteri; order Cypriniformes; family Xenocyprididae; genus Ctenopharyngodon; species Ctenopharyngodon idella. Next base: position 32,991,489 of record NC_067237.1, on the reverse strand, counting down.
GCACCGACAGCGCGACGGTATGAATACAGAACACTACAGTACATGTTGCCATATCATTATAAAGTAATCAGTTTGTTGACTAAATGCTGCATTAGCAGAGAAAGAACAGCAGTATGTTGTGACAAATGTGACAAACCCAACCCAAATGTTTAATGTCGCAATTGTTACCAACTATTTGCATTAGTTTATATCCAGCTGGTCACTTATATATGCATTCATTTGCCGGCTAAGTTGCATATTTAAAGCTAGTGACGTGATTGCTTTCTCAACATTGATATGTTAACATAAACAAATCAGAAACACATTCGATTTTTTTTTTTGTCATCACTGCAATACATATTTTGTTATTTTGATTAGATAATCATCAAGTGTTGTAATGTAATTGTCATTTTAATGCTCTGGCCTTTGCGTAGATATTTAAAGATGGCCATCTTTAAGCATGACTGTTTGGATTTATTTGAAATGGTAACACTTTACAATGAGATTCCATTTGTAACATTAACTAAGGTTAATAAATGCTGTAGAAGTATTGTTCATAGTTAGTTTGTTAATTTCAACATTTACTAATACATTTTTAAATTGAGTTTTAATTTTTATTTTATCTGTTAACCTTAGTTAATGCAATATGAACTAACATGAATGGTCAAGGTACAATTGTATTGCTCAAATATTAATACATACTGTAAAAATGTATATTGCATAATGCATATAGTTCATGTAAGCTAGCTAATACATCCTGGTTAACAAATGGGACTTGCAAAGAGTTACCTATGAAATTTAAAGTTATAGCTAAAGAAACACATTTGACCTGTAATATTTTAACGTTTAAATTATTTTCTGTAGAATTTGTTCTGTAGAACTTCTCACTTTAATATATTCATATTTATATATTTTTCATTTTGCACATTTCATTTCAGCATTGTTTTATTTGGAATGTTATGTTTGTTTTTTTATCCAGTATCCATTTTAAAAACTATCGGTTGATTAATCATTATCAGCAAGTACGGCCCAACCTAGTTATCGGTATCGGTAAAATCCACTATCTGTCAACCTCTAGCAGACACTCGCTTGCATTAGTCTCATCCACTTATAACAGCAAAATGGAAATATTTGCATGACTTTCTAACATTTACAGAGGAGAATATAGCTGTTAAATATAAATTATGAACTGAGGAAAACACCACATCTCAAACGCATTAAACAGCACGTATGGTGCCATGGTGGATCGATGTGATCCATGATTGACCTTTAGGGCTGCTTAAGAACAGCTGCACATCAAATTATCTTGACTCATTGAACCTGGGTCAAATTATTAGGATTGCATGAACCTAAATTGCCCTTGCAACTGCTTCATCCCCAACTGATTAGGCTGGCCACACACTTGAAGATTTTAAATGGGACCTATTATGCCCCTTTTAACAAGATGTAATATAAGTCTCTGGTGTCTCCAGAATGTGTCTGTGACGTTTCAGATAAAAATACCCGACAGATCATTTATTATAGCTTGTCAAATTTGCCCCTGTTTAGGTGTGAGAAAAAACATGCCGTTTTTGTGTGTGTCCCTTTAAATGCAAATGAACTGCTGCTCCAAAAGAGGGCGGAGCTTTAACAGCTCGCGCTTCGGTTGCTCAACAACAACAAAGCTGGAGAATCTCACGCAGCCAAAATGACGATTGTCAGTAACGGTGTTCAGCCTTACATTGTTCAAACCGTGTGGGACACTGATGGAGAGACTCAGGAAGAAGTTACAACTTATAGAATGGATGTTTCTGAATGGATAGTGGATACATTTATGTAGTTGCTGTGGAGATGATTCAACTCATCGACCGCATGTGCGTTAATCTTTTGTGCAAAACCGTATGGACACCCACTATATATAGCGTACCTGTTTGCGAAATAGAGCCATACACAAAAGGCTAACGTTTATGATTGCTATTGTAGAAAAGAGAACATGGCCCCTTTAAGTATTTTAGTTACCCTTTCTGTGATCTAGTCTCTTATTGGTTGTTCAGTTACGCACTCTTTTGTATAGAGCGTAAAGTTACGTTTTTCTTCTTTAGTTAGATTTTGGGGTTGCTCGCATGCTCATCGCACGTCGGAAAACTGCCGTCCTGTGCCGGAGCAAGAGCACCTAGCAGCCACATCAGTTTCATACAAAGTGTGTGTTCATGAACGATACTGTTGGTGAGTGCGCTGTGAACTGTGACTTACATCTGTGCAGAACAGTAAACTCTGTGAACGAATCCCCTTGTCGTGGCTCATTTCACCCGCGTTTCCCACTGCATCGACCCAAAGCAGTAGCACGACAACTGGTGTCAGAAGCGGGGATTTATCTGGATGTGTTTGAAACTCCGTAAATTAACCCAGAGGGATTTTGGATATTGGCAAAATAACATATGACAACAGTGGATGTTGCAGTCGCAAGCTAATTTGTTAGCGCTTCTTCAAGACCAGGCCGGAGGCGCGAGGTGGCTGACGTCATCGCGCCCGATGAGAACCGTGTTGACTCAACTACACTAAATTGCCAGAGACATTAAGAAAATCAAATGCTCCGAGGACGTCTGTGAGGATAACTGACTGAAAAACAAATTAAGACAAAACTATATATATATATTAAAAAAAAAAACGCTTCACCATTCTTCAAGACCAGGCCGGAGGCGCGAGGTGGCTGACGTCATCGCGCCCGATGAGAACTGTGTTGACTCAACTACACTGTGAACTGTCAGAGGCATTAGAAAAATAAATGCTCCTGGAGGACGTCTGTGAAGATAATTGACTGTAAAAAAAAAAAAATAATAATAATAATAATAAAAGAAAAAAAAGAAAAAAGATAAATATAAGAAAAAAAACAAAGAAAAAAGAAAAGAAAGAGAGAGAAAAATAACAATAGAAACAAGAGAGATAGTAAATAGAGAAATATTAAAACATGTCCCAGGAAGATTTACACCAAAGAGCAATGGCAGCAGCAGCCCCTGATCCTGACCAACCTCCAGACTGGGTGAAAGTGATGCTCGAATGTCAGAACAAGAATAATGAGCAACTGCAAAAGATGATGGCTCCAATATTGAACCACATTGCGAGTAATACCCAAGCCCCGCAAACATCCATGTCCACTGCGCCCAGGTGGGACACCCGTGAGAGCTCACAGCCTACTGTCAGAGAGAGGCGGATGCCTTACTCTGATTCACCATTGCCCTCAGAGAATCCAGAGAGGTCACGCAACATTACAAGTGGGCCATTTGCTGCTGAGCTGGAAGTCATACAACAGAGAGCACGTACTTCAGGCCCCACCAGAGTTACCCCCTCCATAGAGACAAGTGTTAGACATCGAAGTAGTGAGCGTGGCTCTCAGCTACTGCCACCTACATACGCCGTTGAACAAAGACACAGTATTCTTCCTCATCAAGGCCAAGCCATCCCTCAAGAGTGTCCCAGAGCAAAGCTCGCTATTTTTGATGGTAGTGGGGACTGGGAATCGTTTCTAGTACCATTTGAACGGCAGGCCAGGAAGTATGGTTGGAGTGGAGCCCACAGAGTGGATTATTTGCATGAATGTCTGAGGGGGGCAGCAATTAAGTATGTCTGTTCACTTCCTGAGCATATTCGAGAAGACTACATTCTTCTTAAAGAGCAGCTAACTCAACGTTTTGGTCAGCGAGACCCCCCAACCACAATTAGAAGGAAGCTGGGAGAACTCCGCCAGTTTAAAGAGTCGGCAGCAGAGTTTGCAGAAGAGGTACAACGCTTAGTCACTTTAGCATACCCTGGTGTGGAGCTTGATCTGCAAGATCAACTTGCCACAGATTTCTTCCTCAAGGGGCTTCGTAACCAAAAGGTGGCTTATGAAGTAATGAACAGAGATCCTCATTCATTAGTGGAGGCTCAAAGACTTGTAGAGGCCCATGAGCACAATTATCGAGCCACCGTGGGACGTGATGTTGATGCAAAAAGCAGAGCCAGGCGTATTTCCTGGGCAGATGATGATGAAGTGTCCAGTGAAACTCCAGCAGCATCACGCAGGGTGCAGAGTCCAACTTATATCACTGCAGACCAGCTAGCTCTTCTTTCGCAGAAAACTGCATTCCTAACAGAAACAGTGGAGAGAATTAGTAAGAACTATGTGACTGCTGACCAGTTTCACCTCCTGATGGAGAAGATGGAGCAGCTGCAATCAAAACTAGACAATGCTGTGGCCAAGGAGCCAAGAAAGCTGGAAGCAGCAAATCAGGAAAAGAGGCGAGGTCGGTCTCCCATACAAAGTGGAGCAGCACAAACCAAGTCCTACTCACCAAGTCCCAGCCGTGTTGGAACAGGTCTGTGTTATCACTGTGGTGAAGAAGGACATTTTCGCAGAGAGTGTGTGAGGCTGTCAACCCCACCACCTAACTCCAGTCAAAGTAGTAAGGAGCAGAACCGCAGTACTGCTCCAAGGGATGTAGTAAGCTGGAGAAGCCAGTCCCCTACACCACAGGTGGGACGCACTACAAGTAGAGGCCCAAGCTTGCTCATTGATGCAACTGTGAACAGCATTCCAGTGAAAGCCGTTGTAGACACAGGAGCTGAAGCGACGGTTATCTCAGAAACCTTGTATCAGCAGTTTCCCTTAAATAAGCAGACAGCTTTAACACAGACATGTCTCCATAATGCAGAATCAGGGAAAGACATGAGCGCCAAAGCTGGACTAAAAGTTAAATTCCAAATCGGTACATGGAGTGCAGAATGGGAAGTCTTTGTGGCTCCGATACGTGACTCTGTTCTTTTGGGCCTAGACCTCCTGCAGGCTGCAAACATAACAATCCATTCTAGTGGCAGAGTTTTCATTGAGGAAGAGTTGGTTCCCGCTAAGATTGTCGGAGGTGATGGAACAGACTACCATGTCGCACGAGTGGTCCTGGAGACAGACACAATGTTACCGCCAGAAAGTGAATGTCTTGTCTGGGGTGAAGTTGACAATCCAAAACCTGGTGTCTGTGCTGTTTTGGAACCCTACCTGATCACAGAAACTGTGGCTTCTGGAAGTGTTGTCACAACCATGGAGCAACGGGTGATTGTAAGGCTTTGCAATCTTTCCAGCAATAAGACCACCTTGCTGAAAGGAGCCTGTCTTGGTCTCTTGGTTGAAACCTATCCAGATGAGAGCTCATCACATTATACAGAGCAAGAAGAGGACTGTAGCGTTCAAGAGCAGAGTGATAACACAATTTATTCGGAACTAAGAAGACTGTCAACTGCCACTGACTTACCTGAGCACCTCCAAGCCCTTTACGCTGCTTCAAGTGGAACATTAAATGAAGAACAACAACAGCGATTTGTTGAGCTCTTGCTCTCATACAGATTTCTTTTTGCCGTTTCAGATGCTGACCTTGGTTTCCTAACAGTTGTTACACACAAAATAAATACTGGAGCTGCTGGGCCAGTACGCCAGCCAGTAAGACGGACTCCACTCGGATTTCAAGGGGAAGAGGAGAGGCATCTCAAAGCTATGCTGGAAGCAGGAGTTGTTACACCTTCCTCCTCAGAGTGGGCGTCCCCTGTCGTGTTAGTCCGTAAAAAGGATGGTGGAGTCCGCTGGTGTATCGATTATCGACGCCTAAACAGCCTGACAACAAAGGATGCTTATCCTCTCCCCAAGATTGAGGAATGCCTGGATGTCCTTGGTGGCGCTTGTGTCTTCTCTACCCTAGACCTCCAGTCTGGGTACTGGCAAATTGCAGTAGATGAAATGGACAGACCAAAGACAGCCTTCATCACTCGCTATGGCCTGTATGAATACACCCGTATGCCCTTTGGATTGTGCAATGCTCCAAGCACTTTCCAAAGGGCAATGGAGTTTGTTCTGCGAGGACTTCAATGGGAAACCCTTCTGATTTACTTGGATGACATCATTATCCTGGGTAAAGGAGTAGACGAGAGCCTTGATCGCCTTGCACTCGTATTCCAACGCCTTGACAGTTATGGGTTGAAGCTGAAGCCGTCCAAGTGTCAACTACTCAAAGACGAAGTCCTTTTTCTGGGCCATGTGGTCAGTGGTGAGGGTATCCGCCCTAACCCAGCTTTGATTAAAGATGTAGACACTTGGAAAACCCCCACAAGTGTGCATGAGCTAAAGGCTTTCCTTGGACTGTGTAACTACTACAGGAAGTTTGTTCCGGCATTTTCTGAGCTGGCCAGCCCCCTAAATGAACTCCTTCGAAAAGAAGTGACATTCATGTGGACTGAGGAGCACCAGAATGCCTTCACACAACTCAAGGAAAGATTGACTTCTGCACCAATACTGGGGTATCCTTCAACAGAAGGGAAATACATTCTGGACACAGATGCGTCAAATCACAGCATCGGAGCAGTGTTATCACAACTCCAGTGGGGAGAGGAAAGAGTTATCACCTATGCAAGTACCCACCTTACCCCAGCTCAGAAAAGATACTGTGTAACAAGGCGAGAGTTGCTAGCTGTTGTCTGCTACACCCGCCAATTTCGACACTACCTGCTTGGTAAGAAGTTTCTTTTGCGCACTGATCACAACAGCCTTACCTGGTTGTTCCGTTTCAAACACCCTGAGGGACAGCTTGCTCGATGGCTGGAAGAGCTGAGCCAGTATGATCTCGTCATTGAGCACAGGGCTGGAAAACACCATTCAAATGCTGATGCGATGTCAAGACGTGATGGTGAGATTCCCAATACGTGTAACTGTTATCAGGCAGGGAAGAATGTTTCAGATTTGCCATGTGGAGGTTGTCAACATTGCCAAAGACTCCATGACCACTGGGAGAGGTTTGAAGAAGACGTTGACGATGTTGTGCCACTTGCAGTAAGGCGCATTGAGTGTGAAACAGAGAAACACAATGACAACACTGAACGCAATGACATTTGCACAGGCGAAGAGAACAGATCAGTTTCAGAGTTGCTTGGAGCGCCACATGTTAACTGGTTAGAAACCACTACCAAAGAACAGCTGGCTCAACAACAAAAAGCTGATCCTGACCTCTCAATCTTGCATGAGTGGAAAAATAGTGGAACCATTCCCACAAAGGAGCAGGTAGCATTGAAAAGTCCAGCAGTAAGGAAATACTGGTTGTGTTGGCCGCAAGTCGAATTACACCAAGGTGTTCTCTTCTATCGTTGGGAAAGACCTGGAGGACTCAGCCCTTCCCTGCTGTTACTAGTACCAGTTTCAATGCAAGCAGAAGTGTTGCAAGCCTGCCACAACCCACCCCAGTCTGGCCATTTGGGGGAAGGCAAAACGTTAGAGCGACTCCGTCAGAGTTTTCACTGGCATGGCATGGGTGGAGATGTACATTTGTACATACAACGGTGCAAACACTGCAATGCCTGTAAATCTGCAGGACCTACTAAGAGAGCCAAACTTCAAAATTACCAAGCAGGGGCCCCAATGGATCGGATCCACATTGATATACTGGGTCCATTTCCTGTGTCCAGTTCTGGAAACAAGTATGTTCTCATCATCATTGACCAATTCACTCGATGGGTGGAGGCATTTCCTATTCCAGACCAAGGCGCAGAAACAACAGCTAGGACATTGGTTTATGAGTTCATTTCCCGTTTTGGTGCACCACTCGAACTGCACACAGACCAGGGTCGCAATTTTGAAAGTTCACTATTCAAGAATGTTTGCAGTCTTTTGCAGATCACAAAAACAAGGACGACCCCTTACCACCCTGCCTCAAATGGGCAAGTTGAGCGGTTCAACCGCACACTCCTTCAGATGATTCGCTGCTATGTGAACCAGAATCAGAAAAACTGGGATGAGCATCTTCCTCTACTTACATCAGCATATCGTAGCTCCCAACATGCAGTCACGGGATTCACACCAAATAGGCTGATGCTTGGAAGAGAAGTCTACCAACCTCAGGATCTATGGTCTGGCATAGCAGAGCAGAGGTCAGATAGTTTGGCAGTTCCCGACTTCCTGTACAACTTGGAAAAGGGCTTAAGAGAAGCACATGATGCTGCCAGAGAGCACCTCCAAACAGCTCAACAACGTCAAAAGAAGACGTATGATCTCAGGTCTCAAGAGAGGACGTATAATGTGGGAGATCTTGTGTACATGAGGGACAGCACCAAAAAGAAGGGACAAAGTCCAAAACTCCAAGCACCTTGGAAAGGGCCCTTTGTGATATCTGTCTGCTGTGGCCCGGTGCTTTATGAGGTCCAGGGGTTACGACAAAAGAGAATCATGCATCATGACCGTCTTAAGCCTTATGACTGTGAGGTGATTCCAGCATGGGTTAAGCGTCAAAGGAGTCAGATCCTGCAAAAGAGCAAAGATACCACTAGTAATCCTATAATTCAAGAGCCTTTGCTTGATCCTGAACAGCTCGCAACCCAGTACAGCAGTGAAACAGATTCAGTTTCTTCTGACCCTGAGCCCAAGGAAAACCAGGACAAAGGAAGAAAACGTCAACCAGCAGCTCGTCGACGAAGGCAAAAAGAAAGGGAACTTGGGCTAATGTCAGACCTAGGACAAGAAGAGACAGTCAAGAGGACAAACAGAGGAAGAGAAATTCGTAAGCCTGCAAGATACAATAATTAAGAGGAAAAAAAAAAAAAAAAAGGAATGACTGTGTTCCAGACTTTCAGTTAAGTACTAGTACTTATGGAATGTTATTTCAGAGTTAACGCCTTGAAGGACTTTTCCAGACTAAAGATACTGTTTATTATTACATGCACTATTTCTTAGTTACTGTTATGCTATTTTTACTGAAGGGACTCAGTACTGTTAAAAGAGGGGGAATAGTGTAGAAAAGAGAACATGGCCCCTTTAAGTATTTTAGTTACCCTTTCTGTGATCTAGTCTCTTATTGGTTGTTCAGTTACGCACTCTTTTGTATAGAGCGTAAAGTTACGTTTTTCTTCTTTAGTTAGATTTTGGGGTTGCTCGCATGCTCATCGCACGTCGGAAAACTGCCGTCCTGTGCCGGAGCAAGAGCACCTAGCAGCCACATCAGTTTCATACAAAGTGTGTGTTCATGAACGATACTGTTGGTGAGTGCGCTGTGAACTGTGACTTACATCTGTGCAGAACAGTAAACTCTGTGAACGAATCCCCTTGTCGTGGCTCATTTCACCCGCGTTTCCCACTGCATCGACCCAAAGCAGTAGCACGACACTATCAAATGCTGTGAATGGTCTAAAAAAGTTTTCAAAATATCACTCAGAAACGCACACAGAAACACTCATTTTTTTAGCAATCAATCTTGCCAGGGTCAACTTGCAGGCTATCCAAACTAACGAGTCTAAATAGTGCTCTGTGCTCATCTGTGCAGCCAACGACAGAACAGTTAGCATGCTTTGCTCAAACTTTTGCCATAGCCTTAGAACTGGTACACCATTTTCGCTTGCGAAAACAAAATGGCGGTGCCGTGGATGGAAACATGCAGATTAATGGGCGTTAATCAGGGCTCTGAACCAGTTCAAGGAATGAAAACGAAAACCGGAAACGAACGAGATTTTGACCGGAACGTAACCAGAAACAGAAACGAAATCAAATTTAATCGTTCTGAACAGAAACGCTAATTTGAAATGGCCAGTAACAGATTAATAACGTTATTTTATCGTTCTGTTTAATATTTTGATTTGGCAGTCAACCAATCACAAATTCAAATAGTAGCCTACAGCCTATGCAAATGTGACGCTGGGGCATCCAAACTGTGTGAAATGCCCGCGCTCAGGCTCTACAGTGAGTGAAAGGCTCAGCTGTCAAGTCATCATAGGTTAGGTAAGTCACAATGGCAATGCCCTGGCGTTAGATTTTCCGATGATATATGTCACCAACCGTCAAGCATTAGGCCTACATTTAAGTGAAAATGAATGTCAAGTAGGCTAATAGCTTGTTGTGCGTTTTGAAACCAGCGAAATCACGCACCTGCAGCGCTTCTGTGAATGGCAAAAACAGAATAAATCTATAGGCCTACATAACACAGAGAAAATAAAAGGGAATATTTATGCCTATAGGCTACGCGAAATATTTCACTCAAATAATTAGGTCTACAGATTAACAAAACGAAAGTGGTTCAGTGGCGCACTCCAAAGATCTAGGAAAGGAAACAGACGTTCTGCTTGTTTTCGTTATTTGAGTGTCTTTTGTAAATGTGTGAATTATGTCTTGCTTTTACATGATTACGGAGTACAGTTTACTGTCTTAAAAGGGAAAAAAAAAATCCAGTGGTCGCGCCGGCGCCTCACGCGCACACACACAAATTCTTAAATTGCTTGATATCGCAGCCTGTTAAATAATTAATTAAAATAAAATACAATCAACCATACATAAATCTGCTCAATTCAATTCTGTAAAACAATCTGCCGTTTACCACCCGTGACCACCGCCTGACTGTGCTGTTATGAAGGATGATGTCGATAATGCAAGTGAAGTACAAAGCTTACTTTAAATAATAGTTTAGCATTCGTCTCGAAAATGGAAACAGTGCCGAATGAGAAAGGTAGGCTTCAGATTCACTTTAAATTAATTCGTTTACAATCTTATTTAGTTTTATTTCTAATAAATAAACCTGTTTCTCGCCTTGAATATAGCAGTAGAAGCTGCAATGGCGTTAAAAAAGAAAAGATTTTTTTTTTTTTTTTTTTTTAATTTGTTTTGGCTTGACGTATAGCCTGAATAGGCTGTTAACTTTAGAGGTTTTGTGGTAAAATAAAATAGGGCAGTTTTGTTCATAATTTATGTTTACAGACATTAGAAACAAAGCTATATAGGCTAGGCTATTTGTAAACATTTTATTTTATTTACCGATAAATTACATTATTTCTGAATGTAATAATAAAATGCGACATATACGCGACATATCTTTTTTCCTCTCAGGAATAGCGTCGGTATTTTTAACCATGCAGCAAACATTTTAAAATATCTTGAAAAAATACTTTATAACCCGTTGATAGTTTTTCCTTTTGTTTAATAGGTTTACATTTGGACAGAATCTTATAAAAGATTGTAGGCCTATTCGCTAAGACGGCAAATATTCTCTTTGTTTTTTAATAAATAAAATGCTGTAGGCTACGTATTATTATTATTATTATTATTATTATTATTATTAAGTAGGCTACATGCAAACAAAAAAAAGTTAAAAAAAAAAAAAAAAAAAAACATTATTAACCATTATTTTTTCTAAACAAACCGGTTTCGGAACGTTAATAATACAGAAGGAATGCTGGAACAGAAACGTTAAAATTCCGATTCTGCTCGGAGTGAAACAATTGAATTTTTTTTTTTCTGTTTTTAAGCCCTTGCGGTAATATTATAATAAGATCCCCCTCCTACATCACAAGGGGAGCGAAATGGCTCGTTTTTTCACATGCTTGCAGAGAAAGGCTTGCCAAAACAAAACTTGGCAGACGACATTACAGAGAGGTTAATTGCTGACTCAGGTCCAGAAAAATCCACCACTGTTTGACAAGTCAAACCACCTTTTCTAGGATACTTTAAAGAAAATGGATATGGAAAACAATCGGAATACCCTCGGAATAAATGGTGAGAAATATTAACGGAGATGAGATCATTATGCCAAGCTAGCAAACAGTGTAACATAACCCTTACGAAAATCAACCATGGTTTTGTCATAGTAAAACTGTTTTTTTTTTTTAAACTTATGGTTTTTTACAACCGCAGCGCACGAGCTTAGAATAAACAAACCGTTATCGTTCATTGGTGTGGACGCAAATATAGTTATCGTTCTTGGTGTGAACGGTCCTTAAGGCATTGCTGGAATTGGAAAAACAGTCAGTGTTCTAAAGTTCATTCTGGACTGGGTCGAGGGAAAAGCCAATCAGGATGTAGTTTTCATGATTGTGCTTACATTTTGAGAGCTGAACTTGATTAAAGATCATCAGTACGGTCTTCACAGAATTCTGCTTGCCTTTCATCCTGAGCTTCAAAATCTGGACTTTAAGATTTATGATAAATGTAAAGTTGTACATTAGGGGATGTGGGTGGTTAGGTGAAACCATAGGTAGTGGGGGCCCCTTTTGCAAATTTGCTTAGGGCCCCCAAAATGCTAGAGCCAGCCCTGGTTAATTCAAGTCAGGTTTTGGACTAGAATCCTAACTTTTCTTAGCGTACTTAATGGAACGGGCCTCTGATGAAGTATCATCAAAACAAATTGTGTTTGAACACTTGTGCTTTTGTAATTATACTGTATTTCCGTTGTTTCAAGTGTTCGGATATCGTAGTGAGAATTAGTCGACGACTAATCTGTCATGTTATTCTTTTGTTAAATACTAATGTTATGGCTTTCAACGTCTATAAATTATGGAAGAAAATACACTAAACTACAGTAAATTGAGGACCTAATAGGAAAAATGGGATGTGAGTTTTTAACCACATCTCTGAGAGGATTACATTTACAAGAGTAGCCAAAATCTCAAACAATTTAGAATACAGTTTTTTAAAAAAAAAGTTACTGCTTGATAGCAGTGAAGTTTTATTATCCTGCCTTTTTGAGTGTCTCTGTCTCACAGGTGCATAACGGTCTTGAGACAGTGTTTGAGTAATTGCTAGTGAAAAGCTAAATTCTTTCGATTACCTCAAATAGCCATTTACGCCACAAGTACCTTTGATTTGTTGTCACAATGGAATTAAAGGTGATTTTTCACATTTAAGCGCCAATTTTCCCTCTAACAAGATGCTGCTTGTCAGTAATCCATCAATGGGACAGATACAAGCGGCTGCTGTCGTGCTGCCTTCATCCGTCTGTTAACCAGCACATGACAGCACAACACAATCACTGGTGCTTTGAGTCGGTATTGATCTGACCGGCATTGTATTCCGGGATAATAGACTAAGGAAGCGCGGATACACTGATTAGTGATCAGGATCAATTTTTCTGTCGTAACGCTGTAGGCTTTTTTAATCTTGTGGTGAGCATGCACACTAAATTTGAACTGCTTTGTGCTTCAATCCACTCTTAGAAAAAAGGTTCAATGGAGTTATATAGAACCCTAGGGTTCTTGACTAAATTTTAAAGAACCCAATATGCCAAAAAGTTTAAAGAAAAATGTTTTAAAGGTGCAGTAAGAAATTTCTGAGAAATGCTGTTGAAAATGTAAATCAACACCTAAACAAACAATTTTGTGAATATTTGCTATTTGTCTGTTTTGTGTGTGTGCTGAAAAATATTTATTATTTTGTACATAGTCCTGGCTGTGTAAATAGGAGAAAAAAACAAAGTGGCTCAGACATCACAGAGCACCAAAAACAATGCAGGAATATAATATTGAATCACTCAGCAATAGGGGGCATATACGCTCATGTTGGGGGAGGAGAGAGTGAGCAAGAGGGAGATTTGAAGAAAGACTATAGATAGAGAAATGGCCGTGATATTAACGAAGAGGAAAAGGTCAGAGGAATATAATTAGAAAAAGAAGGGTTACGATCAGGCAAGTGTTAGGACCCGCGTTAATATCCAAAAGGTTTCCAGCGCTGGAGAGATGAAAACAGATGCTGAGGTTGCTTTGTAGGGGTGTTCGATTTCAGGTTTTTCTGAGTTGACTCTGACTCCTACCATAGAAATTGATGGAAACAACGCCTCGACTTCATTTATTTCACATCAAAACAGGGTCAGGAATTACACAAGACTGCAGTCATTATTACACACTTTATTTTTTCCCCGACATGAAGCCTTAAAGGGTTAGTTCACCCAAAAATGAAAATAACGTCATTTATTACTCACCCTCATGCCGTTCCACACCCGTAAGACCTTTGTTCATCTTCAGAACACAAATTAAGATATTTTTTATAAAATCCGGTGGCTCGGTGAGGCCTCTATTGACAGCAAGATAATTAAGACTTTCAGATGTCCAGAAAGTTATTAAAAACATATTTAAAACAGTTCATGCGAGTACAGTGGTTCAACCTTAATATTATAAAGCGACGAGAATACAAAAACAAAATAACGACTCTTTAATAATATGTAGTGATGGGCGGTTTCAAAACACTGCTTCGAAGCTTTACGAATCTTTTGTTTCGATTCAGTAGTCCGGATCGAGTATCAAACTGCCAAAGTCACGTGAACTATTGAAATTCTGAAACACTTATGATGTGATGAAGCCTCGTTTACTGAAATCATGTGACTTTGGTGCTCCGAACCACTGATTCAAAACAAAAGATTTGTAAAGCTTCGAAGCTTCATGAAGCAGTGTTTTAAAATCGGCCATCACTAGATATTGTTGAAAAGTCATTATTTAGTTTTTTTGGCGCACAAAAAGTATTCTCGTCGCTTTATAATATTAAGGTTGAACCACTGTAGTCACATGAACTGTTTTAATATGTCTTCTGGACATCTGAAAGTGTTAATTATCTTGCTGGCAATAGAGGCCTCACAGAGCCATCGGATTTCATCAAAAATATATTAATTTGTGTTGCAAAGATTAACAAAGGTCTTACGGGTGTAGAACGACATGAAGGTGAGTAATTAATGACATAATTTTCATTTTTGGTTGAACTAACCCTTTAAAATCCCCTTATTAAAACAACACGTCCAGATTAGTCCAATTTAGCGATGACATTACCTTGACTTGATGAGTAGCTATCAACATCTTTACCTGTTGCCAATACCTAATTTTACAGAAAGAAATGTCACGAGAAACAGCCGTGGTCGAGTATTATGTCAGAATTAAATGAACAAGAAAGAAGGTATTTAATGAATTCTCATTAGTCGGGTGATGGTGCTAAACACACATGATCATTGTATTAAAAGGTGCTTGGACAGGAGAATTAAAGATATATAAAAAAAAAAAAAAACAATGTGTTTGTTTGGGTCTCGATTTTAAATATCAACAATGTTTCTCAAAAACCACTTACTGCACCTTTACAGGATGTTATCGCAATTTTTGTTCTAGTGATAAAGTATGTTTATGAGCTATTTAATTCATACAATTCAATCAAAATAAAAACGAATTAAAGCAAAATGTGTTAATTGTATGAAGATCCTTAAGATTAAGATTCTAATTAGAACCTTTTCTTCTAAGAGTGTTAAATTAAGGTTAGGGGTTTGTGCAAATCACTTCCACTAATAAAACTTTCCCCTACATAAGCATAATTCATCTTGTGTGGTTTCATCCTCCTCCAGAGATCCTCTGGCGTGTTGTTATTGTGCGTGGGTTGAGACACAGAGTAGGTGGATCCAGCCTACAGCCGCATAAAAGACTGTATTTACATTTGCATCAGACTCAATGTGGCAGCCGAACAGCCCCAAGATGCACTGGTGCTCACTAACTCCCTCAAACATACATTGATCCTATTCTTATAGCTGTTTTCTCAATCTCAAGCAGCCGAGAAGAGCAGAGAAACTGTATTGTGGGAATAATTGTCTAAGAGTGGGAAGATGGATTCAGTTCAGTCTACCAATATGAGACCTAAATGCAAGCAAATCTCATCTGCTTGATTGTTTTTATTATCACAAAAAGCTATATTATCACCCAGCTCTTTATAAGTATACATATACTTTTTTTCTGTGAAACACAAAAGGATACATTTAGAAGTATGTTGTTTATCCAGCTTTTTTCTGTACAGTAGAAAAATAACACTGTAACACTGTACAGTCAGCTCACCAGTAACGTAACTCGTTTCAGGAGTTTGAGATGGGACTGTCTGTTTTGAACAATGGCACACGGGAGGAAAACCTGTTTGAAACCAGTCATTATTATTGCAACCCCATTTGGTGAAGCTAGTGGCACATGACAATATATCTGAACATGAATATGAATGCAAATTAAATTTTAAACGTTCATCGGAGGGGAAGAATTTCAGCGACTAACAAGCAATTTTAGCTAATTTCTGCAAGCAATTTTACCCAATTTCAACCAAAGATTTCTACAATCTCAAGTAATTATAATTATAATAATATATTTTATAGTGCTATTACAGAGGAATAAAAAAAGAAAAATAAACAAAAATAGGACAGAAGTGCCAACAGGAAAAGAATGTTTCTGATTGGCTAAAAAAGTGCAGGCAACTCCCTTGATTATTTTCTGCCATTTAAATGCCGGTGTGATTTCTCACAGGCAACAGTTTCATGCATGTCATTGTATGCCTGGGATTAAAAAAAATAATATAGAACCATTCAATTTGGGTCTGTTCCTCAATAAAAACTTTTATAGCTTCAGAAGACTTGAATTATAATGAAGTATGGACGTATGCTGTATGGACTACATTATGGTCCTTTTGAAGTTCAGCAGTGTCAGTCCTCATTCACTTTTATTGTATGGAAAAGAGCACTGCAAACATATCAAGGAAATAATTCATACAGGTTTTGAACAACAAGCAGGTGATTAAATTATTACATTTTCATTTTTGTATAAACTATTCATTCAAATCTCATGCAAATTTACTTCATTTCTCTCTTCCCTCAAATCAACACATTGGCTTCCTTCCACACTACCTCCTTGCATGCAGCATAACTGCAGGCAGGAGTGCTGGACAGCAGAGGTGAGGAACCCCCTGTGTTTTACCTGGCTGCTATAAGCAGCTACACACACACACACACACACACACACACACAGGTTTGTTTTGCTATCAAAGTGAGGACATTCCATAGGCGTAATGGTTTTTATACTGTACAAACTGTACATTCTATCCCCCTACACTACCCCTACTCCTACCCCTACCCATCATAGAAAACATTCTGCATTTTTACATTTTTAATAAAACATTGTTTGTTTTTAAAGCTATTTTAAATATGAGGACTCATGAAATGTCCTCATATTTCATGTTTATGTCGTAATACCAGTGTAATACCCATGTCATTATACACATTTGAGTCCTCATAAATCACAAAAATGCGCACACACACAAACACACACACACACACACACACACACACACACACACACACACACACACACACACACAGTGCGTTTACCCTCACTGCATCATGTCCTTAAACTGAAAGTAGGAACTACACATAGCTCATTTTGAAAAACACCATGTCTAAACCAGACATGTGCAGCGTGTTGTGACATGACAAATTTAGATCACTACCATCATAATTAACAAAGCAGTCTGAAATGACATTACTTTACATTAAAGATTAAAAAACATTAATGCAATGATCTTACATATTGAAATAATTCTGACTGTCACAACCCAGCTCATGATGTGTGGCCTACATATTTAAATAATCTTTTCTAACTATGGACCATTACTAATACATTTATAAAAATATAAATTTTTATATTTGTTATAGTGTACTATATAATTATACTATTTTCATGATTGGCTGTAGTAAGTGCATGATGAATAAGAGTCCAAAACAAAACACTTTATTAAAGAACAGGCTAGGAACACACAGGGTATTGCAGAAATAACAATCATAGATAAACAACCAAATCACCATAGACGAGAACTGGCAAGGAAATGAACTGAATAGGGAGTGTGTGTGTGTATTGCCAAAAGTTTTGGGACACCTGCCTTTACGTGCACATGAACTTTAATGACATCCCATTCTTAATCCGAAGGGTTTAATATGGAGTTGGCCCACCCTTTACAGCTTTAACAGCTTCAACTCTTCTGGGAAGGCTTTCCACAAGGTTTGGGAGTGTGTTTATGGGAGTTTTTGACCATTCTTCTACAAGTGCATTTGTGAGGTTAGGCAGTGATGTTGGCGAGAAGGCCTGGCTCGCAGTCTCCACTCTAGTTCATCCCAAAGGTGTTCTGTCGGGTTGAGGTCAGGACTCTGTGCAGGCCAGTCAAGGTCAAGTTCCTCCACACCAAACTCGCTCATCCATGTCTTTATGGACCTTGCTTTGTGCACTGGTGCGCAGATATGTTGGAACAGGAAGGGGCCATCCCCAAACTGTTCCCACAAAGTTGGGAGCATGAAATTGTCCAAAATGTCTTGGTATGCTGAAGCATTAAGAGTTCCTTTCACTGGAACTAAGGGGCCAAGCCCAACCCCTGAAAAACAACCCCACACCATAATCCCCCCTCCACCAAACTTACACTTGGCACAATGTAGTCAGGCAAGTACCGTTCTCCTGCAACAACCAAACCCAGACTCGTCCATCGGATTGCCAGACAGAGAAGCGTGATTCGTCACTCCAGTGAACACGTCTCCACTGCTCTAGAGTCCAGTGGTGGCGTACTTTACACCACTACATCCGACGCTTTGCATTGCACTTGGTGATGTAAGGCTTGGATGCAGCTGCTCGGCCATGGAAACCCATTCCATGAAGCTCTCTACGCACTGTTCTTGAGCTAATCTGAATGCCACATGAAGTTTGGAGGTCTGTAGCTATGGACTCTGCAGAAAGTTGGCGACTTCTGCGCACTGTGCGCCTCAGCATGCGCTGACCCCGCTC
The DNA here is from genome assembly GCF_019924925.1 of Ctenopharyngodon idella. Taxonomy (NCBI): domain Eukaryota; kingdom Metazoa; phylum Chordata; class Actinopteri; order Cypriniformes; family Xenocyprididae; genus Ctenopharyngodon; species Ctenopharyngodon idella. Next base: position 32,973,165 of record NC_067237.1, on the reverse strand, counting down.
TGTGATTTTTATGTGGCCTACCACTTCATGGCTGAGTTGCTGTTCCCAATTGCTTATGCTTTATGATACCACTAACAGTTGACCGTGGAATATTTAATAGTGAGGAAATTTCACAAATTGACTTATTGCCTAGGTGGCAACCTATCATGGTCCCACTCTTGAATTCACTGAGCTCCTGATAGCGTCCCATTCTTTCACAAATGTTTGTAGAAGCAGTCTGCATGGTGCTTAATTTTATACATCTGTGGCCATGATTGGAACACCTGAATTCAATGATTTGGAGGGGTGTCCCAATACTTTTGGCAATATAGTGTGTGTGTGTATGTGTATGTGTGTGTGTGTGTGTATATAATATATATATATATATATATATATATATATAATATAGCGAACATAAAGAGACTCAGGTGATAATCTTAAGTAACCACAGAAACAGATGAGGATATAACCAAAGAAACCGAAACTAAACAGTGCAGGGAAACCGGAACAAAAGGAAATGGCACAGAATTTCAATATAAGATAACACAACAGAATCTAACTGTAATATATATGAGGAGTATGTTATATTGGGAAGAAGAATACACAAAACTTGGTTAAGGTATTAAAATGACAAAAAATATATATATTGGCAAAAAAGGGGCAAACTCCAGCATATAGCCTAATTAAATATGGGTTTTATTGTATTTGACAAAAGAAAAAAAAAGCTCACAGGCCTCCATTGGCTACTGTCAGGGCTTGATTGCCCAAATTGCATGACACAGGAGAAGTACTACAATAAGTCTTTAATCACAATATTCAAGAAACGTGCAGGAGAACACAGGAAAGGTATAAAAAAACAACCAAGTAAAACTAAGATGACAGAACAATGAGCAGAGCAAACTAAGGGTTTACACAGAGTAACCAAAGGAACTACAAACAGGTGAGGAACTAATAAATAACCATTGAAAATAACAATCACAGAGAACTTAGGCAAAACAGAACATGGCAATGAATGAAAACGAAACCAAAATAGAACAAAAGAGAATGAGACCATTATAACTACAATGTTATTCATATTTTGTTGGTTCTCCCTTGTTTTTGATTACAGCAACCTTCTCCTGGGCATTGATTCCTGGGCAAACTTTGTGCATGTGTCATGCTTTACTTCTTTTCAATCCTCCTTAAAATCTTCCCAGAGTTGAGCTTCAATGGAAGACCTGTATGACTTATCACAATTCAGGTTTATAATTCCTCAATGGTTTTCAATGGCTTTAAGGTCAGGGGATTGAGGAAGCCGCTTGAAGACTTGAAAATGCTGAGCATGAACACTTTCATCGTTTGCAGTTTTGTTGCATGTGCATTGCGTGTTTGGGATCATTATCATGTTGGAAAATACACATTTGATCTCCAAACAGATCCTTTACATTGTGTTAAGCAGGATTCCCAGCATTGGTCCCAGTGCCAGCAACTCCTTCCAACACATGCGTCCCAATACCCTTGCTTAATGGCGCCACGCATGCATTTGGTATTAAAACACTCCAGTCATCTCCTACAAACATACTTTGACTTGTTGGACTGCAGAACATGACTGCAATCTTCCACACTCCAGTCCTTATGTTCTTTAGCAAATGCAAGTTGTTTTTTGCAGTAGACAATAAATCGTTTCTTTAATCTCTCAATCTCAATATATACATAAAGGGAGCTGTATGAATGTTATTTTATATTTTTATGTATAGAATACTCTACATGAATACGGAGAGTCTAGTTATTGTTATATTATTGTTTATGTTCTACTGTTAAACTCACAGTCTAACAGGACCATGTACTACTTAAAGGAATTTTCCTCTTGATGTCGCCATGTATAGAACAAGCTCAACTGAAGTCATGTGATTCATGACTAGTTGACACAGGATGTTTTAGTATGTCAGCGCTGTTAGCTTAATCTAATCTGCCTCATGACAGAGAGTGAGAGTGCTCAGCTTTGGCTGTAATCTCTTCAGATGAATTGAGAGCAAATGCATGTTAGAGCAAACATATACACACTTATACAATGTATTTGATTTTCTTATATACTGTCATTATTTATATATGGAGCTCTGCTCTTTCCTTTCCTTTGAACACATTTAAAATCATGCACAAAAACACACGTGGGCTTGGAATCTAACTGTTCTTAAATTAAACATCAAACCCACAGTCCATTCACTGTTCGCCACACAAAAGTGTCAAGAGCTGCTGAAATTGTCTGTTTCAATCTTGTTTTACATATTTCCAGGATTCGGATATACCAGACCACCTGGAAACAGACTAAAACAGTCCTTAACCTTAACAAGGTGTTGATGCTGATTTGCTGCTCAAGAAACATTTTTTATTATTATCAATGTTGAAAACAGTTGTGCTGCTTCATATTGTTGTGGAAACTGTGATAAATTTTTTTCAGTAAAGAAATTGCACAAGAACAGCTTTTTTTAAAATTGAAATGTTTTGTAACATTATAAAAGTATTTACTGTAACTTTTGATCAATTTAATGCATCCTTGCCAAATAGTTTCTTTCACAAAACTTTTGGAGCTCGACAGCATGTAGTCTAAATCCCATTTTGTTTACCGGATAAGAGCAGCTTGGACATTAATCATGCAGATTTGGATTTTTTTTTTTTTTTTTTTCTTGAAGCTCAGCACTGCAGAGCCCTGAGGATCAGTGCTTGTTCATTCATAGGGAAGCCCGTAAATAAATTGAAGACTAGCTGCTGCTTAGATCATGAACATTTCCCACATCACTATGATGCAATTGCAGTGTGAATTCCCCGCTCTGGAAGGTCCTGTCAAACTAGGCAACACCCCTGGGCATTGAACCGCCTCGCTAATCGCACTCCTGCGGGCGAACCAAAATGAGCTTGGCCGTTTCTCCATTCTGAACGTGTGCTTTCTAATCTTTGGGCAGATTAAAAAACGACCCACGTCTGAAACAAAACACTGGAGGCAGGCGAGGACAAAAAGACTTTGTTCCGGCTGTTAGCATGGACAGCGAGTGAAATGTCAAGGGAATGAGCTAAATTGTTTCCGGACCAGATTCACTGCTGGCATGCTCACAATATCAGTGACACAAAAAAGATGCATGTTCTTCATGCTAAAACAGTTTAAAAGCTAAAATGGTTCATTATATTGACTTTTTAACATCAAACACTAATGCATTGCATGAAGAAAAGGCACAAACTAGCACTCAAAACCTACTGTGTTGTTTGAAAGTTTTAACTTCCAATTAACTCTGAGCAGAAATTGTTTGTGTTCCTCCTCTCAAGTGCAACAACTTAATCATGACTTTGCTGTGTGACAGTGATAAATGTAACCTATCATTATTTGCCTATAGAGCCAACAAAGCTAACATCCCTCAGGAACCCCTGGAGTCCAGATATACGTATAATACACAGTAAAGTCATAATTACCGCAGTACACAGGGCGCTAATGGCAGAGACGCTGCTGTTGACACCGCAGGCGTTTGGGGAGGTTTGTCCTATAACAGCCTGCAACCGGAGCACAGAATGCCAATACTGCGAGAATCTTTTAGTACTTTTGAGTATAATACTTAATATAAATGCTCCTATTTCAGTCTGTTTACACTGATAATGTGACAGTAATTTAAACATTGAATAGTCACCTCAAGAAGCATCAGTGATGTTAAATGGAATATTCCAGGTTCAGTGCAAGTTACATTCGGTTGACAGCAATTGATGGCATAATATTGATTGGCGCATTGCACTTTTCCCGCAAAAATCTGGATTATGGCTAGGCTCTTACAATCTACAAACATTAACCTACTGTTTCAATAGTACAGCCACAATATGCATGTTAAAGGGTTAGTTCACCCAAAAATGAAAATTCTGTCATTTATTACTCACCCTCATGTCGTACACCCGTAAGACCTTCGTTCATCTTCGGAACACAAATTAAGACATTTTTGATGAAATCCAATGGCTCGGTGAGGCCTGCATTGCCAGCAATGTCACTGAACCTCTCAAGATCCAGAAAGGTACTGTTACGACACGAGCTGCCTCTAATATAACAAACCAAAATATATCGCTACTACAGCCGTCTAGGGGTTTTAATTTTGTAGTTATCGGTCGTAACAACACACAACTTTCCCTACGTGGTGCAAAATAATGTGAGAGTCAGTCCTAACCAAGATGCAGGGATGCAAGGGTGTGTGTGTGTCAGCTAGCAGCTACCCAGAGAGAGGTCAATCACCTGCATTTTTCCCCAACCTCACTCTGGGCCTGACGACGTGCAGCATAGATCCCACGTTCTCAGTCCAGCCCAAGCTTGGATATGGTTTTTGTTCAAGTTCTTTTTTTCTCTTTTTTTTTTTTTTCTTTTATGTTAAAAACACGGTGATAATCATATTCCCAAAACAAAAATAAATCATTAGCTAACACAAGGAGGATACACAATTTGAGGTGAGAGCTTTAATCCACGTGTGTACACACAGGCAGTGTTTTTTCGTTTTTGAGTCTAAAACCCCTCCTCTTACACGCGGCAACCTCATCATTCACAGGTGAGTGACGTCATCTGGGCTCTTACTTTTTGTGTTAGTCAGCACTATCCCTGCTTAGATACCTAACAGTACTAAAGACATATTTAAAACAGTTCATGTGAGCACAGTGGTTCTACCTTAATATTAAAAAGCGGCAAAAAAACTCCCAAAATAACGACTTTTCAACTTCTAAACACTGCTTTGAAGCTTTACGAATCTTTTGTTTCAAATCAGTTTGATACGCAATCCGAACCACTGATTCGAAACAAAAGATTCATAAAGCTTCGAAGCAGTGTTTTAAAATCGGCCATAGATATTGTTGAAAAGTCGTTATTTTGTGTGGGTTTTTTGGGGGATTTTTTGGCGCACAAAAAGTATTCTTGTTGTGTTATAATATTAAGATAGAACCACTGTACTCACTTGAAATGTTTTAAATATGTCTTTAGTACCTTTCTGGATGTTGAGAGGTTCAGTAACATTGCTGGCAATAGAGGCCTCACTGAGCCATCAGATTTCATCAAAAATATCTTAATTTGTTTTCCGAAGATGAACGAAGGTCTTAAGGGTGTAGAACAACATGAGGGTGAGTAATAAATGACAGAATTTTCATTTTTGGGTGAACCCTTTAACATGATTTTAGTGTCAAAAAATTCTCTTGCTAGTTATGTCTAGTTTTACAAATGTGTTATATCTGATAAAATTAGGATTTTATACAAAAATGTGGACTTAAACAGCTTTACAGTTCAAACAATACACAAGTTTTAACAGAAAAATTAATGTGCATTTACAAAATGATAACATCTAAAATTTTCACTTCCATTATTTATATATATATATATAAATCACAGAGTTGCTGAAGACTTGTCAGCTGCACATTCATGATGCAAATCTCCCGTTCCACCACATCCCAAAGGTGCTCTATTGGATTGAGATCTGGTGACTGTGGAGGCCATTTGAGTATAGTGAACTCATTGTCACGTTCAAGAAACCAGTTTGAGATGATTTGAGCTTTGTGACATGGAGCGTTGTGCTGCTGAAAGCAGTCATCAGAGGATGGGAACACTGTGGTCGTAAAGGGATGGACATGGTCAGTAACAATACTCAGGTAGGCTGTGGTGTTTGAACAATGCTCAATTGATACTAATGGGCCCAAAGTGTGTCACAAAAATATCCCCCACACCATTACATTACCACCAGCAGCCTGAACCGGTGATACAAGGCAGGATGGATCCATGCTTTCATGTTGTTTACGCCAAATTCTGACCCTACCATCTGAATGTTGCAACAGAAATCGAGACTCATCAGACCAGGCAATGTTTTTTCAGTCTTCTATTGTCCAATTTTGGTGAGCCTGTGAAAATTGTAGCCTTAGTTTCCTGTTCTTAGCTGACAGGTGGCACCCGGTGTGGTCTTCTGCTGCTGTAGCCCATCTGCTTCAAGGTTCGACATGTTGTGCGTTCTCTTCTGCAGACCTCAGTTGTAACGAGTGGTTATTTGAGTTACTGTTGCCTTTCTAGCTTGAACCAGTCTGGCCATTCTCCTCTCACCTCTGGCATCAACAAGGCATTTTCGCCCACAGAACTGCCATTCACTTGATATTTTCTCTTTTGGACTATTCTCTGAAAACCCTAGAGATGGTTGTGCATGAAAATTCCAGTAGATCAGCAGTTTCTGAAATACTCAGGCCCGTCTGGCACCAACAACCATGCCACATTCACCTTTCTCCTCCATTCTGATGCTCAGTTTGAACCTCAGCAGATCGTCTTGACCATGTCTACATGCCTAAATGACTTGCTGCCATGTGATTGGCTGATTAGATATTTGCATTAACGAGCAGTTGGTATCTATATAGTAGTATAGCAACTATATACAAAGGTTTTGGGTCAGTAAGGTTTTTTTTATTATTATTATTCTTTACTCAGCAAGGATGGCAAAAGTGATCAAAAGCGACTTTGAAAACATTTTTAATCTTAGAAAAGATTTCTATTTCAAATAAATGCTGTTATTTTGAACTTTCTATTCATTTACTACTCAGAATCCTGCAAAAGGAAGCAGCACAACTGTTTTCAATACTGATATTAAGACAAGTTTCTTGAGCAGCAAATCAGCATATTAGAATGATTTCTGAAGGATCATGTGACATTGAAGACTGGAGTAACAATGCTGAAAATTCAGCTTTGCATCACAGGAATAAGTTACAATTTAAAATATATTCAAAAAGAAAACAGGTTTTTTAAATTGTAACAATGTGTCACAATGGTAAATATTTTTTTCTGTATTTTCAATCAAATAAATGCAGCCTTGGTGAGACTAAGAAACTTTCAAAAACATGAAACTTACCAACCCCAAACTTTTGAAAGCAAACATAGATTTTCAGCATTTAGGAAAATCATCTTCATCACCTGCTCCACGGTCTTCCTCAGTATTGGCAACTTTTACACATTTAAGAATTAGCATTCATTCATCAAACAATCAAAACAAATAACACTCCTAATTAAATACAGTTAATGACGGAAGTGGCTTTTGCTGTTTTGATTAAGCTCAGCAAAGCATGCAAACATATGAAACACTGTTTCTGCAGAAGAACTATCTGTAATTATCACTAAGTAAAATAAATGGCTGTTGTCATATTTTCCCCACAAAACCATTTTTCTGGCACCAGAATTAGTAGGTTATTTAAGAACCACTCACTAGTAAATTGGCTCAGGGCATTATCAGCGCTGCTCCTCTAAAGGCATCTGAAACGAACAAACATGTGACACAGGAATAGACACAAGAAAACAACTCGATTGTAACAGTATAATCAGTGCAAATAAAATGCAAACATAATTGAGTGATCAATCTAGAGCAGTTTTATCTCATGAACACATAAATTAAAGCACACACAATGCTGGTTTTATTTCAGTTGTTGACGGATAAAACTAAGTCTGACACTCTATCAGAGCGAGCGATCCTTCATTTCACCTCCATCTCAGCTCTGACACACCACACAGGAAATGAACTGCTCCCTTATAACACCCCTTCATTTCATCTCGTTCTTCATCCAGGGAACATCGGCTGTGTTCGGAATAGCATACTAGCATATTGCTCTGACTGTTTCTGCAGTATGCACATTTATTTTGTTCACAGTGTGCTTAGAATAAGCCAAATGTGCAGTATAAACTAGAGTAAAATAAGATAAAAACATCTCTGAAAGATAGCTTTGGGAGGTTTTGCTGTTCTTCTGACACAAACACACACAAACCTGTTTTTACATAATTATTCAGACTTTCCATAGACATAATGACATAATGATCATGACAACTGAAGATTTTTAGCATGGCAATGGATATGACAATGTTAATGTATTTGGTCTTGGCGGAATGGATCTGCTAAGCTGCTGTTGCTGCCGACCAAGTACAGGGACTTGCTACTGCCAATACAAACACCTATAGGCTGCTGTGGCATGTAAGACATCCTGCTGCAGCACAAATAGCATATATAAAATTACCATAGCAGATCTATACAGGTGGAGCTGGGGAAGGTGGAGGGCTTCAGGGGAACTCTGCAGCACGCTGCAAACTGCTATAGCAAAATAACTAAAATGAAAACTGAAAAAATAAAAATAAAAGCTATAATTTAAAAAAAAATAATAATACTTTAACACTATATAAATAATACAAAAAATAACACTGCTACAGACAACCCCATACCTATAACCCCACAGCCTTTTTTTAAATTACAATTTAAAAAAACAATATTTTCTTTATGAATTATTCCCACTATGGTAATTATAGTTAACTAAAACATTTTCATCATTTGAAATAAAATAACTTAACAAAAAACAGAAATACAACAAAAACTTAAACTTACATTATTTCTCATTTTATTTAGTTTAACTTGATGTACTAAAATAACTATAACCAAAATATAAATTAATAAAACCTACATACACATATATATATATATATTTAAAAAAAAAAAAAAAGTATTACAATTTAAATTTACTAAAAATTTTAACTAAAATCAAAATGAAAACTGAAAAAATAATAATTATAAAAACGTAATAAAATATTAATAAGAACCAAAGAGTTTTTCACACTGCGCTTAACCCCCGGGTTATTGTCGTTCTAAACACTGCTTTTAACCCCGGGTATTGGAACATTTCACAATTGTAATTTAGAAGCAGGGTTAGCACCGCTTTTTACCCAGGGTTATGAAACCCTGCTCCGGATCAGGGTTAGCACCGATTTTGCAGTGTTAACCCCGCATTGCGGTGCCAAAATTGTACAGTGTGAAATGATGCGGTGTTAGAATGTTACAACTAGACTTTTAACAACAGACAACCAATCGCATACTCATATTTGCCTGTTTTGGACAGTCACAGAAACACTGCACATTGTATATCAACAGTAAATTTAGCATTTGAGAGGAAAAATGTCAAATGCTGACAGAAAACGTGACAATTTGAGTGAAAAAGAGACAGTTTCATTCTTACCTTTATTGTCCGAAATGTCCATTCAGTATAAACTTGACAGTACAGTAGGCAATACAAGGATACGAAATGCTAGAGCTATGTAAACAAGTCGCGTGCTGTGTTTATCCAATCAGTGACACTGACACCGTAAATAAGAACGTTAACCCCGGGTTTAGGAATGTACGATGTGAAATGTCAGCTTATGAATACCCAGGATTAATTGTTAACCCTGGGTAAATTATGAGCTGTGTGAAACATGAAGCAAGATAACCCAGGATTCCGTTTACCCGGGGTTTAGAATGACCCAGGGTTAACTATTTCAAGTGTGAAAAGCTCTTACAGTTTTTCTCGATTGCTTAAACACATTTCTTGAAACTATGCTTCATATTCTCAAAACAGTAAACACAAATCCATAACGTCTCACCCAATTCCCCAAACATCCTATTTTCAGGTCAAAATGAAGCTCTACACTCAATGCCATTCACTCTTGCTGAAAAAACAAACTTTGCCCTCAGACATCACACACAAGCCCTCAAAAACACACACACTACAACATAGTCTTACACACTGGTGAGATAAATTCAAAACAATACTACAAAAACCAAAACCAAAAACCAGTAATAAGTTATGTTGCTTGTGGTTCTCCCCCTCAAGGAACTTTTCACATGATGAACACGTGTATATACATTTGCACATTTTTTTTATTCCTTAATGTACTGTACAGTACATTACACCAAACAACAACAAAAAATATTCTGCCTCAGCATCACATCTTTGGTCTGGAACAGGCCAGAGAATCTCGTCAACATCACAGGCTGTACTGGCCCTATCCAGGCAGCGGGGGGAAAATCCTCTTGCATGCCTGATCCACCCCTGGCCCGCATCAACTGAAATGCCTAGTCGGGCTTCTTCCGTTCCATCGTCTTGGTGTCCTACAAAAATAGAAGTACTGATTACTGTAACTGTAACACATCCTTTTTACAAAATGGAAGCAGACAGAAACTCTATCTGTATGTAAGGCAATTTGATGCATGTGTTGTAACAAAGTACAGCACTCAAAAGTTACAGTAGAGTACACTGAGGTACACCTACCTGTTTTCTTCCCTGAAGGTTCTTATGATCGAGGCGACAGTGAAGCAACTTAAGTTTGGCTTAACTCATTGCCCAGCCTCCCTCATAGTCATACCATGGACAAGGACATGGTCAACTAGTGGCATGAATTTCATCTGAGACTCCTTGTCTCCTTGCCCCTCATCCTCATCCTCGTCCTCCTCCTTCACCTCTTCCTCTACTCTTTACCGCTCTTGCTCATCCTCTTCCTCCTCCTCCTCCTCCTTCTCCGTGTCCTCGACCCTTTCAGTCACATCTCTCTGGATCCATTGTTCCAAAAGTGAATGAACTGACTCGGGCTCTTCTATCTATCTACTGAAGGTTCTGATTGGTGTGTGATAAATTTTGACTCTTAGTGTTTCCACGTGGGTAACTGTGTGCTAATTGAGCTCAAGCTATGCTGACTTGAGTGAGCAATATTGAATGCTAGTGCTTTCTAAATGACAACATGGTGAAGGCAATGAGAAATGAAGGGATTTGTGTGTACAGTTTTGCAGTGACAGTTCAACAAATCTGAATCATGTGTCAAAACAGGGGAATAGTGTTTATAGTTTAGGGAAATGGGTGTGCTTTTTGATAAATGGCATTATGGTTTTGAAATTTTAGTTCAAATGCCTTGTTATAGTGTTAAGCAATCAAGAAAAACTGTTTCTCAAAGACACTAAAGACAGTGCAACCCCAGATGTCACAAAGCAGGGTTCTGTCATATTTAGCTCACTTCTAGGGTTCTTTTGTGCCTATAGTTTAGCTAAGTTAACCTTCACACACATGCAAAGTCACTCTTGCTCAAAGAAGGCTCCTGTAGGGCACATGAACTTTAGTTCTGCATTGTTTCAGAGAAAAAAAGGTTTTTGTGCTGACTATGCGAATATTATGACCTTCCTGTTTGATCTGCTCAACAAATATTTCTCTTTGTGTCCTGTGATCAATGACACCTTCACACACACAGACACACACACGCGCACACACACGGGCAGGGGGCTTCACTATTCCTCATCTCTGTCTACTCTTTCATCCACTCCCATTAATGCCAGGATGCTGTTTCTTCTCACACCTCTCCATCTCTTTTTCTATATCCACCCACAGTTAAACATCTAAACTGTAAGTCATGGGTGACAGTGATATGTCCAAACACAACACCTTCATCAACCAGGGCTACATTTCCCAAAAGCATCGTAAGCCTATAGATCGTAGAACCATTGGTCTCTACGATCAGCTTAGCTCACAATGCTTTTAAGAAACGCAGCCGAGGGTGGTTTGGTCTGTGTTTTTAATATTAAACAAAGCCATACTGCTTATAATTGTACAATACCTACAAACACTTTTTACTGATAATACAACGTGATCTCATGAGAAAACGTATGTATTTTTACGTAAATTGTGGTTCTACCACACGTACATTTACTTACGTTTTCATAAACACAAAAAACGTACAACATTGACGTATTTATAGCACTAAAACGTAAAAATACTTACGTATTAACAGCAAAAAAAACGTAAATCATGTAACGTAAAGTGTGAATGTATATGAATTCCCATGTATTAATATTAAATATTGTGGCTTTAATGCTTTAACGATGTTTTTAGTCGAATTTATTGAAAGCAATTTACTCATCTACTTAATATGAAATAACATTTCTGTTCGTGACTTCTGCTGCTCGTTTTGGAGGATTACATAATGTTAAACAAGACTACAATTTGAAACCTTATGAATAAAATTTCTGTAATTCTTTAACCGTTTTGTAATATTTAGTTTGTTTGCTGTGAGACACAGAAGGCGTTTTCTCCTATGCAGCGACTGACAATACAACCATAAGATACACCAAAACACAACATAAATTCACAAATCACATCCATTTTATTTGTTCGCTGTACTCCAAATCTTTAGAATCCATATGTTTGTAAGGAACAGATCCAAATTCAGCCCTTTATCCATCGATCTTCATCTTCATTCTCAGCAACAGCGGCAGTCACAGTCAAAGCTCGCGCTCGTTATGATTCAAATTTGAAAGTAGCGCCACCCTCGAGAAGCGTTACGACATGGTTTACGGCACTGATAACGAACGCTCATTGGTTCTCGCCTGCTTCCTCACAGATTGCGACATGCCGTGTTTCAGTGACATTTGAAATGAGTGCACGCCTTCACGTAGAGTAGCCGGATTTATCATATTTTCATGGATTAATAGGTTAAATTCTGCTCTGTACCCTACCGCCAGAGAGGACTGTGACTGGAACTCATCATCACACAACTACTTTTGGTACCACTTTTGACATTTTCGCAAAAAATAAATTATTGTGATTACGCTTGTTTGTCTGTCATTCTTTTATTTATAACAGTAGGTAGTTTAAAGAAATGGTTATGGGTAGGTTTAGGGGTAGGTGTAGGATTAGTGGCTCAAAATATCGTTTTAATGTTATATTTTCACTAAAATTGTCATTTTCCTACACATTTCTGTTCTTTATGTTTTATTCTTTTAACATTCTGTATAAAATGGGTAGGTTTAAGTTCAGGATGGGGATTAGGGATCTTACATTTATCTACAAAACGATAAAATGGAAATTATACATATATCTTTATGACATGAAAGATTCGTAAATATTTTACGTTTTAGCACCTTTCTAAACGTACAAAAATGTACGTTTTGTGTCTTTGAAAGTTACGTATTAATACCTACGTATTAACAATGAGACCAGGCTGGATAATAAGATGTTAAGGTCATTTAGTGCTTGAAATTTGTGCACACTGAGCCATCAGATTTTATCAAAAATATCTTAATTTGTGTTCAGAAGATGAACGAAGGTCTTACGGGTGTGGAACAACATGAGGAAATAATTTTCATTTTTGGGTGAACTAACCCTTTAATAAATAATTCAATTTAAAAATTAAAATAATTAAATAAAACATTAGATAGACTTATTCTAACTAGTGAAATATGACAGCATTATAATGCACAGTTTAAAAAATAAAAATGCATTTGAACCCATTTCTCTTCTCCATAATGTAGTCATGTATGTCTAAATGACATCTTTCAATTTAGTCATGAAAAAACCTAGTAATAATTTTATTGGTTATAATTTGTTTGCAAGACATAGTGATGTGTCAACAAATCATTCTTTGAATAGGTCCTTTTTCAATAAATCGATTAAACTGGTTTCATAACTTAGAATAATTCATTATCAGAATCATCTGCATCAAAATACATTTAAAAAATATTTATTCTGAGAGTGCAAGCAACTTGGAAAGGTAACTAACTGCAATTCTGTTTTTTTTTTTTTTTTTTTTGCTATACATTTTTTTTTTGCAATACTGTAAATTACGCACTTCAGCTTTACAACAGGCTTTTACAAATCTACCTTGTGAAATCTTCAAAATGAAGTACGCAGGATCAGTGTGAAACATAGGACAATATAATAAATCCAGAGATAAAAATGACTCTGTAAAAGACTCAATATTGTGTCTTAAATTATGACAGTTCTGAAGGAGACAAATGTTTATAGGATGATACCAACACAAGAGTTGTGTACGTGGCCATTATCAGTGGCAGATGGTATCACTGGCGGACGATGGCACGCAGATGGTCCAGGTATCGGGTCGGGTGCCAGGGGCCCGCTGGGGAACAGGTCCATAAGATGGATCAGGCTGTCTGGGGCCAGACAAAGGCATAAAACAGGGTCAATACAAATGCTCTCTCTCCCATTCTCTTCCTCCATATCCATCCTCCACTATTCTTATAACCCTTTCTTTCTCTTGAGACGTGGAAAAAGCTTTTTTTGGAAGGAGCTGTGGGAGGAGGCAACACCTCTCCAACAAATTTATCTTTGGAAAGCACCAAGTCTTTTTTTTTTTTTTTTTTAGAACTGTCATACCCATTACAAGCCCAAGACAAATGAACTTTTCTGCTCCACGGAGCCTGAAGGAGCATTCATGATGAATCAAACAGAAAAGGTGGCAGAGAACTTCACAGAGCATTTCTTTATGTAGGACAAGGAGCAACTTTAAACAGTGTTTAATTGTGCATGATCTTTTTTAAAACTAGTGTAAAAATAAAATAAATGAATTAAATTAAATAAAAAGCGATATTTAAATGCTGGTCAACAATGATAAGAACAGAATTATTTTCATGTTATGTCTAAAAAACTATAAATGTTAATAAAATAAAAAATAAAATAAAACATGAAAAAGAAATGCTTTATTCTGTCTGTCTAAATAAAAACTAGTGAATTTTCAAAGCATTATAATGCACAGAATTAAAAAAAAAAAAAAAGCAACTAAAACCATTCCAGACCAGGAAAATTTATGGAAAGGAATAAAGTAAATATACATTTTAGAGATGCACCGATACTAAATTTCTCTACTGATACCGATTATTCAGAGTGATATCTGCCGATAACGATACCGATAGTTTGGGGGTTCTGCCTTTTATACCTTATTATAAATTAATGTTAATTTCATTATAATGAATAATTAATCATTATATTTTTAATTATTATATTTTGAAAGAAAAGCAAATAAAAACTTTATTCTCTCCATTTCATCATTTTGTTTCAGAGTAACTGGTATCAAAATAAACAAACACATTACAGAAATGAATATTAACACACATTAACTAAATTCTGAAGATTAAATTAATATTTCTTAACTTTCTGAATGTTATTAATTCATATAATTACTATTAAAATTGAACATCAAACTGGTTTCTTAGCATTTTCTTTATACAAATCACAAATTCAGCGCATTTTCCTGCCCTCTTTTGATTGACAGGATATATCGGCCCTGACTATCGGCTGTTTTTAAACTATCGGCTGATAGTGTGAAAATTTTCTTTTTTTCGGCTGATACCGATTATTGGCCGATATATCGGTGCATCTCTACTACATTTTTCTAGTTATGCTCTGATGTATAATACTTCATTGTTTAGATATTGCTGTTGTTGTGAGTAAAACATGCTCACAAGACATAGTGATGTCATTGTGATTTGTCAACAAATCATTGTCAACGAGTCAGTTCATTTCAATGAATTTATCTTATTGGTTTGTAACTTGGTCAGAATGATTCATTACCAAATTTGTGTGCAGCTTCAATGGTTGCACATTATTTTACAGTATGTGCACTAACAGTGTACTTACCTAAGAAAGTACTGGTTAATATAAGGCATGGGTTAAGGTTAGGTTTAAGGGTAGATTCAGGGTTAGTACCTTGTTATTACCCATGTAGTTATTATAATAACTATAATAAGTACATAGTATATACATGGGGAACATGACTGCAAAATAAATTGCTACCGCTCTAATGCAAAGCTATTTTTCCATTAAAGCAATTGGAGAAATATTAATTACTCTTTTCCATTTATAAAAATTAGAATTTTCCCTTTTCAAATACTGCTTAAGCTCAGATACATATACTGTAGATGAAAACAATGTACTTTTCAGAATGGACAAAGACTTTGTGCATTAAATCTAGAGAAAATAGAGGACAAGTGACGCAGGAAAGACATTAATCTCCTGCTGTTTGTCCGTGAGGGTTATAAAGGCCCGTACGGACCTATAGATCGAGGGAATATTGCTGTCTGTAGCAGAAATCAGATTTGCTCCAGTACTTTATCCCCTGAACGTGTCGTGGCTACAGTGAAGCTCTTTATAATGTTCTTAGAGAAATGGTGATTAAATATTCCAGTGTGTGCTTTAAATGGCTTGTGAGATTTCCACAGTACACTAGATGAGCAGCTCCAACGGTTTTTATCATGTCAAGCCTCTGGAGAACTGCATAATCCAACCATCAACCAATGCAACGCAACATCATGTCTTCCAGGCCAGGAAAATTTATGCAAAAGAATAAAGTAAATATATACATTTTTTTTTAGTTATGCTCTGATGTAAAATACTTCATTGGTTAGAATGGTATTAGTCAGAACTTGGTCAGAACAATTCATTATCAAATCCATGTGCATCCAAATTAATTTTAAAAATATTTATCCTGTGATTGCAAGCAACTGAAATGCTCACGGAAAAGTAATGGAAATACCTTGAGCAGTGTGTGAATGATGACAGTAAAGCTTCCCAACATTTCCAGGAGCTGCAAAATCAAAGCAAACACAAGAAATGTCATAATCCAACTGCATAATCTAACCATAAACCAACAACTTTATTCAATGCAACAAAATGAAGGAGGTTTGAGAGAGAAGTGGTTTGTACCAGATTGTGTGGCAGATAGTCACTGCCTAGTTTCACAAAAGCAATACAGTAAAACACACACACGCACACACACTCAGACTTGGCTTTAATCAAGCTTGCATCTGATGACCTGTGTGTGTCACTGCCTCCTGTGCCGGTGGATATTAAACACCCTCGGCTGACCAGCCACAGCTGGCAGGGAAAAGGAGGTCACAGAGAGGTCACCGTTTGTGAACTTTGACCTCACATTACGCCTTTCCTCTGCACAAAATAGTTATATTTGGTTCGGAACTCTCCTTCCAATTATTTTGCCTGTTTTGTAAAAAAAGCATGCATGTGATTACTTAATAAAGATGCAGCACAGCTCTCCTCAACAAGACATTGTTTGAGAAATCATTCATGTCTGGAGCACAAATGCTGTGGGGCGTTTCTAACTTTTGAAAAATAGAATACATTAAACCTACAAAAATACAGATGACACATCTTCCCTAGCCCTGCCAACAGAAATACAGTAAAAGGGTGTGTTTGTTTATCCTCTGATGATCATGAAAGTCAAAGAGCTGCTCGTCTTTGTGCTCTGTATAATCCTTTTGCACATTCAAGGTTGTTTAGCATTATAATAGAACTATATTTAATATGCAAATGACCTGGAGGATAAAGTATTCTCTCAGAGGACATGAGGAATCTCCACATCTGCATAACATTACTGTTACTAAGAGGCTTTCAAGGTAAAGGATGTAATTTCTGCACAACTAGTGGCACCAAACACATACAAAAATAAACAGGTCTTCAGACAGGTTTGTAAAACACTCCTTCTGTAACCCAAAATCGTTTACATTTATGCATTTGGCAGATACTTTTATCCAAAGGATAAAATGTGTAATTTACATTGTAGAACAAACATCAAAGTATGGTCAAGTTACGTTTACCACAGGCTTTATTTTACTCATACATTGAAAAACCCCATAGGAAAATCTCAAAGGAACCAGACTTCCAGGTTTTGACATCATCCCTGCACCACTCCTATGAAAGCTTGTTTTCACCGAAATAAAAAAGTAATTGCGACTTTTTATTTTACAATTCTGACTTTTTTTCCTCAGAATTGCGTGACAAACTCGCTAGTGACAAACTAGTTGTGAGTTATACAATCAGAATTGTGAGATACAAACTCTGAATTCTAATAAAAAAAATCAGAATTGCGAAATATAACCTCACAATTGCAAGAAAAAAGTCTATATCTCGCAATTCTGACTTTATTTCTCGCAATTACGAGTTTATGGGCCCTATTTTAACTGTGCGCATGGTCTAAAGCGCACAGCGCAAGTGCGCTTAGGGCGTATCTGAATCCACTTTTGCTAGTTAAAGGACGGGAAAATTGGTCAGTACGCCTGGTGCATGTTCTAAAAGGGTTGTCCTTATTCTCTTAATAAGTCATGGGTGTGTTTTGGGCGTAACGTGCAATAAACCAATCAGAGTCTCATCTCCCATTCCCTTTAAAAGCCAGCTGCGCTCACACCATTGCGGATTCGCTATTTAGATGGCGGAATCTGCAAGTGGAAAAACTGAACTCTTCTCTAGCTAGACCTACTACGGGACAAGCCAGATTCCACCAAAGCATTTTTATCTTTATACACACAATAATAATCTTTTACATAGTAATCCTTTTATTTTTAATATTTGGTATGTTTGAGAGTGTACGCGTGCCTTGAGGTGCATATTACTAACGTGCACTCTTTAAATAACAAAAAAAAAATATTGCGGCATTGACTTTAGACCAGGTTTCAGTTGGTCAGTGGCGCAGTGTATTTCAGTTGCCTCAAAATAGCAACACGCCAACAATGCGCCTGAATACACCTCGTTTTCAGACCAGCGCGCACAAATGGGTACAAATGCATTTGCTATTTAAACAGCGTGGTGCAGAACATGAAAATGATAACTGCGTTGGGCTGAAACTAGCAAAAAACACTTGCGTCGCACCTAGCACCGCATTGCGTCGGGTGTATGATAGGGCCCTTAGGCTAAAGAAAATTGCAAGGTATTATATCTCACAATTCTGAGAAAAGAAGTCAGAATTGCGAGATATAAAGAAAATTGCGAGAAATTTTTTCCACAGAATTGGACTTTATATCTCACAATTGACCCTTCGCAGGGAGTTTGATTGACAGGTGATCTAACCAATCATAACGCATTTACAAAGCAGTCAGGGGAGTTAGTAGATTAACGTCGGTGGATTTGAACTTGAAAAATGAACAAGCTTCCATTCTCTATGTCAGGCAGGAAATCCAAACGTTCATTCTAAACCATCATTCATTGACCTCAAACATGGCTTATCATTTACATGGCCGCTTGCTCTAACATTAACCTAGATAAATGTGCTTAATACTTCGCTTACTGTATGTTCTCTCTATAGGCGCATCTATACTGCGGAGAACACGAGTCAGCATCGTCAACCTCATATTTGCAGCTGACACTGACTCTAAAAATACTTGTTATTATCATTAATGTGTGGCTAGTCAACTAATGGCTTAAATTAATGACTACCAGTTGACTAGGAAAATCTTTGGTTGGGGGCAGCCACTATACCTCAATAACATCACATCCAGCTCTAGGTTTTGCAACTACAACTGTAACACAGAAATGCATGTTAACTATGTAAAATGGGACCATGTGTTAACCAAGTGTTCATGCATTTGCATACTAGCTTGGAGCACGATTACATCCTTACAGTGTTCAGGAAATCTGTCTATTCGAAGTTGTCTCTACACATTAAACTGAAAAACAAAAACAAACTTTAGCGTGAGGTTCTCGTTCACAATGCAAAATGGTGATCTGGCAGGGTTGGATACTTGGAGTATCAAAGTATTCCTGAATAAAGCAGGTTAAATGTCTGGAAGGAAAGTAAAATAAGAAACAAGAAAATAAGAAGTGTTTGATAAACTGTTACTGGCTTATGTGTCTGTTGCCAACTGGCTGCAGGAAATTGTTAGCGTGGAGAGATATGTTAGCATCGCCAAAGAGCCACGGGACAGTTACATAAACACACATGACACAAATGAACATGTCATGTTTACATCACATATACTCACATAAACACACACCCACACAGTCTCAAATATGCTGTATATGATATAAAAAAATAACATGTAAAATGTATATGCAAAAAAATAACATGAGGACACTGATCAGAACACAGATGACACTGTCCATATAAATATAGACATACCACTAATGTTGGTCATATTTTATATCATTTTGAGTCGGTTTGTGAAACATCTGTATGAAAGAACAAATTAGAACACTTATTTTTTTGTCAACAAATATACAATACCATGTTGTCAGTAGATTAAGAAATTAATACTTCTATTCAGCAAGCATGCATTAAATTGATCAAAAGTGACAGTAAAGACATGTATAATGTTACAAAAGATTTCTATTTTAAAAAAAGCTGTCCCTTTAAACTTTCTATTCACAAAACAATCATGAAAAAATGTATCATGGTTTCCACAAAAATATGAAGCAGCACAACTGTTTTCAACATTGATAATAATAAGGAATGTTTCTTGAGCAGCAAATCAGCATATTAGAATGATCTCTGAAGGACCATGTGACACTGAAGACTGAAGTAATGATGCTAAAAATTCAGCTTTGATCACAGGAATAAATCTCTCACACACACCTATATATCAGTATATTTCAGATAGGTTATATATATACTTTATATTCAAAAAGAAAACATTTTTTAATAATTTTACAATATTTAATTTTATTATTTAAATATTATTAATTTGATAAATGCTTATCTTAGTGAGCATAAGAGACTTCTTTCAAAAACATTAAAAATCTCACAGATCCAAAACTTTTGAATGGTACTGTAACAATAACAACAACAATATTAAAATAATAAGCATAACTATCTGCCATAAAATAATACCTATCAAAATAATTTATAAAAAGTTGTATGTATTATGTATTAAGAATAAAATAATAAAATGAAACCATTAAGCTCTTCTTACCAATGAGGAATCACAGATGAGCTTTTCAAGAGTTCCTGAGGAGGAAGAGGAAGGCATCTCACATTTCCTGTTTCTGTGTCTCTCTCATCTCACTCAGACAGGTTTCTAGGGTTACAGAAAGGAAATGTGCCTCAGAATGTTAAATAATGGCTTTCAGAATCAAACAAATCAATTCTTTTTCTCTCTGTGACCCAAGGGCAGAAGTGCTGGATGTATTTCAGTGTGTCAGAGCTGTGAGATGATGATGATGATGATAAGAGAATGAATCATGAGTTCAGAGGCTCTGACCCCATTTTTCAGCACCCATTAATATTGAGAATCATTACTGTCTGTTATTACCAGCATTATCTCATATGTTATCCAATATGTTATGACAATTATTATTTTCTATAACTAGATTTTCACATTTTTTTAAAGAAAACTCACCACCACAACTCAAAGTAGTTTTGACTGATGTTGTGTTGTGCTCTACGGTTGCTATAGGGTGTTCTAGGTGGTACATTTTTCAAAGTTGTAAATAAAACGATTATAGTATGTTTTACAAGAAAAAACTTTTTTCAATTACTTTTCCAATTCAAAATTTCATGTTTAATTCAATGTGTTAATTGACATTTCTTTGAAATTATTTGTGAAATTTCCTAGCAATTTCTGATTGAAAATTGTTTCTACACCATTTTTTTTTTTTTCAGGGTAGTTTTTTTCACCTGTTGCAACATTCTTTCAGGAAAACATTTACTTGATAGCTTAGAAAAATAACAGCACCCCTCTCTTCAACAAGACATGATTGGAGTTACCAAATACGTGCATGAAAATGTACACATCAAAGTTTATAACCAATAGTAAAAGCAATAGTAATACTGATGCAAAAACTCTAATAATGAATGTTTTAATGATGGCTTTGTGAGTGTGTGGATCAAGCACATACAGTAACAAAATCTTCTTTCTGCCCTAAAAGGAGTCCAGTACTACAGAAAAACCTCCACATAAGCACAAAGCCTTTTAAAAGCTTTTATAATCAGACTTGTGACCTTGTGCCACAAAACATATCGTATATTCTGAGCCATATCTGCCAACGTGCATTTGATATTTTACTTTAATCATACAGATCAGGATCTGCTCGTCACTGTATGCACAAACACAAAGGCAATCAGAACATTTACATAATCTGTTATAAATTGTTCAGCTCACACAATCTTTACCTCTATGTGACTTTCACCTCATCTCTGTTGTTTTCCTCTCACTTTCATGTGGCCTGACATGCTTCTACAATCATCAGGGACAAACTCTTCTACCGCCGCTCTGAAAGGGAGATACTCTGCGTCCGTTTCAAGATCTGTCATCACAAATTCTGTCTGATATTCAAATGAGCAAGATAGATCCGGACTTCAGATTGCATGCATGTTTGGAGCGTTGCATCCGACAGGACACCTCCGTCAAGATATAGTTTAACATGTAAAAAAAACTGCTTGATCTGGTGGTTGTGCACTTGAAATCTGTCAAGAATATCAACAAAGCCTTAAAGGATTAGCTCACTTTAAAATTCTTGTCCAAGCTCTTGTTCTATCCAGACTGGACTATTGTAATGCTCTCTTGGCAGGCCTTCCAGCATGCACTGTCAAGCCTCTACAACTGATCCAGAATGCTGCAGCAAGACTGGTCTTTAACGAACCGAAGAGAGCGCATGTCACACCTCTCTTCATCAGTTTGCATTGGCTGCCAATAGCTGCTCGCATCCAATTCAAGGGTTTAGGTCAGGCGAGTTTGCTAGCCAGTCAAGCACAGTAACACTGTGGTCATTGAACCAGCTTTTGGTACCTTTGGCAGTGTGGGCAGGTGCCAAATCCTGCTGGAAAATGAAATCAGCATCTCCATAAAGCTTGTCAGCAGAAGGAAGCATGAAGTGCTCTAAAATTTCCTGGTAGATGGCTGCGTTGACTGTGGACTTCAGAAAACACAACACCAGCAGATGACATGGCAGCCCAAATCATCACTGACTGTGGAAACTTCACACTGGACTTCAAGCAACATGGTTTCTGTGTTCCTCCAGACTCTGGGACCTTGATTTCCAAATGAAATGCAAAATTTACTTTCATCTGAAAAAAGGACTTTGGACCACTGAGCAACAGTCCAGTTCTTTTTCTCCTTAGCCCAGGTAAGACGCTTCTGACTTTGTCTTTGGTTCAGAAGTGGCTTGGTACGTGGAATGTGACAGTTGTAGCCCATTTCCTGAAGACGTGCGCGGTGGCTTTAAGTTCTTAAATCGGCTTCGCCTGACAATCTTCTCAAGCCTGCGGTCATTCCTTTCACTTGTACACCTTTCCTACCACACTTTTTCCTTCCAGTCAACTTTCCATGAATATGCTTTGGCACAGCACTCTGCGAACAGCCATCTTTTTCAGCAATGACCCTCTGTGGCTTACCCTCATTGTAGACAGTCTTGATAATCGTCTTCTGGACAACGGTCAATTCAGCAGACTTCCCCTTGACTGCTGTTGGGATTACTGACATAAACCCAGTATTTATACCCTGAGAATGGTAATTTAATAGAACTTGAAATTAAATATTCTAATAATTTGAGATACTGATTTTTTGGAAATATTTTACTTTGTCTAATAAATCTAGAATATATTTAAGTTTTACTTTTTGAATTAAATTACAGAAGAAAAAAAAAATTACTTTTTCATGATATTCTAATTTATTGAGATGCACCTGTATGCGCCCTCCAGAAGCTTGCGTTCTGCAAGTGAACGGCGCCTTGTGGTGCCATCACAAAGGGGCACACAATCACTCTCACGGACCTTCTCCTGGTCTGTTCCTGGCTGACCTATCCGAGCAGCTGAGTCTTTAGCCATTTTCAAAAAACTGCTAACGACATATCTTTTTCGTCAACACTTGACCCAGTAATATTAGCACTTACTTTTTATTTATATTTTACTTTTCTTTTTTCGATTTCTGTTCTTTCTCCATCTATTTGTGTATAAAAAAAAATAAAACCTTGCTACAAGCACTTTACTGATGAAACTGTGACTTGACACGGCACTTACATACTGTTGTACTCATGTTGATTTGATTGCTTCTACTATTCTCATTTGTAAGTCGATTTGGAGAAAACCGTCTGCTAAATGACTAAATGTAAAATGAAAATTACCCCAAGCTTTACTCACCCTCAAGCCATCCTATAGGTGTATCCCTCAAGCCATCCTATAGGTGTATATGATTTTCTTCGTTCTGATGAACACAGTCGGAGTTATATTAATAAATATCCTGACACATCCAAGCTTTATATTGGCAGTGAACGGGAAACAATGAGTATAAAGCTCAAGAAAGTGCATCCATCCATTATAAATGTACTCCACACGACTCCGGGGGGTTAATAAAGGCCTTCTGAAGTGAAGCGATGCGTTTGTGTAAGAAAAATATCCATATTTAACAAGTTATAAAGTAAAATATCTAGCTTCCGCCAGACCGCCTTCCGTATTCAACTTACGAAGCAGTGTTTTGAAATTCGCCCATCACTAGATATTGTCATAAAGTCGTTATTTTGTTTTTTTTGGCGCACAAAAAGTATTCTTGTCGCTTCATAACATTAAGGTTGAACCACTGTAGCCACATGAACTGTTTTAAATACGTCTTTAGTAGCTTTCTGGGAATTGAAAGTGTTAATTGTCTTGCTGTCAATGGAGGTCTCACTGAGCCATCGGATTTTATGAAAAATATCTTAATTTGTGTTCCGAAGATGAACGAAGGTCTTACGGGTGTGGAACGACATGAGGGTGAGTAATTAATGACAGAATTTTCATTTTTGGGTGAACTAACCCTTTAAAAGCATTAATTCTTTTAAAAATTGCAAAAATAGAAGAAGAAAAAAACACCCGCAAGGCCTGGAAGAGAGAGAGCCTCGGCCAGGTGAGAAAATGTAATGCAAAAGTAACGTAAAGCATTACTTTCCGTAAAAAGTAACTTTTCAGTGTAATTAGTTACTTTCATATGAAGTAACGCAACATTGTAACACATTACTTCTTTAAAAAGTAACTTTCTCCAACACTGGTCTTGACTGCAGTAAAAACATGATGTTGTCAATCATGAGCTGAATTACTGCAGTATAGGCAAACATATCCATTAGACAGCATCATTGATCACTCTCAGACTGATTCATTGACGGAAACAGACACAAACCAAATGCTGATTGAAGGAATTGGTCTGGAAAGGAATACGCCGGTTATTTGTTTGAGCGTGTCTGTATTTGTTTGCAACCGCAAACTTTGTGTCAGCATGTTTGAAGATCTTCACCTGCTTTCCATCATCATTTTCTTTATCCCTTTGCATTTTTTTCCTCTTCTCACTTGCAAAATAAAGAGAGGATGTTAGAATGTTTTGGTGGTGCAGGATATAATTTTACTACATAAAATTGACTTTTCCTATTTGACACTATGCTAAAAATGCAAAATAAAGGTATAGTATAGGCATAATCTAATGCGCATCCAATATGAGTAAAACATGCATTGTTTGCATTCATATAGCTGCACTGTCTTATATTTGGGTTGTAGAAAGTTGGCATCTCTACCTCTTAATCTGATGCAGTGTGCTGTTCATATAAACATCCTCTTTACAGAAATAAATCAAACAAAATTTGAGTAAAATAAGAACAATAATGGGATTTGTGGTAACACTCAGCAGGGGTCTCAGGATTAACGGTGGAGCAGAACAGGCATGCGTCTAATAAATAAAAAGCCCTTATCTAATTGAATTCTGCACGACTGGTCGATGTATTGATGTTGATTAAAGCCTTTACACTGATTAATGATCGTCTTACTGTGACTGAGCATTCTGGGCAAGAGCCGTTGAATCAAAGTTTTTTAAGAGAACACTGCTCAACAGACAATCCTCACATGTAGCTGAAATTGCACTCCAAAAACAAATAAAACTAATTAATTTTAGTGTCTTAATTCTCTCAGGTAAGCGCAGATGTTGTAAGTCTACAGTGTGAAAAATAAGGCTTAAAATAATAAATTTAGTGAGGTTTAAAACAAGTAAAGGAATTGAGTGTATACTGATATTTAACAAATTCTCACAATGATTAAATTTGGCATGACATCAAAATTAACCCTATTTTTATTTTCTTAAAGCATATTACTGGTCTTATTGTAAATGCATCATCCATGAATTTATTATTTTTTTCAATATATTTTTGGACTTTTTTTTTGCAATCTTTAATCAAAATATCATAACTTCAAAATCAAAGCTGCATTTATTTGATTAAAAATACAGTATTAGTAAATTTGTGAAATATTATTATTACAATTTATAATAACAGTTTTCTATTTAAATATATTAAAAAAGTAATTTATTCCTGTGTTGCATAGCTGAATTTTCAGCATCATTACTCCAGTCTTCAGTGTCACATGATCCTTCAGAAATCATTCTAATATGGTGATTTGCTTCTCAAAAAACATTTATTACTATTATCAATGTTGAAAACATTTCTGCTGCTTTATATTTTTGAGGAAACCGTGATGCTTTTTTTCAGGATTCTTTAATGAATAGAATGTTTAAAAGAAATCTTTTGTAACAATGTAAAAGCCTTGCTGAATAAAAATACAATTAATTTCTTTCAAAAAAGAGAGCATAAACTTCTGAATCATAGTATAAGTCACATTATGGTAGTATAGTCACAGTCACAGCTTCTGTTTCCTGCCACCTTTAAGCAATTTTGTTTCCCTGGTAAATTGATCTTGTTTTTAAGCCATTATGAAATCTAAATTGACCCTATTTATTTTCTTAATACATATTCCTAGTAAAATACAAATATAAAATGGTTTGTCTTTCAGAAATCTTCATCAGAATGCAATAATTTTTCTCACCTCCAAATTTCGACCATCCAGGTCTGTATCCTATATCATTTCTCACTGAATATCCTGTTTCAATGGAAAAGAAGACAAAAACACTAATTAAGAAATGGAATCACTGTTATTTTGCTCTTTCTTTGCTTGCGGTGTTATTGAAATCAGTTATTTGTGAAAAGTGAACAAGTGTTCAGGCCTCTATGTTTAATGATATGCAAAATACTGCATTTAATAAGCCGAGACTTATTAAAACAGTGTTAAGAGAGATCTGGACACGCAAGACACTGCCTAAGGCTTCAAATATCAGAGCTGTTTTACATATAGTATATTTAAAACACACTACACGTATGCAATCACAACACCCTGAAGGCAGAAACTCATTGGGAGAACTCTTGTCATTTAGACAGATTTACGCCTGCAAACATCATTCCCACCACAGCATGAGGATCTCCAGACAGATGAAGGTGAGAGATGCACATGTATGAATGTTTGTTTGCATATGAAGACGAAACCCACGCTTACTGACCTTGAGCAGAGATGCTGACATTTAAATTCGGTTTCATGGATAAGGGAATAACTGGTGTGTTGACGTTTATCTGAACATATGAAAGCGGCAGGAAACAATAATGTCTCTGGAGCTGCAGGGCTCCGGCAGTAAACAATGCATGAGAACTCCCACTGTGCCTTGTGTGTTGTGGATACATGCAGTTCTGGAATGAGCAGGCGGCTCATAAGATCGTCTACAGGTTTCTGATCGATGGGGCTGAAGAGAAAAGGCACATATGAATAATGTCAGTAAAATTCTACACATTTACTTCTATAAAAATCCGCAATCACTGCCTAAGGTGAGTGAACAAGGTTCAACCCTGTTCTCAGACGTCCCTACACAACAATTTTACATCTTTTATGGTAAAATAAAGTATTTTATTAAAGGGGTGGTATAATGCCATTTTTACAAGATGTAAAATAAGTCTGATGTCCCCAGAGTCTGTATGTTAAGTTTTAGCTCAAAATAC
This sequence comes from Ctenopharyngodon idella, assembly GCF_019924925.1. NCBI lineage: Eukaryota > Metazoa > Chordata > Actinopteri > Cypriniformes > Xenocyprididae > Ctenopharyngodon > Ctenopharyngodon idella. The sequence continues at coordinate 32,946,051 of NC_067237.1, read as the reverse complement.
CCCACATATAATTTTGTATAGCATGTTAAATGTCACTTTTTGAGGGTGAGCAAAAATGCTCAATTTTTGTGTGTGTCCCTTTAAATGCAAATGAGCTACTCCTAAGCAGACAGCAGAGTTTTTAAAGGGATAGTTCACACAAAAATGAAAATTTGATGTTTATCTGCTTACCCCCAGGGCATCCAAGATGTAGGTGACTTTGTTTCTTCAGTAGAACACAAATGATGATTTTTAACTACAACCGTTGCGGTCTGTCAGTCGTATAATGCATGTCAGTGGCAACACAATCTATAAGAGTCAAAAAAACAAGCACAGACAAATCCAAATTAAACCCTGCGGGTTGTGACGACACATTGATGTCCTAAGACACGAAACGATCGGTTTGTGCGAGAAGCCAAACAGTATTCATATCATTTTTTTACCTCTAAAACACCACTATGTCCAACTACGTTGCCCATCCGGTTAGTGAGGTCTGAACGCGTTCTGAATGCGGAAGTGATGTCTCGCGTGTATACTTCAATGAGTGCGAAACATCACTTCCGTTGTCAGAGCGCATTTTCAGTTTTGGGTGAACTATCCCTTTAAGAGCTTGTGTTAGCACACAGTGTTAGCAGCGCCGATTACCTCATGAAGACTCACTGAAAATGTCAGAAACTGTTCAGCCTTTTATGTTCAAACCGGAGTCGGACAATGATGGAGAGACTCAAGAAGAAGTGACAACATGTGGAATGCAACAGGACATTTCTTTATGTAAATTCTAGGGTTAGTGATATCACCAACCTGGGAAGAAGCTCGTTGTAGTCCCTACCATCCATTTGTTGTAGTCCTTAAACAGAGAATTCTTTAAAAGAAATATCTCGCTTTGCTTTGAACTTTGAGCGTCATAACTTTGCAGACGTTGTTTGTGCTTTAACAGCAACATTACACACTAACTAAAGTTAAAAAAGTGAAATCATAATGAACCACCCCTTTAAATACTGCTGTTTTCGTTATGAAAGTCATTTGAACTATTTGTGTACAGTATAGGCTATGCGTACACTACAATTCAAAAGTTTAGGGTCAGCAACATTTTCTGAGTATCTTACCAAGGCTGATCAAAAATACAGTAAAACAGAAATATTATTACCATTTAAAATAGCTTTACTATTTGAATATATTTCAAAAATGTAATTTATCCCTGTGATGCAAAGCTGATTTTTCAACATCATTATTTCAGTTAAATCATTCTAATTTGCTGCTCAAGAAACATTTCTTATTATTATCAATGTTGAAAACAGTTGTGCTGCTTCATATTTTCATGAAAAACCTTTTATCAGAATTCTTTGATGAAAAAAGTTTAAAGTCCAAATTTCAAAAGAACAGCAATTATATAACAGAAAAATAAAAGATATTTTGTAACATTATAAATGTATTTATTTACATACCTTTTGATCAATTTAACGCATCATTGATTAATAAAAGTATTAATTTCTTAAAAGAAATCTTGCTGACCCCAAACTACTGCATTGCATATAACAGTATTGTTACATTGAGTGTATATTTGTTGGCAAGTCAAGTTAAAGGTAGGGTAGGCAATTTTGGATAGGCTAGCAATAGCAAGCTAGCTTTGAAAGCATAAGATCCCAACCTCCCTTCAGATCATCTCCAAAGCCATGCCTCCTTCAAAACACATGAATGCAATGCACACAGCAGCGTCTGCAAAACGTCACAAGAGATGGCGTTAAATTACCTCATGTCTCAAAGCACATAACATTACAATAATAATGAACTTAAACAACTTACAGAGCTGTACCAAGGACTATAAAATAAAAGAGACGTCACTATATTGTTTTGAATGGGAGAAAGTGCAACGCACAATATGGCGAAATAAGTCCCGCCTTCTAAATAAGAGCCAATCGCCGATTGGTATAGTCATCACGTCATTGCAGCAGCCGTCAGAAGCTCCAGTTCCTATAGAAACGGTCAGACACGTGCCTCTGAAATTAAACAAAAGAGACGCGCACTTAGGACTGCGCATTAGCTTGATCCAGCCTGAAAAATACCATTTTTTTGTTGTCATGATTCGAGCATTTTTTGAGACAGTTTTTGTCAGATTTTATTGGTGATTTCAAATATGAAATTTAATCAAAAGCTTGGCAAACAGCTTTGGAGAATTTGATGTTTCCCCATTTAAAGAGATAGGAGCTGCACTTGCATGCCCGAGAGGCGTTTCAAAGATGGCCGCCGAGTGAAATGACTTGTCTTAAAGTGCCCCTATTATGGATTTTTGAATGTAGTGTGTAACATAGCTCATTTGAATGAAGTGAATGAAAACATCCTGCAAAGATTTAAATCTGAAAGTGCACCGTATATATAAAGTTATTGTCTCTCAAAAGTAAGAGTCGACTCTGAGTCAATTAAACGAGTCGTTTTTTTTTTTTTTTTCAACAATACCACAGCAGTACAATCTTTTGTTGTGTTCCCGTCATTTTACTGACAACTGCATCTCAAACCTCGAGGAGTTTAATGCAGGATTCACAAAACGCTTGGTCTTAAAATATGGATCAATGCCCAGTTTATTTGGACCAGCTTGCTCCTCTGAATCTCAATCTGTACGTATGATTAATAATTGATGTTTATATTTTCTAGTGATCGTTCAAAATTCTTAGTTTTGTATTTTAGGTTGTGTAACGTACACCCTAGTCTGTCTTCTGCTAACTGGCTAACTCACGTTTCTGTAGTTCTGTTATTCAGATATGGGTCCAATATTGTCTTGTCTGTCTTATTACTTGGAGTAATGATCAAGGATGGAGCACGACTTTTGTTTACGAAGTGTAATGCAGTATCAGCTATTTACATTTGTGCTCGGCTAACGTGGGAGTTTACAACATAACTGTGGGCCAGGTTCGCTTACATAACTGTAAAACAAACTGTTTTTTTCTCTGCGTTTTTATTATTACAATAGAGATTTATCTGTATTGTAATGGGATGTTAAGATGCTAGTCCGCGCTAATTAGTTGAAGTGTTCTCTCTGTAAACATTGTAATGTCAAACAATGATATACCCATTTTTCTTTGTTAATAGTTATGGCAAAAAAGTCTGTGTACACATCTGGCCTAAATGTTTATCTTATGTTTAGAGGTTTTCAGCTTCGCTTGGCATTCTGATACAACACCTACATAAAGTATAACAGTGACGCTGCTATCACGTCTTATAAATAATGCAAACTAAGGTGACACTTACCATAGAGAAATGTCCTGCTCCAGTCAGTTTCTGGTTGATCGACTACTTCAGATGTTTCATCGTCGGACTCGGGCTCGAATTGATACGGTAAAATCGATGCCATCTTTTCTGTCCATACATTGTATACAATGTCTTGCAAATTGATAGCTGTCATTCAGTTACGGCAATGGGTGTTTCGTTTCCGGCACGCGGTGTGCGCAGTAGACCAATCACAAAGGTTTCGGCCATCTGACCAATCAGAGCAATGTAGGCTCATGGAAAGGAGGGGTTTAGAGAGACTGATTCTTGCGAATCGTTTACGAATCATTGAGAACTGAGGTGAAATTAAATGTATATTATGAGTAAACGAAAGTGTTTTTTGAGCTTGCATGCACATAAACCTGTTGTAGGAGACTCCCAAAACAATATTAGGAACCTTAAAAAAGGTACAATAGGGGCAATTTAAAGGGACTTTGGCTGTACCACCTGACTGCTACAAATTCATTTTGGCATTGATAGTGTTGACACAGAAAAGCATAAATCCGAATAAGAGGACGTGAACATTTCTGAGTAGAACACCAGGGTTGCCATGCATTTAAACCAGATGAACATTTTTTGGTTCTGTGACTTCCACAGATGATATATGTAAGTTTTAATATTTAGACCAGTTCTATTATTGACTGCTATCAGGATGTGAAGAGAGTTTTAACCAGTATAACAAAAGGTGTTATACAAATAGCATACCCTACCTTTAATTAAGGGATTTTAATAATTCTACTCAGAATTAATATGATGCATAATTTAAAAACATCTTGGCTCCATAAATTTCTTCAATTAGCAGTAAGCTATTTGTTTGTTAGTAGCTTGAAGTGAAGTGAACTACTTCTTCAGAAGTGTAGCTTTACTGTATTTGAACTTTTTAACTAAGTTATTAGAGCCTATATAGTTTGTCCATAGGGAAGATGCAGCTTGAAAGTACCTCTGCTTAATGGGAATCTCACAGCACTTGAGGAGAGAGAGAGAGAGAGAGAGAGAGAGAGAGAGAGAGAAATGAAAAAAAAAAAAAAAAAAACAGGAAACCAAAACAGCCAAGGCAAGCCGAGAGCAGATGGAGTTACACACAAACACACTCACACTCACAGTATCACATAGAGGCATGAAAATAAATGCAAAGTCATTCATGCATATGCTCACTCACACACACAACGGCATCCACAAACTTCATCCTTATCACCAGCTGGACCTGTTCACCTGCCAGAGCAAAGGCCGCACCCATCCGAGGAGACTAAAAGACAGGAAATACACAGCATTTATACAGTCAGCATCAAAATTTAATGCATGTTCTGCGTTCATGTGCAGCATGTCAGATCTGTGTACCGCTGACGGATCGCCTGTGAGGTGCCAGTGGAAGCGCAGAGCACAGCTGCCCGATGGATGATAACGTTAATCGTCTCACCTCCGGGACAGCAGCGAGCACGTCCACAGCATATGAAAGCACATGTTTGAGCATGTCTGCATATTCCAGCAGTTTAAAAGACTTGTACTGGGATAAAAGAACGAATTAAAGCTGGTGTAGGTAGAGTTTTATGTTAAAATACAGTTTAATATGACTAGACCAGTGGTTCCCAGCCACATTCCTGGAGGCCCACCAACACTGCACATTTTGCATGTCTCCTTTGTCTGACACACCCATTTTAGATCTTTGAGTCACTACTAATGAGCTGATAACCTTAATTAGGTGTGTTTGATTGAGGAGACATGCAAAATGTGCAGTGTTGGAACCACTGGACTAGACAACTATATATAAGCTGCTCCTGGCTTAAATGATTTACGTGTTGAGTACAGGTATGCTGTTACTTTACTAAGTGATCAGGCAATTTCAATTTGGTAGACTGAAATCTCTTAGGTCGGGGTTCTGACACGCTAAAAGATTAAGGATGGACGAAGGGGGAGAGACTAAATGACTGACTCGTTCTCAATTCCCCATCGAATATTACAACAGCCCATTTTGGCAGCAAATCAATGCGTGCCGAAATGAGAACAGGAGTGCTGTGAACATAAATGATTGAAATAGACTGAATCAGGATGTAATTCATGCAGTAACTTTAGAATGTGAATGTGTGCAATTGTGCGTCTGGTCCTACAGGATAAAATATATGCTCATATGGTTTCAGTGGAAAAACAGCAACTTTAACATGGAAAAAAAATTACACAATTTAAGGCCTGAAGCAACACATGAGAGGCACAACTGTGTAACTACAACAAAAATTTACTTTATGACCTAATTTGATGTTATTGTAAAAAATAATAATAATTAAAGCTGCAAGCAGCGATGAAAGGGCCCTCACACCCGGGCTCACCGCCACCCATTGGCTTTTGGAAAACAGTGAACAATGGGTTACATGCATGTAAGCGAGTAACTACAAGGGACATATGGCAAAGTCATTTCAAAGTGCCACACTTCCTGCTGCCAATAGGTGGAGCTTTGACTGTAACTGAATATTGCCATGTAGATGTCTTCAGGCCAGGACTATTATGAAACATGTGAAGTTTGGAGCAGATCAGACATTGTATGCCTGAGTTACAGCAACTTCCTGTTTCTTGGCGTTAATCGCATACATTAGCACTTAGCCAAGTGTTGCATGATTTAATGTGTTTCTAGTATGTTTGGCACTTCGTGGCATATTGAAATGTGTTTCTGGGAGTGAATTACAGTGTAAAGCAAGCCATTTCCTGTTGCCAGCAGGTGGCACTATGACTAACTGAAAATTGGCATATACAGTGGGTACAGAAAGTATTCAGACCCCCTTAAATTTTTCACTCTTTGTTATATTGCAGCCATTTGCTAAAATCATTTAAGTTCATTTTTTTTTCCTCATTAATGTACACAAAGCACCCCATATTGACAGAAAAACACAGAATTGTTGACATTTTTGCAGATTTATTAAAAAAGAAAAACTGAAATATCACATGGTCCTAAGTATTCAGACCCTTTGCTCAGTATTTAGTAGAAGCACCCTTTTGATCTAATACAGCCATGAGTCTTTTTGGGAAAGATGCAACGAGTTTAAGTTTTTCACACCTGGATTTGGGGATCCTCTGCCATTCCTCCTTGCAGATCCTCTCCAGTTCTGTCAGGTTGGATGGTAAACGTTGGTGGACAGCCATTTTTAGTTCCCCCCTTAGAGATGCTCTATTGGGTTTAAGTCAGGGCTCTGGCTGGGCCATTCAAGAACAGTCACGGAGTTGTTGTGAAGCCACTCCTTCGTTATTTTAGCTGTGTGCTTAGGGTCATTGTCTTGTTGGAAGGTAAACCTTCGGCCCAGTCTGAGGTCCTGAGCACTCTGGAGAAGGTTTTCGTCCAGGATATCCCTGTACTTGGCCGCATTCATCTTTCCCTCGATTGCAACCAGTCGTCCTGTCCCTGCAGCTGAAAAACACCCCCACAGCATGATGCTGCCACCACCATGCTTCACTGTTGGGACTGTATTGGACAGGTGATGAGCAGTGCCTGGTTTTCTCCACACATACCGCTTAGAATTAAGGCCAAAAAGTTCTATCTTGGTCTCATCAGACCAGAGAATCTTATTTCTCACCATCTTGAGCAACTCCATGCGGGCTTTCATGTGTCTTGCACTGAGGAGAGGCTTCCGTCGGGCCACTCTGCCATAAAGCTCCGACTGGTGGCGGGCTGCAGTGATGGTTGACTTTCTACAACTTTCTCCCATCTCCCGACTGCATCTCTGGAGCTCAGCCACAGTGATCTTTGGGTTCTTCTTTACCTCTCTCACCAAGGCTCTTCTCCCCCGATAGCTCAGTTTGGCCGGACGGCCAGCTCTAGGAAGGGTTCTGGTCATCCCAAACGTCTTCCATTTAAGGATTATGGAGGCCATTGTGCTCTTAGGAACCTTAAGTGCAGCAGAACTTTTTTTTGTAACCTTGGCCAGATCTGTGCCTTGCCACAATTCTGTCTCTGAGCTCTTCAGGCAGTTCCTTTGACCTCATGATTCTCATTTGCTCTGACATGCACTGTGAGCTGTAAGGTCTTATATAGACAGGTGTGTGGCTTTCCTAATCAAGTCCAATCAGTATAATCAAACACAGCTGGCCTCAAATGAAGGTGTAGAACCATCTCAAGGATGATCAGAAGAAATGGACAGCACCTGAGTTAAATATATGAGTGTCACAGCAAAGGGTCTGAATACTTAGGACAATGTGATATTTCAGTTTTTCTTTTTTAATAAATCTGCAAAAATGTCAACAATTCTGTGTTTTTCTGTCAATATGGGGTGCTGTGTGTACATTAATGAGGAAAAAAAATGAACTTAAATGATTTTAGCAAATGGCTGCAATATAACAAAGAGTGAAAAATTTCTGAATACTTTCCGTACCCACTGTACATGTCTTCAGGCCAGGACTCTTATCACACATGTGACGTTTCGGACAGATCGGACATTGTATGCCTGAGTTACAACAGCTTCGTTTTTCATGGCGAAACATCAGACTTTATCAGGCCGCCACGGACACGCCCGTTAGTGGAAAACTCTTTATCTTTGCAATTTATCATCCCTAAGGCTTAAGATTTGACTGACCATATATGATGATGTTCTGGTTAAATGTTTATGAAGAGTTAATCACAGTGTAAAACATGTCATTTCCTGTTGCCCGCAGGTGGCGCTATGATTGTAATTGGCATGTAGATGTCTTCAGACCAGGACTCTAATAAATCATGTGAAGTTTGGGGCAGATCGGACATTGTATGCCCGAGTTACATCAACTTCCTGTTTCATGGCGAAACATCAAATTTTGTCAGGCCGCCACGAACACGCCCTTCAGCGAAAACTCACTAATAATAAATGGAGCAATTCCAATAGGGTCCTCACACCATCGGTGCTCGGGCCCTAATAATGATTTCAATTTAATACATTTAAATAAATACACTGAATGATTTAAATAAATAAATAAATTCACTGAGCTTTGACTAGGTCAGATGAAATTATTCAAATTAAAGGTTAAAGTAATATTTAAAAAATATAATAATTATATACTATTATTTTTATTTTAAAATTATAATAATTGATTTTATAATTTAAAATGTATTACCAAATTATGTAATTAAATAAAGCAATAAGCCCCAAAAAGCTGTGGTTTACAGTGACGTGGTTTAATGCCAAAAAATGTATCAATGCAAGTAAAATCATTAAAAGGCTTCCTTCCGCTGGAAAAAAATAGTCCCTGACCGTGAACAGCAACAAAAGTTACATTATTACGCCATTAGATGGCGGCAAAGATTGTCTTTATGAGCAAGGCACTCAAGACTTTTATATTGAAACTTGTTGTGAACACGGACCAAGACGCAAATGACAAATGCTTTGACTAGTGCTGTCAGTGTCAGCAGGGCACGGGAAAACCCATTAAATGTTAAAAGGACAAGATCGCAGCGGACATTCAAACGGATTTTTATTATGAACGTAGGACTGACCTGAAGGAAAATGCTACATTTGAATGCAGGTAATACACTGGTCACTCTATATCTCTCACACAGTACTCTTCTACATAATGCAGCTTCAATGAACAAAGTCAATAGAGAACAAACATATGTTTACGCTGCTAAGATTGGTTGCTAAGACTGACGCAGCGACATACACATTCAGTGGCGCAGCGATACTTATGTAATGCGGTCAGCTGTGTGTTTTCGGGAATTTTACAACGGCTTCGAACGCGGCTTAACCAATAAGAATCAAGGACCGAAACTATCCGTTTTATAATTATGTTTTAACAATATATATTTTTAGATAATTATTATATAATTATTTAAATAATAATTATTATTTAATTATATAATAATTAAAAATAATTATTATTTTTACACAATGGGACCCTAAATATAAAAATGTAAAATCAGTCTCATCAGAATATAATGGTTAGCAACTATTAACTCATCTTGAAATCAAATTTACATGAGGACGGGATTCACATTTAAATCCAAATGATAATTAATCTGCACAGAAAGCAACCCAGACACCAAACTGTAGTCCTAAGCTGCTTAAATCATCTGAATTTAGTCACATTTACTGAATAGAAAGTGTTTGCATGTCCCTCGCTGTGTATTAACTTGCATCAAGTCATTAAACAATAGTAGTATGAGTAGTTCACTCCATCAATAAGCAGCAATAAACAGGTTTATATTTCAATTTCAATTGTTTTCTGCTAAGTTTGCTTCTGTTAAGCAGCATTTCTCTATTTGTGTGTGAATTTTGCAATTGTACAACCGGTCAATACGGGTGCTAAAATTCTGCATATATGTGTGTGTTATGCAACAGGCCTGAGGCTACACCATGTGAAAAATACCAACACAAGATGTTAAAGCCTCTGAGAATCACAAAATTCGTTTAGCGGATCCAGCATGAGCTTTCTTGAGTATATGAGTGTGTAACAGTAAGTGTCTCAGTGTTGGTGTGTAAATAAATGAGTGTGTGTCCTTCCTCAGTCCAGGCCGTCTCTAGGGATCCTCCTGTAGAGGTCAGTGACGGCAGTGTGTGTTGGAGTGTGTTCATCTCGCTATCAATCACACTAAAAGAAAAACTCGCTGAGCAGAGACAGAGAGAGGCAGTTTTTGCAATGAATGAGTTGTACCAGATAGTGAAGGAAAAGCATCATTGAGTGTCCACTGTACATGTTCATCCTTTAGTAATGTTCAAAGGCAGCACAGGATGAAGTTGGTTGATTAACGTCTAGACTGAGTAGAGCTGCACTGCATTAAAATGATTTTCTTACTTAGTTTTTTTTTTTTCTTTCTTGTTTTCTAATACAAACATCTATAGATTCTAAAATTAAGATTCATTTACCTGAGAAGCAAATTTACTGAAGAGTATTAGAACTTTCCTTAGTGTGTACTGTTGCATGAAAAAGGTCTGCAAAGTTACAAAGCACAAAGTCACTCCAAAGGGAGTTACTCTCTATATCACTGTCTATAAGCACTGTTTCTGAACTCCCTGTAACGCCTCGCCTCAAACATGTCACAGTATCCCTTATTTAAATGAATCCCGCCCAGGGCATTCGCAAAATAAAGGGGATGAGGCCCGGCTGAGTTGCATTAGTAGTGTGTTGAAACTCGCGGTTATGATAAGGGCCTTGACATTTCTTAAACACTCTCAAAGTGACTGACCTATTACAACCAGTGTTGAGGGTAAAACATTACAAGTAACTTGAGTTACGTAATCAGATTACTTTTTCAATAACTAGTAAAGTAACAAATTCATAAACTAGTAAAGTAACATTACGACAAAATACAAGATAAGTTACTTTTTCAAACAAGTAGCACAAGTTACTTTTTCACATTTATTGACTGACAGCTCTCCTGTCCCCAAAATGAATGAAAACAGTAAAATGCAATCTCAGAATTTTACGCAAACCTGTAATAATTAACTATATTAAATTACACAAATATACTTCATGTATTTAATCTCACTTTATTAACCAATATCTTTGAGGCTGACCTTCAATGATCTAATTCAACCATACTAATAAGCAAAAATTAGATTAGATTTAGAAATAAGAGTGTTGAACTTCCTTCTCCTGTATCCTATTCTTCTTTAATCAGAATTTCAGCACAGCTGAAAGGTTTGTTTGCGCTGCGCCCTCTACTGTACAGGTGTAAATACGCATTTCCTTCAGCCTGAGGGTTATTCATTTCACTTTTGGTGTGAAAAAGCATTTGCCAAAAATAGAACAAACAAGCAAGCCCAGCCCAGGTGAGAAAAGTAACGCAAAATAATGTAACACATTACTTTTTATAAAAAGTAACTAAGTAACACAATTAGTTACTTTTTTAGGGAGTAACGCAATATTGTAATGCATTACTTTTAAAAGTAACTTTCCCCAACACTGATTACAACACACTGGTCAAGCCGACCAATCACAGCACACTGTGCTTTTTGGAAGGAGGGGCTTCATACAGACTGGAACTAAACAGAGCGTTACTGACAGACTGGGAAGAGAGGTGCTGCAACAATGTCAAATATGTGAAGAAGAAAAAAAATGTTTTTTGAACATAATTTCAAGCATGAAATCCTATTCTAGTAGACCCCAAAAACAAAATTAAGACTTTGTAAAAGAGCATAATTTGGCCTCTTTGAGGCTTGTTTTCTGAAAAAAAAAAAAAAAAAGTATCAAAATTAAGCAAGTTTAAGCTTAAAACAAGAACAAATATCCACCAATGGGGTCAAAAAAAAAAAACTTAATTCAAACTGAAAATAACATTTTTTATGGCAGATAAACAAATTCTGATACAATTTTCAGAAAACAAGATTTAATATCTTATGTAATTTTGCTATTCAAGTAAATGTACCTTCATTTAAGAATGTTTAGATATTTGTAACGGAAAACAAGACAAGCATACTGAGGAAGAAAATTATTATTTGCAGTGTAGAACCTAGACAAAGAAGAAGCCCAAATATAAGAGATTTAATTTGTGTCACGTGCTGCTTTTTCAGTTATTTCAGAATTTACAACACTTTATAACATGTGCAAACAGTTGCTAATGCTTTCCAATGTTTATTTACCAAGTCAATAAAGCAGCTTGAATCTTCGATCGTTATATTTGAGTGAGATGAGAGATACAAAAACAGACAGACATTCTCATGTGTTTGAGAGATAAAGTGGAGACACCTGAGAGCTGCATGCTTTTATCCTGGGAATCCAGGAGATAAGATGAAAAACACAAAAAGAGGAAGATGAAAAATGGAATAAGAGAAACGCAGAGCTGACAGGAGGGAACAGCGCTGTGCTCCATGCAGGAAAGACATGAAACCTGGAGGATTGAAGATTCTCCCATAGTCTTTAGCACCTCAACACACACCAGAAAACTGCCAAAAAGCTTTGAGTGCAGGTGCATATTCAGCAGTATGAGCTTCAGGATGAAGAGAAGAACTTGAGCTCACTAGCTGATAGAAAAAGGAGGAGGAAGAGAGAGAGATGAGATGAAACAAATCACAATCTCGACTAAAGACGTTGAAATAAAGTGTGCAGGTACTAAAGCAAATTATCTCTAATGATGCAGCACTCATTGAGATGCTAGGAGAATAATTAAAATCTTTAGATCCAGGCAGAAATAAATTAGATTAATTAAATGACCATGTCACAGAGTCTCTACTTACAAAACTAAACTTTAAATTAAAGAAAGCACCAATAAACTTACACTAAATGAAGGTTTATCTATTAATTCAGTCCAATTCATTTACCTTTAAAACTGTTCTTTTGAACTTTCTATTCATCAACGAATCCTGAAATAAAAATGCATTGCGGTTTCCGCAAAAAAACAATGAAGCTTCAATGAAGCAGCACAACTGCTTTTAACATTGATAAAAATAAGAAATGTTTCTTAAGCAGCAAATTTAGCATATGATTTCTGAAGGATCATGTGACACTGAAGACTGGAGTAATGATGCTGAAAATTCAGCTTTGCATCACAGGAATAAATTACATTTAAAAACTATTACAATAGCAAAAAGTTATTTAAAATCATAATAATATTGTAATAATATTTCACAATGTTTACTGTTTTCACTGTATTTTTGATAAAAATAATTATATTATTAAAGCTGCAGTCCGTAAGTTTTGCCTCTTTGTCTCCATCTCTGTTTGAAACCTGCAATTGCAGTTATTTGTGGAATTATCATCTTTACGTGGGTTGTGCTTCAGCAGGGCTCCTCAGCTCGGCACGCTGCCAATGGTGAATAAATCTAACGATCGCTTAGCTCAGATCACTTCAAACCGTGCAAATTATTATTATTGTTACTTTGTTCTCAAATTGTTAATGTTAACAACATCAGCATTGCGTGACTATGTGTATTTAGTGTGTATTAACGTTACCTGTAGATTTCAATTTCTGCAGCCAGTTCACAGTCCGAAGTCTTTTGCTTTTGACTACAGGTGAATCTCCAGTTGTCACTGATGATTGTCACTGATTTTGTTAAGACATTTTTAAAATAAAATGATGCAACACCACTAGAACTCAATTAAAAACCTAGATAACAAAACTTGGATTAGCTCTAACCTGATTAATTTAAAGCCACCCAAACAGATCGCACAGAGTGAATAGTAGCCTACGCATTAATGTCAGGACACATCAGAGAAGGGGAAATGAAAAAGAAAATATAAGTTCATCTCACCTGTTATTGTTCCCATGTGTCACTCTGTTCCCTTATCTTCTTCTAAACTTAAAGATGGTCAATGTAATTCCACCACCACTCAACCATAATTAAATGTCCAGCACAGTCTGGCTTGTCTAATGGAGTCCATCCACTCATCTGGTTTGTCCATGTCTCTTTACAAAAAGGGTTTCTCGCCTCATCCAGATCTAGAACATTTTCCATCTTTGTAATAGTGGAACACACTCTCATTCAGTATCAGAACAGCCAATTCACCTTTATATTCAGACAAAATATGAAGACATACAGTGGGTACGGAAAGTATTCAGACCCCCTTAAATTTTTCACTCTTTGTTATATTGCAGCCATTTGCTAAAATCATTTAAGTTCATTTTTTTTCCATCATTAATGTATACACTGCACCCCATATTGACAGAAAACACAGAATTTTTGCAGATTTATTAAGAAAGAAAAACTGAAATATCACATGATCCTAAGTATTCAAACCCTTTGCTGTGACACTCATATATTTAACTCAGGTGCTGTCCATTTCATCTGATCATCCTTGAGATGGTCCTACACCTTCATTTGAGTCCAGCTGTGTTTGATTATACTGATTGGACTTGATTAGGAAAGCCACACACCTGTCTATATAAGACCTTACAGCTCACAGTGCATGTCAGAGCAAATGAGAATCATGAGGTCAAAGGAACTGCCTGAAGAGCTCAGAGACAGAATTGTGGCAAGGCACAGATCTGGCCAAGGTTACAAAAAAATTTCTGCTCCACTTAAGGTTCCTAAGAACACAGTGGCCTCCATAATCCTTACATGGAAGACGTTTGGGACGACCAGAACCCTTCCTAGAGCTGGCCGTCCGGCCAAACTGAGCTATCGGGGGAGAAGCCTTGGTGAGAGAGGTAAAGAAGAACCCAAAGATCACTGTGGCTGAGCTCCAGAGATGCAGTCGGGAGATGGGAGAAAGTTGTAGAAAGTCAACCATCACTGCAGCCCTCCACTAGTCGGGGCTTTATGGCAGAGTGGCCCGACGGAAGTGGCCCGCATGGAAGGACTCCAAGATGGTGAGAAATAAGATTCTCTGGTCTGATGAGACCAAGATAGAACTTTTTGGCCTTAATTCTAAGCGGTATGTGTGGAGAAAACCAGGCACTGCTCATCACCTGTCCAATACAGTCCCAACAGTGAAGCATGGTGGTGGCAGCATCATGCTGTGGGGGTGTTTTTCAGCTGCAGGGACAGGACGACTGGTTGCAATCGAGGGAAAGATGAATGCGGCCAAGTACAGGGATATCCTGGACAAAAACCTTCTCCAGAGTGCTCAGGACCTCAGACTGGGCCGAAGGTTTACCTTCCAACAAGACAATGACCCTAAGCACACAGCTAAAATAACGAAGGAGTGGCTTCACAACAACTCTGTGACTGTTCTTGAATGGCCCAGCCAGAGCCCTGACTTAAACCCAATTGAGCATCTCTGGAGAGATCTAAAAATGGCTGTCCACCAACGTTTACCATCCAACCTGACAGAACTGGAGAGGATCTGGAGAGGAATGGCAGAGGATCCCCAAATCCAGGTGTGAAAAACTTGTTGCATCTTTCCCAAAAAGACTCATGGCTGTATTAGATCAAAAGAGTGAAAAATTTAAGGGGGTCTGAATACTTTCCATACCACAATATAATATACAATAAACACAATAATGTATCAAAAATAATATGTATCCTGATTTAAGAATGTTTAGATATTTGGGTCACACTTTAGTTTTGGGAAAATATTTTTATTATTAACTACGACTTTTGCCTCAATAAACTCCTAATTTACTGCTTATTAATAGTTAGTAAGGTAGTTGCTGTAGTGGTTAAGTTTAGGTATGGGGTAGGATAAAGGGATTTAAAATACGGTTATGTAGAATAAGGCATTAATATGTGATTTATAAGTACTAATAAACAGCCAATATTCTAGTAATATGCAAGCTAATAAGCAACTAGAGTGAGAATTAATCCCCAAACTAAAATGTTACCAATATTTGTACTGATAAACAAGAGAAAACTCTTGCACTATAAAAAAAAAAAAAAAAAATCACCACAATGTGCCACAATCAAAACTTCTAATATCTTTTATAAAGATCTGATGCTTCTTCAAAGCCTTTAAACATGACAGTTCGCATCACTTTTGTCTTCAATATAAATCTGATATTTAATGAACACTTCAACTGCAGTAAAAACAATAGCATGTTCATTAATATCAAGTTTATCGAGTTCATTTCAAACAGCAGATTCAATAGTTCAGTACGTCCAAGTATGTGAAATGGTCTACAGCATTAAATTTTCCTCTAGTGTTCTTGAGGTCTAGCGCTACTTGACTTGAGCTCCATACTCTGGTAATTACCACTGACACGGCCTGTGAACGATTTTATAAGTCACTCTGGTAAGAAAGTATCTGCCAAGAAGAGAAACAACAAATGAATTGACAAAAGCACAGGAGGGAAATCTCGTGTGCAGAAAGAAAGAAGCACTGTGGTGATGGATCACAGTTAAGTGATGGTAATTAGTCAGATACTATAGTACTAATGTACTAAGAACACCAATTCAATATACACCTTACGAGCAGATGAGCCCATATGAACGCAACAAGCTAAATTGTTCGTTAAAGGGTTAGTTCACCAAAAAATGAATAATGAGCTCACGTTCAGACGTAGAACCCGGAAGTGCTGCACTGTGTTTACAACGTCAACAGCGTAGGAGACTGAAGAAATTGTTGAATAAAGTCATTATTTTTGTTTGTTTTTTTGTCACAAAATGTATTCTCGTCGCTTCATAACATTAAGGTTGAACCACTGTAGTCACATGGACTATTTTAATGATGTCTTTAATACCCTCTCTGGGCCTTGAAAGTGGTAATAACATTGCAGTCTATTGAAGGTCAGAAAGCTCTCAGATTTCATTAAAATTATCTTAATTTGTGTTCTGAAGATGAACAAAGGTCTTACAGGTTTGGAACGACACGAGGGTGAATACTTAATGACACTTGGTGAACTAACCCTTTAAGCATTTTCCCATAGAGCTATTATAAGGAAAATGCTTAATGTGGCTTAATGCATTAAGACAGTGATAGTGGAGGACCAAATTCAATATACCTTATTAAAAAAACATACTATATGCAGGCAAGCTGATGAATCTTGGATATGAATGCAACATTTCACGTTAAACATTTTCCCGCTGAAAACAATTATAAAGAAATTTTAGTGATTGAGATGGTTCTTTAAAGGTTCTTTACACGTAGTAACAGTTCTATTTAGAACTCTTTTATGCTGAGATGGTTCGGTTACAATTTATTTTGATGGCCCCCTTTAGACATTCTGTTGACTATAAGTAATGTTGCACCTACATGTAACTCCCGTTAGAGTATTAGTTGAGTATTAGTGGACGGTTAGGGTTAGTAGAATAAGGGGTTAGGGTCAGTAGAATAAGCATCACAAAAAAGTGTTAACAGATATTAAGCGGACAGTCTAATAATAGTTTATTAATATTTTAATGTCAGTTAGTTGACATGTAGGTGCAACTTTACTTATAGTCAACAGAATGTCTAAAGGGGACCGTTAAAATAAAGTGTTACCAATGGTTCTTTGTGTTAGAATTTAGGGTTCTTTATTTCCGCCTTTTTGCATAAACTTGCCCAGTCACCAAAAAAAAAAAACATGAATCCTTAAAAAAATATAATCCATATGACTCCAGAGGGTTAATAAAGGCCTTTTGAAGCGAAGGGATGCATTTTTGTAAGAAAAATATCCATATTTAAAACTTTATAAATTCAAATAACTAGTTTCAGCGGACAACCGCACGCATACTGCGCACATCGATTTGGGCAGAAGAGCAACCTTTGACCTCACGCAATGATGCAATGACGAACGCGGAGGCGCAGAGGAGACAGCAAAACAAAACACCAATCATGAATTAGAAGTCTTAAACAAGAAATTTTAAAGAGAAATGTCATAGGATTTCGATATAAGAGAAGAGGAGCTTGAGTTTGTTGCACAGCCCTATTTGTTTGAACTGTGAGAGGCATCTAAGCTTATGATACTCCTACATCCTGCATCATACATACATTTTTTTTATGGATGGATGCATTTTTTTTGTTTGTTTGTTTCTTTTAAAAATTTGGGTTCCCATTCACAAGTGTTATATACCTTGGAGGATATTTTTTAAATATATCTCTGATTGTGTTCATCTGAAAGAAGATAGTCATAGACACTTAGGAGGGTGAGTAAATCATGGCATAATTTTCATTTTTGGGTGAACTATCTTTAATCTTTAACTATCTTTAAAGCTATGCCATGGTAATTTGAAAATGTATCAAATTACCCTGGTATTATTAGGTTGTTTTGGACATGTAGCATGGTAAAACCATGGTATTCTTGGAAGTACCTTGGAGTATCATGTAAATTGTACATAAATTTCAATATCATGATACATAAATACCATCTGAAACCATAACTATACTACAGTACCACCATAGTACTTTGTCATACACTGCAAAAAAAAAAAATGCCTTTATTCCTCATTAATTTTGTCTTGTTTTCCAGTACATATATCTAAAAACTCCTAAATCAAGATACATTCACTTGAGAAGTAAAATGACTTAAGATATTAAGTCTTACTTTCTGAAAAAAAGCATGAAAATTAGGTGAGATTTTGCTTAAAACAAGAAAAAAAATCTGTCAGTGAGGTAAGAAATCATGATATTACTGCATTCAGAAGACATTCTGCAACCGAATGTCCCATTGGAAATCCAGTGCTTTTGTAAGTACATTTGTTCTTTATCTTACTCGGAAAATACTTTCTTACCGAAATGACTTAAAGTATGGAAGAAAGGTGGCAAAAGGGCATAAAATGTGTGTGTGTGTGTGTGTGTGTGTGTGTGTGTGTGTGTGTGTGTGTGTGTGGAGAGCATGATTAGTATTCCACGGTGAGGCTTCATCCCGCCGAATGTCAGCAGCACCTGGTCACGCCTCAGAGCGCAGAGCCACAGCATGATGGGATTGATACGGGCCTCCCTGGAGGTAGAGGAACCGTGTCAGAGAGGAGTGTGCCTAACAAGACTCTGCTCTCCTCCTCTCCCTCAGTCAGCGATACAGCCTCCTGGGCTTTTTCCACATTGAAAGCGGCTCCCAGAGAGGAGAGGGCCAGAAATGACGGCACCCCAACGTCTCTGACTCAAAAATACAAACCTGGGCTTCCCCACAGGGAGAAGACGACGTCTCAATGTGCAGGAAAAATCCTTTTACCCGTCAAAGACTTCTGACAGTCTGAACTGCATCACCACGACAAGACTCCTGAACTGTCCCTCGAAAATCTCTTTTTGGAAGAAAAGCACTCCTAAACGTCTCATGAGAATTGGTTTAAATCTGGCTTAAGATTTTAGCCAGTTTCAACACAACATGTATTCGCAGCATGCGAAAGTTGCAGCAGCATATCTGCTTCATTTCTGCTTCATAACTAAACTATGAAGCTATACAGAAAATAAAGTGATTTCGGTGATACTTCATCAAGTATTTACGTATAATTATGTATATATTACATACATTACATAATATGATAGGGTTACACTTTATTTTGATGGTTCACTTTTATTCACTCTACTAACTATAAGTAACTCTGCAGCTACATGTCAACTAACTCTGTAGTAGACTGTAGTACTTAGTAGACTGTTAGATTATGGTTAGGTGTTAGGTTTGGGTTAGTATTTGACATGTACTTGCAACCCTCTACAATGGGAGTAAATCATTTGCGTGATTTTTTTTTTTTTCCCCAAATGGTTCAACGGAAATCCCCGCCCTGCATCCAATTTCATTGGCTGAGGTTACAGTGACAGGTAGGTTTAGGGATCAGGGTTGTAGGTTACTGTGATTGACGTGGCTAATAAAATGTTTAGAATCGGCTCCAGAGCGGGGTTTCCGCTAAACTGGTTTGGGGGAAAAAATCACGCAAATCACTCGCATATGCACCTAAATTTTCACTCTGGGCGACTAAATAATGTCTACCATTAGCCATTTGCTAAAAAATTCTAAGATTTTACTTGCCAGTGTGTGTATTAGAGACTATTTAAGTTTATCATTGATATATTTTCACTCGCTGACCGTGTTGGGGGAAACGCATTACAAGTAACTTGAGTTACATAATCAGATTACTTTTTCAAGTAACTTGTAAAGTAACACATTACTTTTTCAATTTACAATAAAATATCTAAGTTACTTTTTCAAATAAGTAACACAAGTTACTTTTTCACATTTATTGACGGACAGCTCTCCTGTCCCCATGTTGAGAGAAATAAAGTGCAGAGGTGTTGCGTGCGCTGTGTAAACATGACGGTTATTGTAGTTAAACTAAATGTGATCTTGGATTTACTAATCTCACTTGCACGAATACATTCAGTATTCCACAAAAATGAATAAAAACTGTGAAATACAATCTCAGAATTTTACGCAAACCTGTAATTATTAATGATATTAAATTACACAAATATACTTTATGTATTTAATCTCACTTTATTAACCAGCGTCTTTGCTGCTGAACTTCAATGATCTAATTCAACTATACTAATAAGCAAAAATTACTTTATATTAGATTTAGAAATAAAAGTGTTAAACTTCCTTCTCCTGTATCCTATTCTTCTTTAATCCAGAATGGCAGCATAGCTGAAAGGTTTGTTTGAGTTGCGCCCTCTACTGTACAGGCATGATTTTGCAGCCTGAGTTTTATTTATTTCATTTTTGGTGTGAAAGGGCCTTTACATTTGCCAAAAATAAAACTTTTGTTGTTATTAAAAAACAAGCAAGCCCAGCCTAGGTGAGAAAAAGTAACGCAAAAGTAATGTAACGCATTACTTTTCATAAAAAGTAACTAAGTAACGCAATATTGTAATGCATTACTTTTAAAAGTAACTTTCCCCAACACTGCTCGCTGAACACTGAGCACTTAAGAGTTTCACTCTCCATCAAGAGATCTGTACTATTTTAATTCAGATCAATAGATGCGCAGTGTAGCTGTATTTGATGTAGGCCTACCGCAAACTCTAGTGTGAAGGCGCACGACTCGCCGTCACTTTGCCGAGAGAGCTGTTTCTCTCACTGCACACATACAAATAGAGAGAAAGAGAGAGAGAGAGTCTTACATACCACTTAGATGCACTACATGTAAACAATATTCTTTGTTGTAATTTCCTGTCAAAGTTCTGAGTTCATTTGGAATTATTCATCTTTTAAGAACATGCAGACGGCAATTTCATTGGCTGGCGCTCATCTATTACCGTCCCTGTTATGATTTCAGCCAATCAGTTCGAGCGAACGCTGAAAACGTGATTAATATTCATGAACCCAGCAGTTCATCAATCCTTAGTGAGTTGTATATTGTTATTAGTAGTAGAATTAGTATGCTAACTTAGTAGTATTATTATCCTTTAATAATAATTACTATTATCTATTACTATTAGCTATCTATTTTTTTACAGAAACACTGAATGACCAACAATATCTTAAGCACCACCACCAGTCCTAAGTTTAGTTAAAATGACAAATAGGGCCTATGTATTCATACATGGTAAGTTTTATTTCTGATTACTAAAGTTCTGTCATTAGATAGTGCTTGATTATCATAATATCATAATATAATGCTTGATTGACTGATGTTAAGAGTGTACGTTCAGATATTTAAAAAACTGCGCCATTTTACAAAGATAATCTGATAAACTAAAAAATGTAATAGCCAATGCCGATTCTATTGCCAAGGTGTGCGTAGAGAGTTGACTTGTCAGTAGAATGTCAGTTGAGGGAGCATCAAAATAAAGTGTTAGCAGATATTAAGCAGTTTACTAATACTCTAATGAGAGTTAATTGACATGTAGTTGCAAAGTTACTTACAGTTAGTAGAATGACTAAAGTGCACCATAGAAATAAAGTATTACCTATGATGGTTCATGTTAATAAATTAGACCTTATTGTAAAGTTAGAAATATTAAAAGACTAGGTTGACTTTTAAAAGCATAGTTCACCCAAAAACTCCCCCTCATGTCGTTGGGCCGAGGCCAGCGATGCCAAACAATACAGCAACTCGACTCTGCAGTGCTTTGAAGTGATATCAGCGAGAGAAACACAGACAATCATTACTATTCCAATCACAGAGCTGAAGTTTACTGAGTCTTATGATATCAAAACACAAGAGATTCACAATGTTCTTCAGTGAAGGTTTCGCATCTACGTTATCTGCAGAGGAATTAGATGTGAGGAAACACTTTCTTTAAAAAAACCTAAATGAAAAGATTTCCTGCACAAAACTAAAAGAAAAAAAAGAAAAAGAAAAGAAGCTTAACATTTAAACTTAAATTTTAACTTAACATTTAATGAAAAATATAAGTACTTCTAACAAATATAAAAAGTCATTGCTAAAAATAAAAATCGCCAGTGAATATTGTTGGTACAGCAAGTAAAAAACAAAAAAAAAGTTGTTGAGCTCAGAAAAGTGATGTTTGTACCATCTAGATGACATCTATATGAGATAATAATAAAAACTGACATTCATGTCATCTATTAAATTTATAATAAGATAAAAAAATAGATCTTTTCTTGGAAATCACTGTGGTAGATTAAAGAAAGACAAACAGCTATTAACAATGGCATCAACAATCAACAAATTAATAAACAATTTGCTTCTCTCTTGGGTTCATTGAAAGACTTCAAAACATTATCCATATATACATAATTAATATCACAGTATGTACACGTCAATCACTGAGGCCCACTCTGTGAGTCTATGAACGTTTAAGATTTTCATAAAAAACCAGGGAGTTGAAGATCTTGTATTATAGATAACTGAAGCAGCATCTTTCTACAATCAACTTCTTCCATCATCATCATCCTCCATCTTTCTCTTCCTCTCTGTCTCCAGTTTAATTGTGCTCGTTTGACGATGACCCATCAGTGTGTTTGTGTGTCACATGTTTGACAGTGTAAACCTGGAGACAGCGAGGAAGAGAAAGATGGAGGATGATGATGAAGAAGAGTACAAAAATGGGCAACTGGAGGCCTGAAACACGGGGATGCAGTATGAGAAAAGAATGAGAGAAGAGAAAAAAAATAGTGAAAGAGCTCCAATACAGACCTAACAGTGATTAAACACATTATATTTAACAATCCTTCACTGTGATGCATTTAAGAAGGAAACAAACCAGAGTATATCAACGTATTACTGTAGTAGTCTTTCAAGTCATTCAAAAAATAAATCACTCTTTTGAGTTGATTCGGTTCAAAGCCTTGATCAAATAAGTTGCCAAAACTGTCTAAATTGGTTCGCGAATCAGTTTGAATGATTTGTTCAGTTCCTGCACGCACTGAATCGTCTGAAGCGGTTTCACTCTGAGCGTTGGATGAAGTGGCAGTGGACCGACGTCAAAGCAAATCTGCAAATGCGTCCTATTGTCTGCCAGCGATGAAGATTTTTATTAGTTGAACTGCGTATGCTGTCTGTGAACAATTCCACAGGTATCGATTTCATTTGATTTCAATTTATACAGCCTAGCCTACATTTTACAACCAAACAGATTACGCCATGATAACAAAGTATGTAGCATTTCTTTACCGTTTTTTGTTTTGTTTTGTTTTGTTTTGTTTTTGTTTTTTGGACATATATCTTAATTGATACAGTAAATAAGCTACCATTGTTCAGAGAGTATGAAATGAACACCCGCCGTCCCGCAATAATTTATGGGTAGCGCAGTGGCGGCGCCGGGCAACCTGTTTGTCTTGAAAATTAACGTTAACCAGTTTACACGCGCCTGCAGAAATATACATTTGATTACATTTTGGAGAACAGACGGAAGAAGATCCGTCAATGTGCATTTGATCATTGTGTTCAGATGTTCAGAGGTTATGAGCGCGAGCACATGTAAAGAGTTTTCACTCTTCCTCAAATGTAGCTGTATACGTTATTAGTATAGGCCTATTATACCAAGCATAGGACATGCAATGATATTCGGGTTACAGATGCCAGAAATAATGCTTGTCTCTTCTGTGTTTGTTGCAAAGATATCTAATTATGATAATAATAATAATTTAAATATCTATCTAAATAATAACATGCTATTGTGTGTGTGTGTGTGTGTGTGTGTGTGTGTGTATATATATATATATATATATATATATATGTTACAAAGTAACTAGTAACTAGCTGAGTAGTTTTTTTATTGGATACTTTTTTACTCTTACAAGTAACTATTAAGATTTTTACTTTCACTTTCACTTTGAGTAGGCCTAAATATTTCTATAAGGTCAGAATTGCAGTTTCAATGCAGGTCCCAGACGAGGAATAAGGGTCTTATCTAACGAAACAACCGGTCATTTTCGAAAAAAAAAAAAAAAAAATTTATATTCTTTTTAACCACAAATGCTCGTCTTGCACTAGCTCTGCAATCCGCATGCATGACGTAATCACGTTACAAAGGTCATGCTTGATGTAGACGGGAGTACTGATCCAGTGTCTACAAAGTGAACGTGCAAAGATTAAGCCAAACGCCCTTTACAAAAAAAAAAAAAAAAAGGTAAAACAATGATATTAGACGATTTCGAAGTTGGAGAAGAAAATTTTTCGCCCTACCGCGGTACTTCCGCCTATGTCACACGTGTCCTTTCCATGTAATGCGTGGCGCATCGCAGTGAAGTGCAAGACAAGCATTTGTGGTTAAAAACAATATAATTTTTTTTTTTTTAAATGGCCGATTGTTTCGCTAGACCCTTATTCCTCGCCTGGGATCACGTAGAGCCCTTTGAAGCTGCACTGAAACTGGTAAACCCAGGTTGAAGGTCCAATTTGAAGTCCAATATATGGAGAAGAATCCTGGAATGTTTTCCTCAAAAACCTTAATTTCTTTTCGACTGAAGAAAGAAAGACATAAACATCTTGGATGACATGGGGGTGAGTAAATTATCAGGACATGTTCATTCAGAAGTGAACTAATCCTTTAATTTCTACAGCACAAGACAACAAGAAAGCTCGCGGTCAATATAAACACAAACCACATGCTGCACTGACCACAACAAAACACCCGGACAGAAGAGCGTATGGCCCGAGCGAACTCGAAACAAACAACAAGACCAGAGTGCACGGAGAATGAGCGAATGCTCACCCTGTGTGCTCATAATGGAAGATAAAACATCTGGAACATGAATGTCTGAACCCCGACACAGAACCGAAATCAAACTAGTCCAATTTCGACCCCCCGCCAGATTACTACCCCCCTTGTTGAAGTCCAATCCTAACCCCTCCCCCACACCTACTCCTAAACCTACTGATACTAGGGGGGTAATAATCTGGCAGGGGGTCAGAATTCGGCACAACACCAGGATCCGAACATTACAGTCCACATACAATACAACTCACCATGTAGACGAATGAGAGGAGTGTCAGGGCTCTGCCACCAAACAAGAATATACCAGACCAAAGTGACAGAACAATGACAGAACCTTTAAGTTTCTATATAGAAGAGTGTAAGAGTGTAGCGTGAAAAATATGCTAATCCTCTTCTTTTATGTTTCATAGAAGAAAAACAACGGCATAAGGGAGTGCAAATGATGACCATTTTCATTTCTTGGTGAACAAACCCTTAAAAATTTACACTCGTTCACTCTTGCCTTACAGCAGGCAGTTTACCAATGTTCACAACCCAATAAAGTTTAAATACAGCATATAATGCAAAACCCAGGGGCATGAACCTTTGTTTCAGCAGCTGTAAACCACATCAACTATGCCAAACCTGTTCTATCGGTTCCCCAAAATGATCAAGTTGGGAGAATTCATTTTCCAGCTAAAGACAGATGGCTAGAAACCCGAAGCCCCAGAACATGTCTAAACGAAAAGCACACCATATCCTCAGCTCAAGTGAGTCTTAAAGATAAAAGCTTCAGAGGGCACACGCTGAACGAACACGCTGAAACCGAGGCCTTTAATGGACCCCTCAGACTAGAGCGTTTTCCACTGGGGATTTTATGCTGTGGTTTTATTGGAACTATGAATATGATTTTGTTATGGTCCAACACATCACAACATTGATTGCTTTGGATTCTGGGACCTTCTTTAGGTTTTGCTGGACTGACTTCTACAGCTAGAGGCCCAAAGAGTTTATTATCTGCTTTAAATGGCTGGAAGACTTTATTGTCTAGAAACACAGCATGCAATCCAAACTGTCCCAAATGAGCCTCGGTTTGCACGCATACACACACATAAACATTAAATAGTGATCTAATATACATATAAAGCTAACTGCATGCACAACGTTTTACCACACACATACAGTACACACTGTGTTTGATAACAGTGGGTCATCTGGACTTCACATCAGGCCATTTGTTCATTATTTATCATCTTGCATCTCATGAGAAATTACAGAATGCAACTGTGATAAATATTTATTAATTTTAAAGCATGTGCAACTGTGTTTATATCACTCACAGGTACCAGATTATGACTCAAACAGCATCATTTTTAGAGTACAAACAAACTCATGGACTCAATTACACATAACACTCAAACTCAGTACTCATCCATACAATATGCATTAGCAATTTGTGATGCCTGCTGTTTGATGTAGTTATCGGATTATGACTCAAACAGCATCATTCTTATGATTCTTACTAACACAGACAATTGCTTTAATAAGGCTTATGTTTAATTTATAATTTATGCAGTGAAGACTGCATAAAGTGTTTGATAAATTTATTCAATTACTATATATTTCCTAGGAAATATATATGGATACATTTATTTAGGGCCAGGCCACAGATTTAAAAAAAAAAAAAAGTTAAGTTGTTTCTACATTAATTTGGAGAGTAACGGTAAAATTATTACAATATAAAAATATTAAAGAGGGGAGAAGAGTCAGGGGCCTCCAACATAAATTTTGCCTAGGGCCTCCAAATGTCTAGAACCGGCCCTGCTCACACAGCAAATATAACTCTCAAAATGGATCATTACAAACTGTTCGTGATGCAGCATATCAGATCACGTAGGTATGGCATGAATTTTGTGGATGTTTGCTAACATTCGATTCTGATGAGTTTGATAGCATGCTGCATGGCTAACATGGCTAAAGCTACACACTATTGGAGAGATTCAATAAGAATGGAGATGCGTTTATTAAGTTTATGCAAGCGTTTTTGGGTTAAAAATGAAAATAACGACATGGCTCTGGTCTCCGTGAATACAGTAAGAAACAATAACTTTAGCCACATTTAACAGTACATTAGCAACATGCTAACGAAACACATTCAGGAAGACAATTTGCAAACATCACTTAATATACATGAAATGAACAGGATCATGAACAGTTGGCATCGATCCATCTTTGAGAATTAACTTAATTAATCCTGTGTTTTACTGACCCTAGTGTGCTAAGCAGTCTAGTGTAAAATGACTTGCACATTCTGGTATATGAATTTATCTGGACACATTCCCTTCATAAATAAAATTACACTACTGCATCGTTCGTGGCTCAGATGCCAGGAGTTTATGGAGACTCATATGTTTACTATTATAGCTGTTAACAGATCCGTGATAATGTTTACATAGCTGAGAGTGCTTGAGTGCTGCTGTCCTGCAGAGTTTTGCTCCGACCCAACTCGCCTTCTTTCACGTAGCTTTAGTAATCCTGAAGAAATTCAAGTGTGTGTGGTCAGGGTTGTAGCTAAACTGTGCAGGACAGCTGCACTCCGGGACCAGTGTTACTGGTACACCGTTGTCACTTGCGAAAACAAAATGGCGGCGCCATGGGTGGAAACATACAGATTAAGAGATGGTAATATTATAATAAGATCCCCTTCATATGTCACAAGGGGAGCGAAATCGGAACGGCTTGTTTTTTCACATGCTTGCAGAGAAAGGCTTTCTGGGTTGGTAGATGCACCGGGGACCCGATTATAGCACTTAGATACGGAAAAGGTCAGATTTTCATGATATGTCCCCTTTAAAGATTTTGTAAGCATATTGCATATGCTTGGAGTCAATTGTTTTATTTGTGATAATGCAATGTTGCCATATTTTTTTGGGCCAGGCTGACATACAAAGACATTATGAACACATACAAAACCAAGAGAGAACCAACAAAATATTAATAACTGATTATGTTGTAGTCGATGTATGCTTTTTCCTGTGAGCTTTTTGTTTGCTAACTGCACTATCCAGATCTGTTAGTCGGAAAATTGGACTGCAAAAGCATTTACATGACATTTAATTAAAATCACATTTTTAAAGTGCAAGTAGACTTACTTAATGTGATGGTAACAAATCTCAGTATTCAAAGAGGTGATTGAATTTCCTTCAAATGTCAGTGACATTAAACCGGATGTAACCAAATTCAGATATCTAGATATATATATAAAAAAAGAGAAAAATAGAAAAAGTTTGCTGGTTAACATGGTACCAAAATATTTGCCACATATATGTACAGATTAAAACAGGCCAGATACATTTCGAAATGCATTTATAGGTAAAATCAAGCTTTCATAGCTAAAAGCATCTATACTGATATATTTGCAAAGAGGATGTTTGAGGCCTAATAAAGCACTCGAATCGACACATACACGCACATAAGGTACGGTCATACAGCCAGAGCTCTTGAGACTCAGTTCACTCTATAATGAGGCGTCAGGCTCTAGCAGCACTAATGCGAAGCCCCCAGGTAATAACTGCACACTGTTCCACATCTCCTCTCTTCTTTTGCACCTCGAGAGCCAAGCAGAGATGAAACACTGTTCTATATAATGAATGTGTGTGTATGAACAGCAACTGGGCAGTTATGTGCGTTACCGCAGTTTCTCGTGGCTTGTGTTGCGGTGAGTTTCCTGCCGTGGCGTCACACCAGCTCGTGTAATTAATCAACACTTGATCACACACACACACACACACACACTTTGAGGACAGTAGAGATGGACCATCTGCTCTGGAGTGTGTGTGTGTGCGCATGCATGCGTGTTCAAATACTCTTATATGTTAGTGTGTGTAACTCTGTTTCAAACCTGTGCTGTCAACATGCAGGTGTCTACTATGGCAGCATACTAACTAGGGATGGGTATTGTGAGAAATTAATGATTCAGGATCTGATTGCACTTAAATGATTTAGTTTCCTCAACAATTCCATTAATCAATCTTTCAGTATAGAAGAATAATTGGTCCTACCTGTCCACTTAAAAAACAAACTAAATGAAAACAACTTGTGTGTGTGTGTGTGTGTGTGTGTGTGTGTGTGTGATGTTAATTTATAAATATCACCCTATATTAACTTAAAACCACTAAATATATGCAACGTTGGCTTAGATTTTGTGAGAAAAATTAGGTATCTAATAAGTCGCCTTTCTTTTTGGAACTGCCTTGGCTCCAGGGGTGTGCCTATGGTGCATTAAAATGCTGTCTAGATAGGCAGCACACTAGGATTTGGAACAAAATCAGAATGTCTGTAATAAGTGTGGACGCATTTGTGAGCTGGAGTGGAATTGTGTGACTTTCACCCGCAACAGACACAGTGATCTCATTGTCCTCACGTCCG
This sequence comes from Ctenopharyngodon idella, assembly GCF_019924925.1. Taxonomy (NCBI): domain Eukaryota; kingdom Metazoa; phylum Chordata; class Actinopteri; order Cypriniformes; family Xenocyprididae; genus Ctenopharyngodon; species Ctenopharyngodon idella. The sequence continues at coordinate 32,917,104 of NC_067237.1, read as the reverse complement.
ACAGCAGCGTATATATCACATAAAACAAACCACATTCCTTCAGAATAGTTTCTATAGGGTTCTGTCTGCACTTTAGTGAATCACAGATGACAACAACCTGCTTCAAACAAATGCAAGACAAAGAAATGCAGTTCAGTTGACTGATGGTAGCATTTATATCAAAAGTATATTTCACAAAAACAAATAATGGAAACCGAGCAATAAAAAAGTCTCAAGGGAAACAAGGACAGACAGAGAAATAGTTTTAAACTGCCTTATGTTTATGTAAAAGTAATTCAGGTTTCTGATCTACAGATAATAAGGGAAATAAGACAGACCGACAGACAGACAGACTCCTGGACGAGGAAGGTGCATCAATAGCAGGACAAATGAGGCCAAGTTTCCGATAGCTCCTCTCGGAGCCTGTGGGGAAAGATATCTGAGTTTTTCAGGGCTTTTAATCAATGTTTATACTTAGATCCGGATCAATCAGTCGACCTTCAGTGTGTTTGAGAGTGCCGCTGTCAGTGGTACAATCCTCCCCTGAGCGCAGGTGGAAATAACACACTCAACACTTCACAATCCAGGTGACATCTTATTAAGTGAAATTAACGCTGCATCACTCTGTGGTGATATCTTTATCCATGAGCACATAAATGGGTTTCAGATGGCTTCCAAGCAATAAATACACGCTATCAACCTGTTAATAAAAGATAGGCTACTATAATTATAAAAGTTAAAGAGTTAGTTCACCCAAAAATGAAAATTCTGTCTTTAATTACTCACCCTCATGTCGTTCCACACCCGTAAGACCTTCGTTCATCTTCGGAACACAAATTAAGATATTTTGGAAAAAATTTGATGGGTCAGTGAGGCCTGCATTGAGAGCAAGTTAACTTAGACTTTCAAATGCCCAGAAAGCTACTACAGACATATTTAAAACAGCTCATGTGACCACAGTGGTTCAACCTTAATGTTGAACCAAAGTGGCGAGAATACTTTTTGTGCGCCAAAAAACAAAATAACGATTTTATTCAACAATATCTTGTGATGGGCAATTTCAAAGCATTGCTTCATGAAGCTTCGAAGCTTTACAAATCTTTTGTTTCGAATCAGTGGCTTGGAGCGTGTATCAAACAATCTCAAAGTCACGTGATTTCAGTAAACGAGGCTTCGTTACGTCATAAGTGTTTTGAAATTTCAATGGTTCATGTGACTTTGGCAGTTTGATACGCGATCCGAACCACTGATTCGAAACAAAAGATTCGTAAAGCTTCAAAGTTTCATGAAGCAGTGTTTTGAAATCGCCCATCACTAGATATTGTTGAATAAAGTCGTTATTTTGTTTTTTTGGTGCACAAAAAGTATTCTTGTCACTTCATAACATTAAGGTTGAACCACTGTAGTCACATGAACTGTTTTAAATATGTTTTTAGTACCTCTCTGGGCATTTGAAAGTCTAGGTTAACTTGCTCTCAATGCAGGCCTCACTGAGCCTAATTTGTGTTACGGAGATGAACGAAGGTCTTACGGGCATGGAACAACATAAGGGTGAGTAATTAATGACAGAATTTTCATTTTTGGGTGAACTAACTCTTTAAAGATTGAATTAGCCATATTCAAAGTCTGATTTATACAATTAGTATACACTGGGACGCTTCACTGTTTACTGCATTGATTCTGAATTGGCTTTGTTTGTAGCTATTTTTTAACAGAGCAAAAATAGATGACATAACTGCCAACATTGTCTAAAATGTAAGTTACTCAATATTATCTTGTTTAACTGTAATAGAAAAGCAATATGATACTCACGACTGTGATTAACAACAACTGCACACTTGCTTGAGTTGTTGCTTAACTGATGCCCGTTACAGGGATGTGCGACACTCAGAATTTAATTAAAAATGCCCTGTAAATTCCAATTTGATTTCTGAGTATACAGGATTGCAATTTGAATGTAAGGAAATACAATTAAAACCATGGATGGATGGATGGATGGATGGATAGATAGATAGATAGATAGATAGATAGATAGATAGATAGATAGATGAAGAATGAACACGCCCACAGCAGGCAGTAGCTGTCAATCATCTAACACTGAAACGCAGCGAGTAATTACATCAGTCAGACAGCAGCAAAGATTAAAACCACACGTATACTGTACGACCCACACATCACTATTCAACACCTACAGCAGTGCAACCTCAGATGCTCATAAAAAGAGCATTTCTGAAATTAACTCATGGTGGAATACTAGTAGGAATACACTGTATATACAGAGTATGGCCTGCTATTTAAAAAAAAGTGCCAAATGCAGTATGAAATCCTAACCATTTCAAACATTAGTATTCTTCTTTTTTTGTCAGATCACATGACCATGGATGTTGCATGTTTAATTCAACAGGTGTTGGTTATGTATTATTTTTAATCCAATTTTCTATAGAGATGTTTTAACAGTTTGGAAAAAGATTATATTACTTCATTCGTCAGTGTAAATGATGAACGTATTACACTGCAGATTTTGGCAAATCTTGTAGGTCATCCAGGCATTCCATGGGTATATCTAGAATAGCATACTATACTACAGTATGCATACTGTGCATAGTACATTATCTGTATGCAGAGAATATGATGATCTACTACAGCCACAATCAATGTCTGCTAAAAAGTAATTTTAATTTTAAAAATGGAAAATTGTTTATTTCTGAGATGATAAACGGATGCCATTCGCATACTACTACAATGTAGCATAATAGACTATTAAACAGTAGTCTATTATGCTACAGTACTTTGTAGTAGTATGCGAATGGCATATTCCTTAAAGGGACAGTTCACCCAAAAATGAAAATATTATCATTTACTCCCCCTCAAGTTGTTCCAAACCTGTATAAATTTTTTTGTTCTGAAGAAGATCTCGACCCCCTTTGACTACCATAGCATTTTTTTTTTTACCTACTATGGTAGTCAATGGGGGGCGAGATCTTCTTCGTTACAAACATTCTTCCAAATATCTTCCTTTGTGTACAGCAGAACAAAGGAATTTGAGGGGGGAGTAAATGATGACAGAATTTTCATTTTTGGGTGAACTATCCCTTTAAGTATTAATCTAGTATTCCTTTCTTAACATAGCACATGCACAGCATATATACTGCATACTACAAACCAAGCATCTGCCTTAAAAATAGGAAACCACCAGTTGAAGTAATGCAGAGAGAGCATGCTAATCTTTTTTTTTTTTTCTTGACCCAGTTTATGAAAACAGTGAGCGCTGTAGAGACAGAACTGGGTCTGGACACTAATTATTCAATTTAATCAAATCTGAGGGTGGAAAAATAAGAGAATGATTCAGATCAATCCCCGTTATTACCGTCCATTTCAATTTGCCTCACACAAAAGCAGCATTAGCGATGCTAAAAACCAACATGAATTATGCAAATAGCATGCAGAATATTCCAAAACACAGGCTTTCTGTTGGGCAGAAGTGGACAAATATTATTTTGGCTCATGAAAAGTGACTCTTATGCTGATGTGAGGGCTGTTTAAACAGGCAGTCATTAGAATGGAGTAAATATTGGCAAGAAGAAATATAATATTTCTAGCAAATCTCAAAGATAATCATTAAAACTTAGGATTATTGAGTGTGGACTTTCTTTCACCTATATGTTTAGTTTTCACTTATGATAGAGACTAATATGGTTTTTAAATTGATCATATTTTAATATGTTCTATCCCTCGCATAAACCTTTCTGCATTTTTACATTTTCATTATTTATGTTTATTAAGACGTTTCCTCATGGGGACCGTTGGCTGCTCAACACAGTGTAGCTCATTTCAGGTTTTACTATCCTTGTGGGAATATTTTGTCACATACAGTGTAAAATACATGCAAATCTGAATCACACACAGGTTTTTTTTTTCTAATATCTAATGAAGACATTCATATTGCTTCTAATGCTTTTGTATAAAGCTTATAATAACAGATTAACCTGCCTGCACCCTACAACTGCATTTTTAGAATTAAAAAATATATACTTCCAATTGAAAATGTACCCGGATGTGATATTTAGCTTACATTTGGCGACAAAAAGTGCACGCACACACGCAACAAAGAGCGCGTCTCTGATGCATGGACTCAGGCATCATGGTCTTATGCAACATTCACAGCACTGTTTTCCGAGAGAGAGGTCACACTCGTTGTGTTGATGTTTGCGACTGCTTGAGGTGGACCTGCACATCTCCTTGAATCAATCATGTGGAGCTGCAGCGCCGGGGGACAGGCTTTCCTCACCCCGCACATGGAACCACAACGTCCACACATCAGCGCTCATTCCCAGCTCTCTCACTGCTCACGGACAGAGTGACACGCTACACTACACACGATCTAACTGTCACATCATGAAAATGCTGACTTACAGCATCTCAGACAAGTGTGAATTCATCATGTTGTCAGTGATTCAGTAAATCAATGGATCTGGAAACAAGAAGTTAATATTGACATTTTAGACACAATAATATCAGTTTCTGTATTTTTTCTCAGCCAACAAAATAGCAAGATTTAGGGATCATTTGACTTGAACCAATAAGAAACACCCTAGCAACCATTTAGCAACAGTGTTGGGGGTAACTCATTACAAGTAACTTGAGTTATGTAATCAGATTACTTTTTTCAAGTAACTAGTAAAGTAACGCATTACTTTTTCAATTTGCAACAAAATATCTAAGTTACTTTTTCAAATAAGTAATGCAATTAGTTACTTTTTTTAGGGAGTAACGCGATATTGTAATGCATTACTTTTAAAAGTAACTTTCCCCAACATTGTTTAGCAACCACCCTGAACATTCTAGCAACCATTCTGAACATTCTAGCAACCATTCTGAACATTCTTAAAATGACCTAGCATCACTCTAGCAACCATGTGAACATTAGCAACCATCTAGCACCACGCTAGTAATCACTTTGATCATTTTAGCAACCACTCTGAAGGATGGATTCTGATTGGCTGTCAGTGTTTTATCATTCATCAGCTGGAAAAAAAAGTGAATCCAACGATATTGTTTCTCTTTGTCGTTATCATTATAGTTGTGGTGTAGACTGTTAGTCTTTTATATTTAGAATGATTGGTAACACTTAATTTTACAGTGTCATTGTTATGGGGCGTTCACACCAGCCCCGACTTTCTGCGAATAAATCGCGCGTAGTTGGATGCTTGAACATTTTGAGTTTACTCGCTTCATTCGCGCGTGAAATTCACTTCACAACAGACGTGAATTCGCGTCATGGGAGGGGCTTCTGCCAGGCGGCTCCAGTCTCGTTGCGAAATGCTGACTATGCTATGGAAGGCTGAAATACGGCGAATAAGCTCAATTTGCCAGCTTTAGCTAGCTTGTATTCTCAATATATAGCTCAAATTGAGTAAAGAGCGTTTTTTACAACTTACCAGATTGTCCGGCCTCCTCACTTTCTTCCAAGCAAGATCCTTTTATTCCTGTTTCTATAAAAGTATGAAGATGTATCGTACAGCCCCGGGTATCCACACACAGCGATGATGACTTTGTCCTCCATTGTTGTTTCGGATTTCTGTCTCCGCTCACTACGTCGTAATCACGTCACTACTAGAGCAAACACCTGATTGGTTAACACAGCGCGAATTTTCGCCAAAGTTCTGATTTTTCACGCGTCAAATGCTCAATTCGTGCCGCATCATTCGCGCCGCAGGATGTCTATCGCGTCTTTGCATTGACTTAACATGTAAATCACTTGCGCTTAATGCTTCATTCGCATCTGGTGTGAACGCAACACGTTACATGTAGTTACTGTAGTAATAACTATAAATTATGCATAATTACATGCAATTGACCCTAAACCAAACCCCCATAACCCCTAATCCTATTGTAAGTACATGTAGTTAATTGTCATTACTCAGTACTTAAATGTAAAATTACACTGTAAAAGGGATACCTTAAAATAAAGTGTAACCGAATGATTTTTAGAACTATATCTTTATCGTTATCATTATAGTTATTGTCCTTGGTGTGAAAGAGCCTTAACTGTCTAGCAACCACTCGGATCCTTCTAGCAACCACCTAGCATCACCCTAGCAACAATTCTAGAATATTCTACACTCTAAAAAATGCTGGATTAAAAACAACTTAAGTTGGATTGAAAATGGACAAACCCCAGTAATTGGGTTGTTTTAACCCAGCGGTTGGGTTAAATGTTTGCCCAACCTGCTGGGTAGTTTTGTTTAACTCAACTATTATTTAAAAATTACTGCATTGCTTGCTTAAAATGAACCCAAAATATGTTGGAAATTAACATTTATTATTATGTTTAATAAATGAACATTTATTAATAAGTTTAATGAATTATAATTAAACAATAAACATTTATTAAATTGCTTATTAATAAATGTTCACCTTTTGATTATTATTGTTGCCTCTAGTAATTATGTATCTGATTTTTAATTTCCAACCTATTTTGGGTTTATTTTAAAAAAGCCATATAGTAAATTTTAAACAATAGTTGGGTTAAATAAAACATTTAAACCAACCGCTGGGTTTGTCCATTTTCAATCCAACTTGGGTTGTTTTTAACCCAGCATTTTTTGTAGAAAGTGCAGAAACCTCCCTAGCAGCCACTCTAAACATTCTAGAAACCACCCTAGCAACCACATTTTAGAACACTCTGAACATTCTAGAAACCAGCTAGCATCACCCTAGCATCCACTCTGATATTCCTAGCAACAACGAAGCATCACCCTAGCAACCACTCTGAACATTCTAGTAACCTCCATTATATATCTATTACATTCTATTCATTCTATATTCTGATTTATCAGCAGTTTCATTTATATTCAAGAAAATGATTTAAATGAAAGACATGAACACAAGAGAAGAGAAGTTATGTCCTTGCTTCCCTATTGTGATGTACAGTCAAACCAAAATGTATTCAGACACCTTGAACATTTCATTCTCTAGTTTATTCACTAGAGTTTAAAAAAATGGTAATAAAATATGACAAGATCTCAGAGTTAAACTGTGTCAGAAAAAAATAATCTTAATTATGTCAGATAACACTTAAGCAAAACATGGTCAGGTCAAAGTGTCTGAATAATTTTTGGTTCCAAATTGTTATCATCATTTTACTGGTAGTCCACTGTATGAAGAATTTTTGGGTATACTTTTGGGTATTACTTTATTTGAGTTTACTTTATTTTGCTATCCTCACTTACATAAATAAACTATAGTGTCCTGCACCCAATAGTAAAAATATATAAAAAATGTCTGAATAATTTTTGGTTTGACTGTATATCAGAGTGAAACGTTTCTAAAACAAGAACAATTGTAGGGCGGGACTTGATTTTGCCCATAGGGAATTGATTAGATGGTTTTCTATTGGTGGATCTCCTGTGAGTGACAGGTTGTCCCGCCCTCGTGCCAGTAATCACAGAAGAGATCCAAGTTATTTTGATTAAAGATTACGAGACACATGAATTAAAAAAACAAAAAGATGTACATGGATAAATATTTTATAAATTACAATTACATTATAATTACATTATAAATACAGCAATATTCCATAAAAAATAAGAATTGCCCATTTTGATTTCATGGTGACTTCAATACATGGTGAAATGTGAGTTAATTGTTACTGCATAATCTGGTTGTGTGTGTGTGTGTGTGTGTGATTCTTAGAGCCTCTTACTGCTGCAGAAAAGTGTCACATTTGATCAGAAACAGCAGAGGAGGGTAAAGTGTGAAGAGAAGGAATGATGTAGATATAGATCAGAGGTCTAAAAAAATGGTACCTACGGGGTTGCCTGCATGGAACCTGTGAAAAAAATTGTAAAAATTGTCCTTTTAATCCGATTTGCTTGCCTGGTGTCTCTTTCTGGTGGTTTGCACTGGTTATGGCTCTGTGAATTCATGTTAACTTAAGACAGTCTGAGGAACATTTCTAAAGAAATAAATCACAAAATAAACACATTGATTGGAACACTCTTGACCAAAAAGATTTAAAGGTGCAGTGTGTAAATTTTAGTGGTATCTAGCGGTGAGATTGCGAATTGCAATATAGAGAAGCTACGGTGGCCAACACAGGACAAAAATGTCGTCGTCTGAGACAAGAGAGTAGCCACTCAAGCAAACGCCCTCTGTAGAGCAGTTTGTCCGTTTAGGGTTGCTGTAGAAACATGCCGGCGCAAAATGGCGACTTAACATGTAAGTGGATCCGCGGTGTATGTAGATAGAAATGGCTCATTCTAAGATAATAAAAACATAACGGTTCATTATGTAGGGTCTTTATACACCACTGAAAACATAGTTATGTATATTATATTGCATTTCTTTCAATAGATCCTCCTAAAATTTACACATTGCACCTTTAAGAAATCAACAATGCTGTTGTATGAAAAATTCATAATGCTTATTTGTGAGAATTCATTATCAACATTCATTAAGGACATCAAGAAATTGGATATTATCCAAGTATTTCAAAACAAGCAGCCCACCAGATTATGTTGGTCCTTTACTATAGAGTGTTATAGATGTTTTCCAGAGATTTTCAGCATGTTCTGTGTCCACACAAGCGAGTTTGTTATGAAAACAGAAGACAGCGCATCTTTTCTGCATTAAAAAGAGGACAGAAATTATTTGCCTCAAGTTATTTTACGCAATTTCACATCACATACATTTGAGTATTTATGAAAACAATTAAGCCATAAAATGATTCATAAGCCTTGTTTTAAATGTCACAATACATTTGAAATTGTAATGTGACAGTGGACACGTAGATTCACCAGTGCAGATTAATGCCGCGTCTGATGTGCTCCAATTTAACATGCTTATCTAAACATTTCTCTCCCCTGAGTCTTTAGAAATGAGTCCTGTAGGCTGGATGAAATCTCTCTCGAACATCTGTACAGAGGCACAAAGGCTAATGCCTCAACCAGATGGCTTTACTCACACTGCAGAAGTAAGACAGATGTACACATCGTAACATGTCAATCGGCTGACTCTAAACTAAACAAGAGATATTGATACTCAATAAACATGAGGAGCGATCAGAAGAGTTTTACATTTTTCTCAGATGCTTTGAAATAAGGTTGGCATTCTGAAATGCTGCTGACGCTCATTCATGCATTCATCCGATCTTCCAGCTCAAAGGTCAACTGACTTCTATTTTTTCATGCAACTTGACTGATGTCGTTATTAAAGGCGATATATCATACACAGATGACAGTAAAATTACAATATTCAGCTCCTGCTTGAACTATGGCATGGAATACTAGTGCACTCCCTAGTGTATAGGCCTACTACACAGTAGGAATGGGTGATTCAGCTAAATAAATCTCTATATTATTCCGCTTTTTTTCTTTTCTTTTTTCTTTTTTTTTGCGTATTTGCTCTGAATTGAGGTGATTTTTCAGGCAAACAGTCACAACAAGGCTAAATTAATACATTTTAAAATGTAATTTATTAATGTGATGCAAAGCTGAATTTTTAGCATCATTACTCCAGTCTTCAGTGTCACATGATCCTTCAGAAATCATTCTAATATGCTGATTTGCTGCTCAAGAATCATTTCTTACTATTAGCAAAGTTGAAAACAGCATCATATTTTTGTGGAAACTGATTTTTTTTTTTTTTTTTCAGGATTCTTTGATGAATAGAAAGTTCAAAAGAACAGCATTTATTTGAGAGAGACCTTTATAACATTATAAATGTCTTTTAATCATTTTAATTTATTCATTTCTTTCAAATGGTTTTGGAACGGTTGTATATATATATATATATATATATATATATATATATATATATATATATGTTTCATTACAGATCATTACATTATAGGCTACTTCATGAAACAGTATGCATTATGCAACAATACACATTTTGGTAACACTTTATAATAAGATCTCATTCATTAACATAATTTATTAACTAACATGAACTAACCATGAGCAATGCATTTGTTACAGTATTTATTAATCTTTGTTAATGTTAATAAAAATACTGTCATTCATTGTTTGTTCATGTTAGTTCACAGTGTATTAAGTAAGCAATAAGGTACGAGATACAGCACTAGCCGATACGATACAGCACTAGTACCTTATTGCTTTTATAAAACGGTTACAACACAATACAAATATTAAAGCCAGAAAAATGTATCAATGCAACTTTCATGAAGTAAACTTTTTCTAAAAGCCTTCCTTCCACCAGAAAAAAATAGTTCCTGACTGGGAACAGCAACAGAAGTTACATTTTCACGCCATTAGATGGCGGCAAAGACTGTCTTGATGAGTGTGTCAGTCATTAGCGAAGACTTGTATATTGAAAAGACTGAATTGTTGGAACAAGACGCAACTGACAATACTTTGATTAGCGCTGTCAGTCACGGGAAAACCCCTTAACTGTTAAAAGGACAAGACATTGCAGCTGATATTTGAACATATTTTTTATTATGAATATAGGACTGACCTGAAGGAAAATGCTAAACCTGAATGCAGGTAAAACACTCACTCACTCAATCCTTTTCTCACAATACTCTTCTGCATAATACAGTAAGCTTCAATGAACAATATCAATTGAGAACATACAGTTTACGTTGCTAAGAGTGGTTGCTAAGGGTGTTGTGTAGTGATACACAGAACCGTTGGGTGAAGTGGTCATAGTTTTGTGTTATCGTGAATAAAACACAGCTATTGAACAATCAGAATCAAGGACAGGAACTAACCGTTTTATAATTAATGTTAACAAATACAACTTTTGATTTTAATAACGTATTAGTAAATTAGTAATTAAAATTAAGATCAATTGTAGGAAACTAGAATTATTGTTCATTCTTAGTTCATGTTAACTAAAGTAGTTAACTAATGTTAACTAACAAAACCTTATTGTAGTGCTAAGTGTTAAAGACATTTCAAACATAAACATGTTACATTGTTGTCACATGACCTCATGTGAGTAGAATCCCATCCAGTTATCTCAAAATAAATATGGTTGTTTTACATTTGTAATTCAATTTTGTGTCTAATCAAATAACAAGTCAAGAAAAAAATCTTAAATCCCTCATACTATTTCTAGTTTATTTGTTTTTGTGGGACACAGTAATTCACGCAGTGTGCTCCGCTACCATACATTTTGATAAATATGTATAGTATGGTAAATAGTATATAGTACATATACTGTGCACAGTATGTATATTTTTGCTTGGATGACCTATTACCATTCATGCATACAAAAATGTACATACACATGCATACACAGTATACTTATAATATGCTGGAGAATTAGCATTATGGTTGGCTATTCTGAGTGGCTCCACCCACTGTCATTACAACATCATGAGAGTCAAAACATATCAACACAATGTAATTCTGCTGTGAATACCTTGAGGGAGCGGATGAGATGGGCCAAAGCCTTTAAAGCACAGCAGGTGCTGCATGAATAAAAGAATGCATATTCATGAACATTAGCATTCATTTGCATGCATTGATAGAACTTGCATCAAATTAAGGTCAGTTTAAAGCAGTCTAGAGGTGAAACACCTAGAGCAGAAATAAGAGTTTAACATTTCCACCAGTTATGCTTAAAGGTATATTTTAACATATTCACAGTGTTGGGGAAAACACTTTGAAACTGTAGCTTTTCAAACTACTAGTTATGCATAATTGAAAGTAGCTAAAGCAAAGTAATGGTTTTTGATGTTAAACTACTTCCTCCTGTCCCAGTTTGAGATAATTATAGGCCAAGTAATTAAATTGTAGATTAATTCACCTCAAAAGTTTAACACTGTAGTGATTTCAATTCATCTGTTTGATCACCCAGCTAACAAAATATGTTCTTAGAATGTTTTGCTAACATTCCCATTATGTTATGAAAACATTATTTTGGAACGTTTTTTAAACATTCAAAACATGTTTTATTATTTACTATTTATTATTTAATATTGTTTTTTATTAACAATATTAAGAACGTTTTTTCTTGGTTTATGTGAACATTAAAGGAACATTCCATTCCATCATTTTAAAAATGTTATGAAAACATTATTTCTGAATGTTTTCTGAATGTTTAAAATGTCCAAGTTTTTTTTTTTCGCTTGCAAAAATCCTCCAAACATTTCCCTGGGAACATTGTTTCTATTCATCCGTTTATCCATTCTCCACACCACTTATCCAGTTGCTGGAACTTATCCCACACTATAAACCATACTATACAAATTAGTTCAGTCAAATTAACTTTTATGAGTGTTTAGCACTTTCTTTCTTTCAAGTTCACAGAACTGATATATTTTAAGTAAACTAAACTGTTTAATTGTTTTGAGTTTTATGAACTTATTTCTTTTAATTTAAACGAACTTAAGTTTAACTGAAACTGGACTGGGATTTCTATTTCCAAATAGAAAATCCTAAAATTAAAGCTACAATATGTAAGATTTTTGCAGTAAAACATCCAAAAACCACTAGGCCAGTGTTATATATTTTGTTCAGTTGAGTACTTACAATATCATAAATGTTTCCAACTATTTGTAAATTGTGAGAAAATTGCGATTTTAACCAAGGATACGGGACGTGTACGGGAGTCGCCTGTTAATGGCATCACATCTGCGTTACCTTGGTTTTCGGCTTTATCTTGTAAAAACCAGGGAAACACCAAAGATGCTTTAATATATTACATGTTTTATTAGACAAAGGAACAACTGTTTGGTTACATTTATAGACAGAAAACGAATTATTGTTATATAGCTCAACACATTTAGCCTTATTGTTTAAATCTACGTTAGTTTTCTTGATTTTCCGAGAGTACCATGCTTTTACCATGACTCAGAGAAAAACACTATTTTGTCAAATAGGTAAGTAATACAGAATTTTCTCCATCATACAGTACGTTTTAAAATTAATTGCATTCCATTTATCAACACAAGCCACCCAGCATATGATATTCTAAAATCGATCTCGCTTACTGCAGTGTGCAACAAGTGTTTCAAAGCAGCCGCCGAGCGAACGCACAGAGCAACGTCATAACATCATTTTCAACACAGTTAAATGTATCTAATATGATAAACGACTAAATGACTAAATGTAAATGTAAATAAACAGCGCTGTGTTACCTCATACGCTTGACCGGAAGCGGCGCCAGCAACTGCAGCATAATAAAAGCTCCACTGCTCTCGAGGCGTGTCACGCTCGTTTCTCATTAGCAATCTCTCCAGCGGCCTCGTTCAGCTCCAACATCACTCGGCCCTGCGCTGCTTCACACTACAGTAACGTTAATAATCTCATCCATGAACATGATTTCTGCTCAAGTCCCGTCCCGATTCTTTTCCACTGCTGTGAGGTGAAGACGGCATTTCCCAAGATTCCGCACTCAAACTCACCATCATCAAGCTACGCCTTTGTTTTGAATAGGTGACCTCTAGCGGCAAAAAATTACATATTGTAGCTTTAAGTGTTATATTTTTTTTTGTGCAAGATTAATGTTAACTGGGAGATTTAGTAGCGATTAACATTCTGTTATGCTAATTTAGAAGAGTTTGTGGGTTTTTGCAGAGTTACCATCATGGTGACAAGTGGTGCATGCGCCTTGGTTTGAGAGCAAGTATGTTAAATGCTTTATATTGCTGCACTCAAGTGCTATACCATATTATTATTAACATGTTAGCAAATTAGCAAGTTAGCATTTTCTGAATTAGCTTGTTATAGCTAGCCAAGTTTATACTATTATAATTGTTCACATTGAGGTTACATGAAAATTTTAAGTTAAATGTATGAGTTAGTGTACTCAAACTTTTTAAGTTGAACAATTGAAATGTATGAGTAGTACAAAATAAATATCTGCCAGTTCTGCTTACTTAAACATTGAATTTCTTAACTTAAAAAAATTTGAGGCAATTTGAGTTTTGCCAACTTATTGGGGTTTACAGCTCACCATCTCGGGCCACAGGCGGGGGAACACCCTGGATGGATGGCCAGTCCATCACAGGGCTCAAACACAGACAATTTAGTATTGCTAATTTAACTATACTGCATGTCTTTGAATTGTGGGGGAAACTGGAGTACCTGGAGGAAACCCACACTGACACAGGGAGAGCATGCACAGAAAGGCCTACTAGCTCAGCCGGGACTCGAACAGGGGACCTTCATGCTGTGAGGTGGCAGTGCTACCCACTGAGCAACTGTGCTGTCCTGTCAAGTCAAGGTCACCTTTGCAAACAGAGTTCATTTTGGCTGTACAGCTTCTCTAAAGAAAAGTGTCATTCTTCAGCTGAAGTCAGTTCAGTGTTGATTGAGTTTTGTTGTAAAGATCATCAATTATTAAATCATATAAAGCAGCTCAGCAGACAACTGAACTTATGTTTATATCATAACAAATTATTAAAGGGGGGGGGGGGGGGGTATCAAACACAGTTTCTGCCAATCTCATGTTAATCTTGAGTACATATAGAGTAATATTGCATACTTCATATCTCAGAAAAGTCTTTAGTTTTATCACATTTCTAAAAAATAGATACGCTGTACCGAGTCTTTCCGAAAAAAGCTGAGCTCCTGGAGGCGTGCCTGCCGTCAGTGCCGTGGGCAGAGCTAAAGAGTCACGAGCGCGCGCAGCTTTTGCGTAGAGATCATCTGCAAGCTGTGACATTATTATAAATAAAAAAGGGAACAAAAACGTTTGTGTTGTTTACATTTTATGCACTTGCACGCCGATTGACAACAAACACCAATTTACTCACTACCTGCAATCTACATATCCAGGGCCGAACTGGGACTTGTTTATAAACTTGTTCCCGAAATCCCGGGAACAAACAAACATACATGCACAACTCCGTTTCTGCCCCGGAAAAACAAACTTCATCCACTGTTCTCTTAACGCTGGGTTCTTTGGGAAGTTGAAAAAGGTCATCTTTCCCTCACAACCAAAAACACACTCCTTTGGTGACAGGAGCTGCGTCTCATTTCGGAGGCTGCGTCCTCCGGAGGTCGCATTTGAAGGCTGCATACGTCATAAAGGATGTCATATTTAAGAAAGGTAACCATAATAAAACTGACTGATATTTATTGTGAGGTGTAAAATACTGTAATTTCTTTCTTACTTTGCAATCTAACGGTTATTTTTCTTAATTGAGTCTGCCTCGATGATGTATGCAGCCTTCAAAGGGTGCAGCCCCTGAATTGGGACACAGCCACTGTTGAAAAATCTCTCGGCTTCTGTATCCCGAACGAAGCGCGTTGATGGGTGTCCTCTTGCTCTTGCTCTAGGTGATGTGTGTGTGCTCGCTTATCAGGGAGAAGTGCCTATACAAGGAATTCCACCCTTTATGACGTGATACAAGCCATACTCAAATAAAAATCCAGGCAAAACATGTCCACAACCGGAAGTAGTATATTTGGCACAGAAATACTCCGTCATACGTCCAACTCGTGTTTTAAAACTTTGGCCATGTTTAGCATGAGAATGCAACTCTTTTAACAGTGTAACTGCATGAAATAGCATTACACCTCCCCTTTAAAATAGATAAAATATAAGCAATTCATTTTTTGTTACCATTTTTAAGTACCAAAAACTGTTGACATTTTTCCAGAGTATAAAAGTAAAAAAGTGCATTAAATATTTGAATAACATAAGACTTTACTTTAAGATTCACATTTTACTGTTGTAGTACACTAAACTATGTAAGAGTCTCTGGGAAGTACACAGTCCAAAACATGGAATCGTAAAGAGCAAAGCTTACATTTTCTAAATCAAAAACACAACCCCACCAAGTTAAACAAGGGGTAAAAGAACACAAACTCAAACATACAACTAGACAGCACACAAGTCAAATCTAACAAGACATGTGGAAAACAACACGACAGAAAAAGAAAACATCACAAAATTGTGTTCTGTTCATATGAACTGTTTCATATGAAGTTTCAAACACTGTCATTTTACAAAATGCTTTGTGATGCTTCAGGCTGGGTAGAGTGTAACGGTTGTCTACAGACTCTGGATGTTTGGTTTAACAATGAATGGAATGGAGCGCATGCGCAGAGTTGTGAGTAATAGAAAGAAAATGAGAGAATTTAGTTCAGAATCAGATGAACTGCTGTTACAGAAGGGGAAGATCAAAGTCCTGATTGATTAGTGTATTATTGAAGTCAGTGTATTATACCTGCTTGCCTGTATATTTCATTTACAACTTGCTTTCATTGTTTATTCCTTATGCATGTGTCTGGTGACTTCATGTTCTCTTCTCTTTAATAATCAAACAAGTAGTAATGTTTAGTGCTTACGTTTTGAGAACATTTTTAAAGACCAGATCAATTTGAAGGAACATTCTATTAGGGTTACTGGAAGAAAGTTTGTTCAAAGCTTTGAGAGAACCTTGCTAGAACATTAGCCAAAGTTCTGAGAATATTTCATGTTAGCTGGGAATCTGCTAAATGCGATTATAAGGCATGAAGATATTAAGATATTATAAACATTGTAACATCAAGACTTTCTGTAAAGCTGCTTTGAAACAATGTGTATTGTGAAAAGCACTATACAAAAAGTTTGACTTTAAAAACATAACACTTTAAGGATGTTTCATTAAAATTGTTCTCTCAATGTTTCATTCAAACATTCCGAAAACATTCAGCAAATATTAATAACATCATAAAGCCGTTCTGAGAATGTTATTCTAAGAAAGTTTTCTCTCAACATTATGAGAACATTCATTAAGTACAAATAACGTCATAAGGACATTCCAAGAATGTTGTTCTAAGAACATTTTCTCCCAACATTACGAGAACGTATATGAACTATTAATACTTTTATGAGAAAGCTCCATACACTTTATTTTAAGAACGTTTTGTCCTAAAATTTATTGGAATGTTCCCGGTTAGCATGGCATCTTTACACAGAAACACTGCCTCAAAAATGATATGAAGTTTGGTGCGTGACTGATCGGGAAACTTGTTTGAAAACAATCATTCTTTTTGCTATTTGTTTAGCATCACTAGTGGTGCAGAAAATACACACTTCTCCTTTAAACCACTGCCAGGCTACTAATACTAAAATTGTCATCAATTACTCACCCTCACATCATTCCAAACCCGTAATGAAATTAAAAAATGAATGAAAAGAATGACCACTTTGTCGTTTCAAAAAATTCATAGAGAGATAATAAAACAAATCCATATGAATCGAGCGGTTTAGTCCAAATGTTCTGAAGAGACTTGATTCCTTTATATGATGAACAGATTGAATTTAGGCTTTTATTCACATACACTGTAAACCCGAACACTCAAAATTCTTAATTGGTTTGAGTAGGACAAACTTAAATTGAACAAATTAGTTCAGTTAAATTAACTGCTATGAGTATTTAGAACTTTCTTTTTCTTTTGAGTTTACAGCACTGAAATATTTTAAGTAAACAGAACTGTTTCATTGTTTTGAGTTGTATGAACTCATTTCTTTTAATTTAGACTAATTTAAGTTTAACTGAAACTGGGCTGGGATTTCTATTTCCCAGCATGCTTTGCCCCTGGCACTCGAAAGTGAGAGTAAATGCTAAATTTAAGTGTTATATAATGTTTTTTTTGTGCACGATTATTGGTAAGGGAGATTTAGTAGTGATTAATGTTTTGTTGTAATTTAGAAGAGTTTCTGTTAATGTGGGTTTTTGGAGAGTTACCATCATGGTGACAAGTGGCGCATGCTGCTTGGTTTGAGAGCAGGTAAGTTACATGTTTTAAGATGCTGTACTTATTTAGTAAGTGCTATACCATGCTATTGTTAACATGTTAGCAGATTAACAAGTTGGCATTTTCTTAGGGTTTACAGTGAAGTAAATAACTCGTTTGATTTGCAAGAACTCAAAATAAAAAAGTGTACTAAATATTTCATGTTAATTGCTATCAAAATGTATGAGTTAGCTAACTCAATACTTCAAGTTAGGAGAAATTAACATTATTTAAAATAACTTAAAATTTAAAATGTAATTTATTGTGTTGTCAAAGCTGAATTTACAGCATCATTAATCCAGTCTTCATTGTCACATGATCCTTCATAAATCATTCTGATATGCTGATTTGAAAACAGTTCTGCTGCTTCATATTTTTATGGAAACTGTGATATATTTTTTTTAATTTAGTATTCTTATGAATAGAATATGAATAGTTCAAAAGAACAGCATTTAACTGAAATATAAATCTTTACAGTATAAATCAATGTAATGCATCCTTGCGGAATAAAAGTATTAATTTCTTTTTAAAAAATCTCACTGACCCCAAACTTTTAAACAGTAGTGTATATTTTATAAGTGTGTTTATTTTGTGATAATGACCTTCTGTACATTATCCTGCCTATTAAAAAGCTTCTTAAATGAATAAATACACAAACATGAAATATTGTTGTCTAGCCATCTATCAAAGGATTTATACTCATCACCATATATATTAAAATGAATACTCAAGTCCTCCAAGGACTTTTTTACTCACCATTTATTGGTCATTATACCAACATATTTGACTCAATGCTGGAAGTATTCCAGAGAGCAGCGTAATAAATGTAAATATTGTAAACAGTGACTGGCCTCAATGAGTGTATGATTTGCAGAATGAGCTGCGGTGTGGACTGTATTCGTCAGATAAAGCTGTGGCACCCGTCTGCCAGACAGACAGAGTGATATACGACCCGTGTGTCTGTCTTCAGCGTATCTGTGGCCCTGAGGGAAGCTTTGATCTGTTCTTCACTTGCTTTCATCCCCTCCGGTTGAGCTGCCGAAAGGGAAAGAGGGGGAGGTGCAGAGATCAACGGGCAAAAAGAGGGAGTGGAAGACAAGCGAGGGAGGAAAACCAGAGGAGGTCATGGAAAAAAAGGATTACTATTGTACCTTCTGATGCATTCAGAGAGACAGAAAGTCCATTGAGAATTGAATACCTGTATTTAACTAGTGGGTCACGACCAAAAAAGGAGCCTCAGGTCTGTTCTGATAAAAAAGATAGACAATGCTAAAGCAAACAATAACTGTATAACATGCATAATTAGAGAAATAAATAGACTTTGCTGTTGATGTCAAAGGATGGATGTCCAATCAAACAATTTTATGAGAAATTCACCTGTCACTTGCTTAATTGTTGATGTCAGCAAGGAAAAATGTCTGGAAATGTCTAATGAAATACATATAATACAATAAAAATGGGTGACACTTTAGTATGGGGAACAATTCTCACTTTTATATGTTTTATTGTTTTATTAGCTTGCATATGCTGTTTATATTAATGCATGACCATATTCTACATCCTTATATTAATCCTTACTAAAGTTAAACGCTACAACAACTACATTACTAACTATTAATATGCAGTAAATTAAGAGTTTATTGAGGCACTTTCGTATTCTTCAAAAAGCTTACGCTGTATGTCCTACACCTTCCTAATTCTACTTCCTAGTTCGTTCCGTAAGTTGAATAGGGAAGAATACGGAAGTGCGGTTTTAGCGGAACCACTTGAAGGCGATCATTTGTTTATATAAAGCGCATACATTTAAAAAAATTTTAGAAAATGACTGATCGTTTCGCTAGATAAGACCCTTATTCCTCATCTGGTATCGTTCAAAGCCCTTTGAAGCTGCACTGAAATTTATACCTGTAATTTATACTTTCAGCCGTTTGGAGACCATTGAAGTCCACTATATGGAGAAAAATCCTAGAATGTTTTCCTCAAAATCCTTAATTTCTTTTGGACTGAAGAAAGAAATACATAAACATCTTGGATGACATGGGGGTGAGTAAATTATCATGAAATTTTAATTGGAAAGTGAACTAATACTGTAAAAAATTATTTGTTATCACAACATTTTTTCTTTTGTCAAATCAACTTAGATAATTAATGTGGTTCAGATAACATAATATTTTGAGTTTCTGTTGATTAAATCAATCATCTTCATTTTATTAACTCAAATTTTTAATTTCAATGAACTCAAAATTTTAAGGCAACCAGGTAACTTACTTTTTTAAGTTAAACCAATAATTCTTATTTACAGTGTAGTGAATATGAGTTCCCCATACTAAATTGTGACCTAAAAATGTAGTTTAAAATAATCAAGGCATGCTTTACATATTGTTTTTTGTTTTGTTTTGGCTAAAGGAATATTTTAAATTATTTTTATTTATATACACTACACTCTAAAAAATGCTGGGTTAAAAACAACCCAAGTTGGTTTGAAAATGGACAAACCCAGCGATTGGGATGTTTTAACCCAGTGGTTGGGTTAAATGTTTGCCCAACGTGCTGGGCAGTTTTATTTAACCCAACTATTGTTTAAAAATTACTAGATGGCTGGCTTAAAATAAACACAAAATAGGTTGGAAATTAAAAATCAGACACATAATTACTAGAGGCATCAATAATAATCAAAAGGTGAACATTTAATAATAAGCAATGTTTATTGTTTAATTATTATTCATTAAACTTATTAATAAATGTTCATTTCCAACATACTTTGGGTTTATTTTAAGCAAGCAATACAGTAATTTTTAAACAATAGTTGAGTTAAATAAAACTACCCAGTAGGTTGGGCAAACATTTAACCAAACCGTTGGGTTTGTCCATTTTCAACCCAACTTGGGTTGTTTTTAACCCAGCATTTTTTAGAGTGTACCATTCAAAAGTTTGAGGTGAAAGCAAGGATGCATTAAATTGACCAAAAGTGACAGTAAAGACATTAATAATGTTACAAAAGATTTCAAATAAATGCTGTCCTTTTGAACTTTCTATTCATCAAAGAATCCTGGAAAAGAATCTAACTTATTAATTCTCGTGTACGTTATTAGAGCATTACATTTTTAGCACAAATTCATCTGTCACTTGGTTGAAACCAATTAAATTAGATGCCAATATGAACAGGTTGTGTGACTAATCCTCAAAAACCATTAACAAAATGGTAAATTAATTTGATAATGTTAGTTATTTTCATAATTAATTTTTACATTTAATTTATTTAAATTAATTAAATTATAATTAGCCTTTACTTATCTATAAATGTCCGCATACATTGTTCTACAATGAAAGTGAAAAGTACCAATAACAATTCTAATCTAATCTAATCAAACACTGACTTCTTGACACATTTACCATTTAATAAATATATTTGGGCCAAATGTATCAAATATCAATATGTATCAAATGTGTTGGGTCAAAATGTCTTGGGTAAAAATATAAGTAAATGTGTTGGGTAAAACTCATTGAGCATAGATGCTTTTCTAAAGTCTGTGAATAAAAAGTTATTTGTGGAGCTGTAAAACTTTCTGGCTATTTCTAAGAGTGCACAGTTAATTTGTACGCTCTGTAAATTAAAGTGTAGAAACACTTCAGATGTGCCACTGTGCACTGCAGTTTTACCCAGACGGGCGATTTATTATTGCAGTGCGGCCGCAGAGGGCAGTCGGGCTCGTTAATGCTCTTCACAAATGTCAGTGCATAAATCTTCGTTACTCTAATGATATTCACAGAGTTTGCTATGTTGCCATTGCTACTTTGATGCTGAGACACCACATACGTCTAATGTTACCGAACTTGCTGTTGCTAAGTTACCAGCACATCAGCAGTAACCCATAGTGTGAATGCGCTGACACTGGTTTCCCCATGCAGAGCTCTATATAGCAAACACAACATATGGATCTGTGTGATGATCCTGATGTGATGATTAAAGAAGGGAGCCGGAAACCTAACGGTCTGAGGTTCAAACCCCACAGAAAGCCTGATCCATGAACGAAGGTGTTGATGGGTTCAGTAAATCACTTTTAAATCCCTTTATTGCTCCATTGATTATACATGATGTGTGCCAGCTGTTCATATAAGCTGTCTTTCTTTCAAATTAAATGACTATATTAAATCATTTATTCATTCAAAATTTAATTCACTGGATTATTTATACATATTTTAAATAACTATGTAAGATTTTGGAAATGAATTTCCAGCAAAAATAACTATATCATAAAATGTATTGCACTCAAAAAATATTTGGGCCTAAATTTGTGTATGTAAAATGTATTTGAATTGCATATAAAAAAAATTCCATCCACTTGGATTACACAGTTTTAACAAACAAACTAATCAACTTAATGTAATTATATCATACATAAACTAAGCAGGTAAGACTGCACTCAAAAAGTTTATTAACTCTTTGATTTTATTTACATAATCATATTTTCAAATTGCTTATCAGCATAAATCATAGTGAAAATTAAATGTATTCAGTTAAAAAGTGAACATGATTAAAATATGGCTAGCCGTGGGACAAGGAATATATTTAATCAGTATATGAAATGTATAAGATTATACATTATGTTTATTAAAATATGAGATTGAACAAATTAGATGTATTGATGATACACATATAAAGTTGGTTATTGCGTTTTTAAAACATATTCAGTTTATTAGAACTATTACGGAAATATTTCGGTTTTATTTATGTACGACTGACAAATATGCATCATATTAAATGTATTAGTTTGTTAGTTAAAACTGTAATACAAATGGATGGAATTTTATATGCAGGTTAAATACATAAAGCTTAAATTTAGGCGTAAATATTTTTGAGTGTACTTCCATTTAAAATTCATCATATAGTAATATAAAATGTTGGTCATAATGTAAATGATAAGAGACCTACTCACCTTATTAATACAAAATTAATATTTGTGGCCTCAAAGTTGAGCAGTACTGCTTTACAGCTTCTGTCTCTACAGTCAAAACACGTGATGGCTGTAACAGTTTTTTTTTTTTCTTCAAGTCTGATGAAAGAGAGAGAAACAAAGAGAGTCAAGGCAGTTTGATATGTGAAGACATCTTTACAAATACTGTGTCTTCTTATTCTGTATGTGACAGGACTATGACAAACACCTAAAACATCTCCAGCTTCACTTCATCACTCAAAGTGTTTTCAGACTGGAGACATTATGGCTTTGTTCCAAAACCTAGTGAGCTGCCTATATAGAGAGTATTTTAAGACATCTTGAGCATAAATACTCATAAACATGATGTCTTCTAAGATAACTTCTTCAAAGGAAGAGAAATGTTGATTATAAATGTACTTTGCATTCAATTCCAAAAAATCAATGGTTAATCAATAGTGAGTTGAATGTCTGAAGGACACTGACGACTGCTGAAAATTCAGCTTGCATCACAGGAATAAATTACATTTTTTAAAAAAGTTATTGTCAAATTGTACTGTATTTGATCAAATAAATGCTGCCTTGGTGACTTCTTTTAAAAATAAGCTTTTGAACACGAGTGTATATAAAATAAAACATCAATATTACTTAGATATATTTTTTTAATAAAACATTGTAAAAAATTATAGATAATTAATAATACTGTGTTGTTAACATAGCGGCATGCTAATGTCGGTTACTGTAGCTCTATTAATGTGGCAAATAGAGTTGCTGTCTGTGTAGAGTGCAGATCCAAATTACTTATTATGAGGTTCTATTTGAGTTAGGATGCTGCCCTAGAAGGTCGATGTCTGTGTAGACAGCAAGGTGGGTTTGGAAAAGAGCCTGTAAAATCAAAATATGTAAGAATACAGAACAATCAGGTTTTTCTTCCTATTACATACATCGATCAGGCATAACATTATGACCACTGACAGGTGAAGTGAATAACACTGATTATCTCTTCATCACTGCACCTGTTATTGGGTGGGATATATTAGGCAGCAAGAGAACATTTTGTCCTCAAAGTTGATGTGTTAGAAGCATGAAAAATGGGCAAGCGTAAGGATTTGAGTGAGTTTGACAAGGGCCAAATTGTGATGGCTAGACAACTGGGTCAGAGCAGCTCCAAAACTGCAGCTCTTGTGGGGTGTTCCCGGTCTGCAGTGGTCAGTATCTATCAAAAGTGATCCAAGGAAGGAACAGTGGTGAACCGGCGACAGGGTCATGCGGGGTCCGTGTGGTCCTATCCAACAGACAAGCTACTGTAGCTCAAATTGCTCAAGAAGTTAATGCTGGTTCTGATAGAAAGGTGTCAGAATACACAGTGCATTGCAGTTTGTTGCGTATGGGGCTGCATAGCCGCAGACCAGTCAGGGTGTGCATGCTGACCCCTGTCCAATGCTGAAAGTGCCAACAGTGGGCACGTGAGCATCAGAACTGGACCACGGAGCAATGGAAGAAGGCCTGGTCTGATGAATCACGTTTTCTTTTACATCACATGGATGGCTGGGTGCGTGTGCGTCACTAACCTGTGGAACACATGGCACCAGGATGCACTATGGGAAGAGGGCAAGCCGGAGGAGGCAGTGTAATGCTTTGGGCAATATTCTTCTGGGAAACTTTGGGTCCTGCCATCCATGTGGATGTTACTTTGACACGTACCACCTACCTAAGCATTGTTGCAGACCATGTACACCATGTTTCATGGAAACGGTATTCTCTGATAGCTGTGGCCTCTTTCAGCAGGATAATGCGCCCTGCCACAATGCAAAAATGGTTAAGGAATGGTTTGAGGAGCACAACAACGAGTTTGAGGTGTTGACTTGGCCTCCAAATTCCCCAGATCTCAATCCAATCGAGCATCTGTGGGATGTGCTGAACAAACAAGTCAGATCCATCTAGGCCCCACCTCGCAACTTATAGGACTTAAAGGATCTGCTGCTAACATCTTGCTGCCAGATACCACAGCACATCTACAGGGGTCTGGTGGAGTCCATGCCTCGACGGGTCAGGGCTGTTTTGGAAGCAAAAGTGGGACCAACGCAATATTAGGAGGGTGGTCATAATGTTATGCCTGATCGGTGTATGTTAGTGTCTAAAGCATTCTAAAGGCTTATAAGTATAAAAATGTAACTTGCATAATAATGTATTTCAATAAACTGATCACATAAACATCACAAAACAGTGTAGTCTAGTGAAAGCATAGGTAGAAGATTTGGCCAAAACATTGTAGATAGTGTGAATGCCTGTAAAAAATAAATAAATAAAATGTTTTTGTCCTAACAATCTGCAACAACCAACTAGCACCGCAGGAGATTTTGACGACTGCTTAGTTTATATTCCTGCCACATTGTTCCAACAACACTGAGACAAAATCCAGCTCCACATAAATGCACCATATACATTCTACCTGGTAGTCACTGTTTCACGCAGCGTTTTCATGTTGCACCTGCAGAGTCTTTCCCCTCAACAGTGCACACATGCACACTAAACACTTGCACATACAACCTCATCCTCAGTAGACCATTAGCTAGTGGTGCATGCATGACGAGGCTTACTTGTTTGCTGTGCTTGAACCCTCAGGATCTTCAGCTCAAATTCACACGTTTACCATGTGATGCCACATGCTGATCTGCTTTCTGACTATTTGCAAACCAAAAGCTTCAATTTCAGGCACATTATAAAACGGTTACTTCCTGTCCTTGATTCTGATTGGTCAATAGCTGTGTTTTATTCACGATAAAACTTGGCTATGACCACTTCACCCTACGGTTCTGTGTATCACTACACAACATCCTTAGCAACCACTCTTAACAACGTAAACTGTTGGTTCACAGTTGATATAGTTCATTGAAGCTTACTGTATTATGTAGAAGAGTGTTGTGAGAAAGAGATCAGGTGAGCGAGTTACCTGCATTCAGATTTAGCATTTTCCTTCAGGTCAGTCCTATGTTCATAATAAAAAAATCTGTTTAAATGTCCGATGTATTATCTTGTCCTTTTAACAGTTAAGGGGTTTTCCCGTGACTGACAGAGCTATTCAAAGCATTTGTCAGTTGCGTCTTGTTCCGTGTTCACAACAATTCAGACTTTTCAATGAAAAGTCTTCGCTACTGACTGACACACTCATAAAGACAGTCTTTGCCGCCATCTAATGGTGTAATAATATAACTTCTGTTGCTGTTCACGGTCAGGGACTATTTTTTTCAGGCGGAAGGAAGGCTTTAGTGAAAGTTTACTTCATGAAAGTTGCATTGATACATATTTTTGGCTTTAATATTTGTATTGTGTGGTAACCTTTTATAAAAGCAATAAGATACTCGAGGCTAGTGCTGTATCGTGAATAAGTCACGGCTGAAGGGGTTGCAGGCACTCCGCTTTGCGTCGTGCCTAACAACGCCCTTCAGCTGTGACTTATTCACGATACAGCACAGCCTCTCGTACATTGCCTACATAAGACATGCTTTTGAATGCAAATGTAAACTAAGGTCAGTATTAATTATTTATTTAAAGATGAAAAGTAAAAATAACTGTATTATATAGTACTTCCTTATAAAAAAATTAAATTATTTGGCTTGAATAAAATGTCTGTTCATTTTGTTTAGTTTCTGTGGTACAAGGCGTAAACTAAAGACTGCTGGCTATTTAATAAAAAGACAATCTCTTCAATGTGTCCCGTACCAACTTTCTGTGTAAATAACGTCAACACAGGAAAGTCGAACTGCACTTGTCAAGTGTTTTTATGAGGTCTCTGGATCTCGTGGGACATCTGCTCCTGTGAGACTTTCACTGTCTCTCTGTGTTTCACACAGCTGTTCTGTCAAAATAAAGCTGTAGGGAAACTATCGGACCTCAAAAACACACACACTTCTGACACATTTTACATCTCCACCATCTATAATTTGGCATATTATCAGCATAGCTCAAGAAACTAATTCCAGACAGTCGGTTTAGCCCAAAAGCAAAAATGAACAGGCAAAAAATACAACTTTTGACGACTGTCACTGATACAATGAGTCAATGATCTGATACTTTAATACAAAGAGATTTGCAGTATGCAGATTCAAGCAAGTTCTGTATTGCTTACGGACACAGAAGTGATAGTCATGAATTGCTTCCTGCAAGATTGGAATCTAAACCTATTGAATTACATTCAAGTCCCATTTTTTAAAAAATGGTGTGGCATTTTTCTGCAGTACCTTTCTCTAAAGAAAAAATCTCCTGTGATATAATCACTAAGGCCTTGGGGAGTCTAATTTTCAAAACATTTGTCATTGAGCCTGCCTTCATTTGCATACTTCATAATTAGTGATAAAGCTCTGCATTCCATTTGGGAAAATAAGATGCTGCTGGCATCCTACATTTGGTCTTAAGGGGAAAAGGTTGATTTAATAAGCAAAAACAAAGACGAATGAAGTACAGCCACGCAAATCCACTTTTAATGTGCATATTCATCTATAAATGATATAATAATGTAATAGTTTCTCAATCATCACTGAAAAAACCCTTCAGGTGCAGATAGAGAACACGCCCATCTGAAGGGCTCTTAAGAAGCGCAGTCGCGACCTCTACTGGACATACGTTATATTACAAACACAACGACGTAACACGTGTTTGGATGCTACAATATCTTACAGCGTTATGCGTTTTGCAGTTAAATTCTGATAGTATCATTTTTATTACACTGACCTGAATGATAATATCATATAGACTGAATTATCAGTAAAGGAGTGAAAGCATTATTAACGCAACAGTCATTTAATTTCATTTGCGTTGCTAATTGCTCAAGAAAGGTAGCTGTATAAGGCCTAATAATAATGTGTCACATGTTTGGGCCTAAATGTCAAAAATGAAAACCATTTACTCACCCTCCTGTCTTTCCAAACCTGTGATTTTGTGTCTTCTGTTGTGTGAACATATGAAAGTGAATGAGGACAGGCGTTGTCGAACTTATCAACTATGTGTAATAAATAATAGCTATACAATTAAAAGTAAAATAAATTTTCAAACATTACGCGTTTAGACGTCAAGTCGTTTAGACAACACATATCAGGGTGAAATTATGAAATGTTTTTTATTAAAATGCTTATTTAAAAGTGTGTTTTGTGCATGTAGCTTGAGTTACTAAATACAGACTAAAGGTGCCTCCCAGTTCGCGTACTTAAAGGTATAGTTCACCCAAAAATGAAAATGTCATAATTTACTCACACTCAAGTTGTTGTAAGAATGTATGAATTTCCTTCTTCTGCTGAACACAAAAGAAGATATTCTGAAGAATGTTGGTAACCAAACAGTTGACTTCCATTGTTAAAGGGGGAAAAATAGGCCTACTAGGCCTATTGGAAGTCAATCCCATCAACTGTTTTGTTACCGACAATCTTCAAAATATCTTCTTTTGTGTGCAGAAGAAAGAAATTCATATAGGTTTGGAACAACTTGAGGGTGAGTAAATGACAGAATTTTCATTTTTTGCGGTGAACTATCCCTTTAAGCACTATTCTATGTTGTTTTTTAGTATGCCTATAAATAGTGAGAGTAGTTTGTTTACAGTGAAAATTCCAAACAGAAAAAGTACATTTTAAATACCCGGATGATGCACTTAATTAACCGAAAGAAACAAAGAATGTTAGACACTTAATGTGATAGTTCACCCAAAAATAAAAATTCTGTCATCATTTACTCACCCTCAGGTTGTTCCAAACCTGTATACATTTCTTTGTTCTGCTGAGCACAAAAGAAGATATTTTGATGAAAGTTTGTAACCAGGCCACTTTGGGGCACCATTGACTTCCATAGTAGGAAAAGAAATACTATGGCAGTCAATGGTGCCCCAGAACTGTTCTGTTACCCACATTCTTCAAAATATCTTCCTTTGTGCTCAACAGAACAAAGAAATGTATACAGGTTTGGAACAACCTGAGGGTGAGTAAATGATGACAGAATTTTCATTTTTGGGTGAACTATCCCTTTAATGTACTCAACTCTCGCAGCTTTAGGGAAAGGGGTTATCAGACTCTGATGTTGAATGACAAAATAACCTACTACACTGATGAGTACATAGTGCATAGGTACTTAGTGTATGTGCGCATAGTTTGGCAGTGATTGCTCTTGTTCTCGGCAGTTACAGCTGTTCTCGTATGACGGTATCTGGTTGCTGCAGTGTTGTACATGATTTTATGATGGTTTCTGCTCACCAGCTGCTGAGAAACTCCACCAGAAACAGCACAGCGCTGAGACCTTTTAATGATGCATCAACACACAGACAGACAAGAAAGAGAAAGAGAGAGGGATAGAGCTTCACTTTGTCAAGGTGCTTCTCATGAAACAGACTCGGTGAGCAAAAAAAAAGTAGACCGAGGGGCTAGTTGGAGTAATATTAAATAATATTTATTATAATAATATTTTTTAATTCTATCTTCCAAACTACAATTCCAAAATAATTACATTTTGTAATAACTGTTGAATAAGTTAACACAATAAAGCCACAGTGACCTAAAGGACCCCATTTTGCTCCATATATATATATATATATATATATATATATATATTCTGGGCAACAACAGTGGAAAAGTTCAATAGCTTTTATGCAGACAGTCATAAACCCACCAGAGTAACTGCGTAACCCACAACACAGACAGAGCCAAGGCAGCATGGAGAATCTATAGTTAAACTTTGTCATAAATTTTAAATTCCCCTATATGCACAGCGGTGAAAACCTCTCATGGCTAATAGTGGAAAACGAGGAAAACAGTTTATCAGCAGCACAGTGAGTGTTTGTAAGGCAGGCAGAGAGTCTCACTGTGTGTTTAAAGTGTCTTTGAAGCAGGCTGAGCATCTCAGGGGACTGATTTTACACTATAACACTCAGTTTTTTCAGCGTCTACAGACCCACTGAAGTTCTGGGCCTGTGCAGGTCTTCCGAACTGACGATATCAGGCTGGTTTTTGTGACTGCATTAGAACAGACTGCAGAGGAGTTAAAGCCCAAACCAGACTGACTTCAATCCTCAGACTGTTCACTAAAATTTTCTCATGCACTTCAGGATGGACTTATTAAAATGTGAAGCAATAACTAAACAGTCAAGTTTATATCCAATTACTACATTTCATGTCTTTGACATATGCCATCTTTGTTCTGATAAAACCAGAACAGGCCTGTTATTTTACTGTGTGAAGTTATATATATCTCAATATAATTACTGTAAATAAGCTTATTATGTACACAATTACATGTAGAAGTAACTGACGGATCACGCAAATGTAAATCATTAAGAATTCAATTGATATACTTGAGGGGAAATAAACTTAAATTTTGAAAAGTGAAATATCCTGGAATACAGATATGATCGAACTTCAACTAGTGTAATGTGTGATGGTGTGGATCTTTGATATTGTGTTATAATTTCTTCACTTTTGGATGTAAAGGATAAGCTTTGAAGTCAGTTAACATTGAATTTATAAAAAGCTATAATAGCCAAAACCATAAAACACTGTAGGCCTACTTTAAAATCATCCTACAGGAAAATATTCCGCATTAAAAATCCTGACTGCATACATTCACATACCAAAAAAAAAACAGTTGACTGGAAGTCAAAACGGTGAAACTTGACCTCAATCTCTGTAAAGAAATGAAACGAAGTATTGAATAACATTTCACTTTTGCTCTTAAATGCTTAGAAAAGTAGGAAGAATGCGTAAATAAGTCCTCACCATTATCTTCTAGATATTTCGGCCTTCAGCTCTATTAAAACTTGTTGAATGTCAACATCACAGACCTGTATTTAAAAACACAATTATACTTTCTAAAAGCTCAATGTGTAATATAAAGAAAGACTCTTGTAGATTGAAGGAGATTCATTTATTATGACTTTACAACGACAAAAGCAGTAACATGATATTGCGGAAGAATCTTCCAAAAAAAATTACTCTGTAGTTTAGATGAATTTCCATGTTGTAGCACATCCAGATTTTCGAATATGAAACAAAAGTCGCATGTTTGTTTTTCCACGCTCGTCGCCCTCTGCTGGACGTTGAGTGTTACACAGAATTATTCCCAGCACAACAACGAACAGGAGAACACCTGTTCAAAAGACCTTATTATTCACAGCAGCGCCATCTTTGATTTTTAACGGGAATGAAAGCGAGGCTGTGAGGGATAGACATACATCTATTCAGTGGGTTGTATTATTTAATGTGTTATTGGATTGTTCTGCTGACGAAACACTGCACAAATCTTTCCAAGAGATTTTAGTAGACGACAAAACAACAAAAAAAGAGAAAGTAATTTATAGTAAATTGTAGTATACTGTATAGTATTTACAACACTTTGTTAATGAATGCTACAGCATACAGTAGTATTAACTATGGTGAACTGATAAACTCTAATAAAAACTGTAGTATACTTTAGTTTTTACTACAGTAAACTGTAGTGTATTGTAGTATAATATACCCTATAGTTGTAGAAAACTTAGTACAGTATTGGGTAAACTAATTTGTTTATATTACTATAGTTGTTATATTACGACAGCAACTATAGAATTACCACAACAAATTAATTCAAGCACTTTACTATAGTATGGTTCAAAAACACTATAGTATTTACTATAAATTATTATAGTATATTTTTATGTGGGTATACAGCTTTTTACAGTGGATGCCATTGACAACACGGCAAGTCTATCCTTTCCAGCCTCGTTTTGGTGTGATACGGGAGACCTAAAACTAGCACTTTAAAGGAAATCCTTTGCCTGGGACAGCAGTCAAGTGTACAGTGTAATGTGTCATCATACAGCAGAATCTCATTATCAATGATAAAAACCTATAAAACGAGACGCTGTTGCATCCAAACCCAATGCACACAGCAAGAGTCTAAATAAATAAAACCACTGCAGAAATGGGAAACTTTTTATTCATGTCTTTCAGGAATCCAATGTTCAGACCAGAATATAATTCCATTTTTTCCAACATAAAAATATTACAGCAAATGTTTTGCAGGGAAATGTGTTCAAAAACATAACCGCTGTGAAAATAAAAACCTAAAAAGGGCAAATGTTTCGGTTGTCTGAAAGCACACAGTAGGTCCTAGTGTTTCGGGTGGACAGTGGTACATACTTGTAAACGTATGGAATGTATTTATTTACTGTACAGACACGCAGGGACAAACCCTGCAGAAGAAACATGATTTGTGCTGGGGAAACACCCTAGTCAAAGAAATTATTTTATAGAGAAAAATAAAACATACTAAAAAATATCTACACAAAACCTTTTGTAATATATTTTTCAACCACCTTTAACTTCCCTTTTAAAAACTCAACGTCTCTAAAAAAGCAAGTTAAAACAGTAACTTATATGATTCAGTCTTCACTCAATATTTTCTTGTTTCATTTTCTTTTATCAGTCGCATTTTTATGAGGAAGTTTTGAAAATGCTGCATTATTACCTTCAAAATCAACGTAAATAGCACAGCATGTTCATGACCCTATGGGTGAATCTCATGAAAACCTGTCCGGTCACATTTCACTGTAAAATCAAAAGAAGAAAAAAATCAGAAATAATAGTATGCATAACAAAATTGTAGCCTACTTTAAGATTTTCATTTGTATTGTGACATTTTCATTATAAATAAGCACATTTTTACCCCAAAATATCAAAAAAAACAATTCAAAATTACTTTTGTAATTCCTACTATTCTCACTTCGGAGTCTCATAACAAAAAGTATATGTAATACATATACATATAATATATATTTAAACATTTTAAAGAAGTTTAATTAATTAAATGAATAACTTTCTTTTCATTTTAATGAGAATTTGCAGTAAAAATGTGCGTAAATATGAACATTTCAAAATATTATTTTCTTTCTTTTGATTTTGGGGTGAAACGACGTGGCCATGTTCTTGACTGTGTTCGTGAGGTTCACCCTCGTACACTTGGCCCCGTTTTAAGCGTGGAAACCAGCACTGCTGGGAGTTGAGGACTCACTCCAGTAACTCTGGCACGATGCAGCAGATCTGTGTGGGAAGTAACAGCGTGTGGCACTGCCTCTTGAAAGGCAACGAGTGAACAACATCTGTGGTTTTCAGGCTCAAGGCGACACATAAACACACATCCAGCTTTGGGCCACGGATGAAGTGTGTGTTGTGTTGGCAGACAATCATAAGCAAAGCCATGCAAATGGCAATGTAACAATCTGAATAAAAATGAAATGAAAATAAAAAAACAGCTTTTATACTGCCGTTCTATTTCAGTCTAACTCCCAACACCCAGAATCCCACGCATGCAAGACCTGTTACATATAGAAACACAACAGCAATATAAATCAGCCCTTGTCAGTCTATCAGCTGCGACCAAGGCTATAAAAATATAATAAGTGTTTTATTCATTTACTGTGTTTCAAACGTCTTTACATATATTTGTTTTTTTTAAAATTGTGCCCATCATGATAAACCTTGCTATAGCACTTTAATACACCTCTCAGTTTTACAAGGTCAATAAAGTCTGTGAGCTTTTAAAGTTAATAGTTTTTTTTTTTTCTGTGATTGTAGTACTAAAAGTAGCACTAAAAGTGTCATTACAACAAAACCCTGTGGCTACACACTAAAACTCCTGACAGAAACATTCAGCAGATCAGATCTCAGTCCTGTTTCCCTCATGTGTTCATCTAAGTCCGTTGCTAATTAGTGTAATTCAGTCATATACATGCTGGTTTGGATTGTTTTCAAAGGCTCACGGTTGAATCTCACGTAAACATGCCACACTTCACCCAAAATAAAAATTAAAAAAGGTTTTTCTCCTAAACATTTTATTTATTTGCACTGTGACATTATTTTCATAATAATTAAAGGGTTAGTTCACCCAAAAATAAAAAATCTGTCATTAATTACTCACTTTCATGTCGTTCCACACCCGTAAGACCTTCGTTCATCTTTGGAACACAAATTAAGATATTTTTGATAAAATCCGATGGCTCAGTGAGGCCTGCATTGACAGCAAGATAATTAACACTTTCAATGCCCAGAAAGGTACTAAAGACATAATTAAAACAGTTCATGTGACTACAGTGGTTCAACCTTAATGTTCTGAAGCGACGAGAATAATTTGTGCGCCAAAAAAACCCAAAAAAAAAACACAAAATACAACTTTTCAACAATATCTAGTGATGGCGGATTTCAAAACACTGCTTCATGAAACTTCGAAGCTTTACGAATCTTTTGTTTCGAATCAGTGGTTCGGAGTGCCAAAGTCACATGATTTCAGTAAACGAGGCTTCGTTACGTCGTAAGTGTTTCGAAATTTCAATGGTTCACATGAATTTGGCAGTTTGATACACGCTCCGAACCACTGATTCGAAACAAAAGATTCGTAAAGCTTCGAAGTTTCATGACGCAGTGTTTTGAAATTGCCCATCACTATATATTGTGAAATAAAGTCGTTATTTTGTTTTTTTGGCGCACAAAAAGTAAAGTATTCTCGTTGCTTCATAACATTGAGGTTGAACCACTGTAGCCACATGAACTGGTATATGTCATATAAATATGTCTTTAGTACCTTTCTGGGCATTGAAAGGTAAGTGTTAATTAACTTGCTGTCAATGCAGGCCTCACTGAGCCATCGGATTTTATCAAAAATATCTTAATTTGTGTTCCGAAAATGAACGAAGGTCTTACGGGTGTAGAACAACATGAGGGTGAGTAATTAATGACATAACTTTCATTTTTGGGTGAACTAACCCTTTAAGCTCATTTCCTACCTAAATTCTCATTACCGTGATGCGCTTGGAAGTTTTATTTTATTTTAGTTTTTTTTTTTTTTTTTTTTTTTTTTTTTTTTGTGTAATGATCATTATTCAATAGTTATTCTCATTACTGTAATACAGTAAAATTATGACTATACAATGATTTATTATTTAAATTCATAAGTTAATTGTATAAATGTAATTTAATTTAATACATTAAATTAAATGTATAAATACAGTTTAAATAATATTTAATCATTTTTTGCATTGCTGTTATTTGTTTCGTTTGTCATAAAAATAATGTCACAAAAAAAAAAAAATCATAAGGGTCCATATAAAAAAATAAAAAAAAATTAAAAAAAAACTTAAATTTCTTAAGTATAATATCTTGTTTATATCATTTCAGGGTGAAATGTGACCTAGACAGGTTTTGTGAGATTTAACCATCAGCCACTGTAACTCTCAGATATGTGAGCTTGGGTAGTTTTGGCCAACTCTCATTCCCACATAACTTGAGAGTCAATAATAATAATAATAATAATAATATTAATAATAATAATAGTAATACAAAAAAACACCACCCATAATAGTTAAAGATATTAAAGTGTAAAACTAACTGTTAAAACGAAAGAGAAATATTGCTTCAAAGAAGTCTCTGGACATGTTTCTCTGTCCCGTCAGTTGTCTCTTCTCCCCCTCTGTTGTCTGAAGGCTGGTTTGGGTTTGAAGAGGGGTGTGTTCACAAAGCAGGTAGTGTGTGTGAGTGTGTTACCGTTACAGAACCGTTCAAGGGTCTCTCTAGAGCAGAAAAGAGTCTTAAAGATCTTTGGGGCTGATTGGAGGACATTCCTTGCGATTCGCCCGTTTACCACTCGGTCCTACAGAGCGAGGGGAGACGCAGTGCTGGGACTGGTTGGGGTCGTGCTGGGGGAGGGCGTGTGCTTTGGAGGAGCCAGATCGAGGAGGGCACGAACCGTCCCGGCCACCTGAGCCAAACCTCTCTCTTCCAGGATGTGCAGGGGAAGACACAGCTGACTCTGCGGCCGTAAACACACACACACACAGCAGGGGCGAACAAAATAGGGACAAAAGGTGTGTCAATGGAGAAACAAAATTATAAAATCAATATAACTTAAAAGAAATGATTACAATGGAGGAACTCAAATAAAGCAGATAATGTACAACTAAGGAAGGACAAGATGGCTTTTGGAAACTGTAAAGAAAGATGAAAGAGATGAAGAGAGATGGAAAAATCATTCAAAATCTGCTAGACCAGGAACTAACCGTCGACTAATCTGGCACTATGAGTGAACTGAAGTATTAGTAGTGGTTGTTATTGCATTGGGTTAGAGAACTGAATGAACTCATGGCATGTAAATCATTCTGCACTTTTTTTGCTAAAAACATGAATGATATTTCAAACTGAGGTTCTGTCTACAGGTCAAAATTTATATAATAAAAAAAAAAAAAAAAAGCTTTCTGATGTTTTTGTTTTTTAAGTGTCTTATGCTCAACAAGACTGCATTTATTTTATCAAAAATTCAGTAAAACGTTAATTATTGTAAAATATTATTACAATTTAAAATAACTGTTTTCTATTGTATATATTTTTAGAATGTAATATATTTCTGTGATGCAAAGATGAATTTTCAGCATCATTACTTGAGTCTTCAGTGTCACATGATCCTTCAGAAATCATTCTAATGTGCTGATTTGAGTTATTGTTAATTATTGTGGTACTCAATGTTTAATTATGGTTCTTTAGCTACGTAATATTTTTGTGAAAAATGTGATGTGTTTGTTTTTGTTTTTTCAGGATTCAAACAAATGTCCAAGTTTAAAAAAACCCCACTGTTCTTTCTAATCAAAATCTTTTGTAACATTATGTCTTTACTGTTACTTTTGTGCATTTAGTGCATCCTTGTTGAATAAAAGTATAATTATAATAATTATTATTTTAGCCTTACTGACCCCAAACTTTTGAGTGGTAGTGTACCACTGTGTCCACAAAAACATTAATGAGCAATGTTTGAATTGATAAGAAATGTCAAGCATATTTGAATGATTTCTGAAGGATCATGTGACACTAAAGACTGGAGTAATGAAGCTGAAAATTCAGCTTTGATCACAGAAATAAATTATACTTGAAAATATATTCAAATAGAAAACAGACGTTTTAAATTGTAATAACATTTCACGGTTTTTACTGTATTTTTGATCAAATAAATGCAGCCTTGGTGAGCATACGAGTCTTCAAAATCCAGCAGTGTATAAGGAATCAGACTTATTTTAACCTGCTAGACCAGGGGTGTCTAGATTCGGTCCTGTCCCCAGTTTTGCTCCAACCAGCTCCAAAACACCTGCCTGTAAATTTCTAGTATGCTTAGTTAGACCTTGGAGCTAAACTCTGCAGGACAGTGGCCCTCCAGGACCGAGTTTGGACACCCCTGTGCTAGACAATCCAGAACATGCCAGTCAAGCATTTACCACTGCAGCACCACACTACCCAACATAAAGCTGCGACTCTGAGACACAAACACACAACTACTGATAAAACACACGTCTACAGTGGACACTTGAGTTTAGATTTTATTGTAGAAAAGCAGAGGACGACAACAGTCAGACTGTAGGAAAATCAGGCAATATGGCACACAAATCTGACAGACACAAACGCTCACACACACTATGTGACCGGTGTTGTATTTCCTATGTGTGTTAGGAATATATTACACTGTATATTAATTAACAACAGGTATACTGGTTGATAAGGACTGTTATTTGAGTAAACTGGGTTCTGGTGCAAGACTGACAACATGCTTTGATAATGTAGTGTTTTGAGAGCGGTTAGCGAGATGTTTTCTAGCAATTTAAAGGGTTAGTTCAGCCAAAAATTACAATTCTGACATTATTTACACAACCTAAGTCACTACAAATGTATGATTTATTTTCTGCACAAAAGGAGATGTTAAACAAAGTTGTTGCTGCTTTTTTCCACGTAATGTGAGGCCATTCATTGAAACATGAGCATAATTCATTTTTGAGAAAAGACCTTCTTTCGGATTCATGAAAGTGTTTGTATTCATACAAAAAGATTATACTTTTATATTTATTTTTGCAAACTGATTACACCGATTTGACAACACCATTTGCCATAATAATAATAATAATAATAATAATACAAATTATTATTACATATTACAAAAAAAAAAAAACTTAACCAATTAACCACATGTAAAAATAAATTTGATTAAAAAAAAATGATTGAAAACTGCGACATAGTCCATTTTGCTTTGTGTTATATTACAGTGATTCTGTGCACCAGTAGCGTTTGTCTGCAAGAACATTTAAATTTAATTTTTACAGGCATATGGCCAATTAATTCCTTTTGCATTTATGTAATATACTGGAGCCAAACCTGAGAAGGGAGTGCAGAAGTTCCCACAGCGTTCCAGTACACGCAATTTACTTATCTGTCATTTGTGGGCGGGATTATGCTAATTGTGAATTAGCACCCTAGTTACAAATGATTGGAATTCATTAACACGCACGATTAACTATAAAATCTGAGGTTTTCCGAAGCATTTGTGAATCCGGAGGAGAGTTTTTGGAAAGGTCCATTTTACACACAAATTACTCCAAATGTATTTATTGTTCATGAATGTAAATAAATGAGTTCAGGGACTGTCAGGCTACAAAAAGAACTTAAAAATGAAATTTAAGTCATCATTTACTCACCCTGGTGTTGTTCAAATGCCATATGCCCTTCTTTCATTTTCAGACCACAAAAAGATTTTTTTTTAAAAATGTCCTGCTTGTGCTTGTCCATATAATGGCAGTGAATAGAGACCAGCATCAAGCTTTAAAAAAGATGCAAAAGTATCACAGAATGGTCCCACGGGACACATGCCATATATTCCAAGTGCCCGGGGGGTATATGATAGGGCTTGGTGGAAAACAAAATGAAATTTAATGTATTATTTAAAGA
This sequence comes from Ctenopharyngodon idella, assembly GCF_019924925.1. NCBI lineage: Eukaryota > Metazoa > Chordata > Actinopteri > Cypriniformes > Xenocyprididae > Ctenopharyngodon > Ctenopharyngodon idella. The sequence continues at coordinate 32,878,725 of NC_067237.1, read as the reverse complement.
AAATCCTGACCTTGGCCGCTGATCTTCTGTGTACGACTGCACGTGACTACTAGCGCCGCAGTTCACGCAGACTCACCCAGGAAAAGCACACAAGTTGTGAGAACTCAAGGTAAATAAAAACACAACATGACATACTACTCCTAAAAATCCCCCAAATAAATGTGTACTTTCTTCACTGAGGTAAATATCTTCAGACCAGAACTCGGTTGTCAGATGACTGTCAGAATGACAGCTGACAGATGTGAACGCAATAACTTCTTGTTGTGATATACAACAGATATATTCACCACAGAGAGTACAAGTACATACACCAAAAGTACATGAATTGTTTTTTTTGCCACATTTTTATTAATTTCTTACAACTTGTGTGCTTTTTGGAATATACAACTTTGCATGGGATCATTCTGAGATACTTTTGCATCTTTTTTTTTTTTTTTTTTAAAAGCTTGGTTCTGATCGCTATTCAGTGCCATTATAAGGATATTTTTGAAATCACCATTTGTGGCATACGGCATTAGAATAACACCAAGGTGAGTAAATAATGACTTAATTTTCATTTTTAAGTGAAAGATCCTTTTAATATGCAAGTAGGTAGGATGTACTATGGTGCTTTCTGCTTTGCTATTTTTGGTTCTTGAAGGCTCCCGTCCCTATTCACTTTATTTGTATGGAAAAGAGCAGCTCAGACAGTATGCAAACTTTCTCCTTCTGTGCTTTATTGTAGAAAGCAACTCATACAGGTTTGGAAGGACATGAGTGTGAGTAAATTTTATTTTTGGCGAACTATTGTGTTAACTGTGAGGTGGAAGACATGGACATACACACAGTAAGGCACAAAGGGATAAAACGGGGAGTTAATGGTTTGGCTTCCTCCACAATGTCTTATTTCCTTCTTTCAAGAACGTCAGGGAGAGTTCATTCACGAAAAACCTCACAGAAACACAAAACACTCATCCATTTGGGACTTTGGGAAAATGTGCAGCAGTACTAACACACAAAGGGCTCGTTCACAGAGCAGGCAGCTTGTTTTGTCGTCTTGTTTAAGGCTGAATGGGGGAATCCACCCATCTTTGTGCTTTTTGATGAAGCTTTGATTTTTGCTATGGAAATGTGCTCTCTCTACACACAGACACGCATATAAACACTCAACTGACTCTTCGCTAAGCCCCGCCTTAGAACGTCACTGACCAAACCTTAGCAACTATTGCCATTCATCAACTATAAAATGAGGCATTTGTCTTCAGATAACTGCGATAATGTACACTACTGTTCAAAAATTTGGTGTCAGTAAGATTTTTTTTTTAAAAGGATGCATTAAATTGATCAAAAGTGACAGTAAAGACATTTATACACATTACAAGTAACTTGAGTTATGTAATCAGATTACTTTTTTCAAGTAACTAGTAAAGTAATGCATTACATTTAAATTTACAACAAAATATCCAAGTCACTTTTTAAAGTAAGTAACGCAAGTTACTTGGTTTTCTAACTTATTCACCGATATCTCTCCTGTCACCATGTTAAGAAAAATCTTAAGTGCAGAGGCGTTGTGTGCGCTGTGTAACATGATGGTTATTGTAGTTCTAGACTAAATGTGAACATGAATTTACTCTTCTCACTTGCAGAAAAATGTATGGTATTTCTCAAAATGAATAAAAATTAAATGCAAACTCAGAATATTACACAAACCAGCAGTAATTAAATGTTAAATAACACAGATATACTTTATGTATTTAATCTCACTCAACCAAGGTCTTTGCTGCTGACCTTTAATGATCCAATTCAACCATACGAATAAGCAAAAAATACTGTAGTTAACATCACGTGTGTATTTTTATTTTTTTTATTGCTGAAGTATAAGGTGTTGAACTTTCTTCTCCTGTGTCCTATTTTTTTATTCAGAATGTCAGCACAGCTGAAAGGTTTGTTTGAGCTGCACCCTCTACTGTACAGGTGTGAATTTGCATTTCCTTTAATCTGAGGCTTATTCATTTCACTTTTAGTGTAAAAGGGCCATTATATTTGCCAAAATAAATCCTTTTGTACAAGCAAGCCCTGCCCAGGTGAGAAAAAGTACAGCAAAAGTAACGTAACATTACTTTCAATAAAAAGTAACACAATTAGTTACTTTTTAGGGAGTAATGCAATATTGTAGCACATTACTTTTAAAAGTAACTTCCCCAACACTGTTTATAATATTTCAAATAAATGCTGTTCTTTTGAGCTGTCTATTCATCAAAGAATCCTGAAAAAAATGTATCATGATTTCCACAAAAATATTGATACCACAACCTGACTATGATTCCACAAATCAACATTGATAATTATAAGAAATGTTTCTTGAGCAGCAAATGAGCATATTTGAATGATTTCTGAGAGATCATGTGACTGAAGACTGGAGTAATGATGGAGTAATGATGCTGAAAATTCAGCTTTGCATCACTAAAATATATTCACATAGAAAACAGTTCTTTATAACTGTAATAATATTGTAACAATATTACTGTATATTTGATCAAATAAATGCAGCCTTGGTGAGCATAAGAGATTTCTTTCAAAAAAATTAAAAATCTTACAGACCTCAATTTTTTTGAAGGGTCATTTAATTTATTTAAAAGAAAATTGCACAAATATTTTGCATAAAACCCAATTATTTCCAGTCCATTTCACAATAGGCTACTTGTACCATGCAATCAATTTGTATTACTTTATGAGTACGCTTTGAGTAACCGTAATTTGCATGAACGTTATTTTATAAAGCTTGCCTGAGCGAGCAACAAAGCAACAAAGGGGTCAGAGCTTAGCGAAGTATCAATTATGTGCACTAGAAAACACTATAAACATGTGCATAAACACTAGCTATCGTGTAAATCTGTTCATATGCACGCAAACAAACAACTGGCTGTTTTAGTGCAGTGATCAATATGTAAGTGCGATTTAAAGGCTTGGCACCAGGTGGCAGTAGAGAACACATAGCAGCGACATGATTGACAGGTAGAAAAGGGCAAATCCAGCCAGCTGGGTAGAAGGGGCGGAGTGAAGGGGAGGCGGTGCCAGGGAGAGCAAGGCCTCGACCAGCCTGAACACACAAACCACCTCCCCTTTCAGCACGTCACCCGCTGAACACAAACTATCCTGCCCGCAGTGCCAAGACAACCAGTGGGGAAAGATGAACATGAGTGTTCAAATAAAACACAATGAGAGGTTGATGGGATGTGAGATGGTTTTAAATTGGAAGGGAATGAGGGGGGGAGAGAGAAAGAGTTAGTGGTTTTAGCTATTAAACTTTTAGAGCATTAGTGGAAACAACAAGAGAAGTTAAAAGCCCAGTTAGTTTTGAAGCAAACGTGTTTGAGAAGCTATTTCTTAATTTGATTTTAAAGATGAAAAGGAAATAGCCTGAAGTGTGGGAGACCAAATCTACCTGAGGAACTCCAATTCTGCGGCACGCCTCTAGGAAGTTCTCCACATTTCGTCGACACTTGGCCATTGTCAGTTTGGGCTGGAAAGAAAGAAAACATGAAACTGTATGTATTCCTATGAGCAAACACACACATACACAAAAACTTATAAATGTAGTTATGAGCAAAATAAATCTGAAAAGTCACTCACCACTGCCGGTGAGGGTACATGGATGCTCGGTATGGATCGGGGACGCACGTGGTTGGCCAGATGGCACAACACGACCCCGTCAGTCAAAGCTGCCCCAAGATCACTGGGTAAAGACACCTTGAGTCGACACTCGATATTCTACATGAGGGAGGCAAAAAGAGACTTACAGTTTTTATTTGTAATATTTTTATTTGAATTATATATGCGTAACAGGACAGCGCAATAAATTAGATATAGATAAATTAGATATTAAGGAATTTAATACAATATAATTTAATAATATATAGATAGACGCACCCTCCTCAGCTGCTCTATCAGTACCGCCTCCTCTCCCGTTGGGGCTGGAGACTGTGTGGGAGTGGCTTCCACTGGCTCCGTCTTCTGTGTGTCTCCTGCAAAATGGTCACACATGCCATTAGGTATACGTAATCATGGCATAATTACATGAGCAGTCCTAATTAGGAACGATGATTGACATGCTTGTAATAGAGCACAACAGTGACTGCCCACTTTTCAGTGTTTTAGTATTTATATAATATATTGTAGTATTTATTAATATTTTGAAGTAGCAATATTCATATTTTCAGTTTTCATTTTAATTTTAGTTTAATTATTAGTATCGTTGTTATTTGCTTTTCTCATTTTTTAATATTTCTATTAAGCTGTAATTATTTTATATTTCTAGTAGTCATTTTAGTACTTTAGTACTAATTTTCAGTTAGTCACCAAGGCAACATTTCTAATTTTTATTTTTAAGTTTTTCATCATACATTTTATTTCTGCTTTTTCTTAAATTAATGACAAGGATTTTTAATAGTTTTAGTTAACAACAACAACACTGCCACCTTTTCAGTGATTTTGGTTCCTGAATGACTGTATTTCCCATTTTGAAAAATTCTTTACTTAAGAGTTCAAGGCAAACCAACTAGCTCCGAGATGAATTACATCAACACAATATGTGATTCGAAGAAAAAAAAAAAAAAAAAATGTATGAAAATAAACATTAATAAGGCAAAGGTACAACACTGGTATACAAAACTACTGAGTAAAAGTATCTGATAAAACATTTTGTTCAGAGGTTTATTAAAAAATATTCAAATATATATATGCAATCTCTGATTTGTGCACTTAAATTACAATGCTTCATTCTGGGAGTGGGCAGTCAAATAATATAACAGTTTTTCTAAATAACAAATTTCTATTGTTATTTCATATGTAATATGATCCAGAAACACATTAATAATGCACAGTGCACATATTAAAAAAGTGCACTACTGTTCAAAAGTTTAGTCAGTAAGATTTCTTTTCTTTTGAAAGTAATACTTTTATTCAGCAAGAAAGCATTAAATTAAGTGACATTTATGTTACAAAAGATTTCTTATTCAAATAAATGCTATTCTTTAGAACTTTCTATTCATCAAAGGATCCTGAAATAAAAATGTATCATGGTTTCCAGAAAAATACTAAGCAGTACAACTGTTTTTTGTTGTTGTTGTTTTTTAATATTGATAATAATAAGAAATGTTTCTTGAGCAGCATATTAGAATGATTTCTGAAGGATCATGTGACACTGAAGTACGGAGCCCCGGACATGACATGCAGGAAAAAAAAAAAAAAAATAGTAGGCTAAATCGTGCGGACGTTTTAGTAAATCGAGGGAACGAAATAGTAAATTGTGCGCACGATTTAATATTTTTTCTTGCATGTCATGTGTGGGGCTCCGTACTGAAGACTGGAGTAATGATGCTGAAAATTCAGCTGTGCATCAGAGGAATAAATTACACTTTAAAATATATCAAAATAGAAAACAATTCTTTTAAATTTTATTAATATTTCAGAATATTACTGTTTTTGCTGTATTTTTGATCAAATAAATGCAGCCTTAGTGAGCATAAGAGACTTTTCAAAAACATAAAAAATCTTATCGATCCTAATCTTTGAACGGTACTGTATGTGCATCACACGCTTAATCATGGCATCACAAATGTCCCGCAAAGAAGCAATCAACTGCATAAGGTAAACAAACCTTTTTTTTTCTCCTCTCGCTGACTCAGGCGGAACAGATAACTCTCAGGTCGCTGGTTGGGGCCACGGGAGGGAGACGGGGCAGCAGGGCTGGGGTAAGAGGGTGATTGAAGGGCTGCAGGACAAGCAAAAAATTGTCAAAATGGGATGTGGGGCAAAGAATTAAATAAATAAATAAAAACAGCAGTAAAGAAAGAGAATGAGAGGAGTTCAGGATTTAAATGAATACATACCAGTGGGTGACAGCGAGGCATAATCTTCACCTTGCTACCGAAGGCAGGAGTTGAATTGGAGAGAAAATAAGATGTGAAAAAGGTCAAATGAGTGGAAATAACAGAATGAACTCTAAGTGTGAATCTCAAAATGAAATATCAGTAACCAATATTTCTTGTCTGTTTTTGTGAGATTCACCCACACACCTCACTTTATATTACGTTTTTGATGTGAGAACTTCCAAACCCTAAACAAGCATGTACATGAATCAGCTGAAATCTTACACCATGTCCTAAACAAGCATGACACGATAGGTTTCCAGCATAATTTCCTCAATGAAACTTGTCTTATTATGCTTTACTGCATTCTACCTGGTTATGACAGGGTGTTAGATCTGAGTGCAACCACAACCGCATCTTTGTATAATGATTTTTTGAGAGTAAAATCTTCAAGAAACATCCACAGTCAGCTTATTTGCATCTACAGAAATAGAGGCAGAGGCAGATCATCTCCAGGCTCTTGCGGTTCAGTACCTGCGGCGTACAGGAGGGGGCGACGGATAAAGTGGGAGACACACACCCATCCAGCGGCACAGCAGAGAGAGACTAGCCAGCCACAAAGAAATGAGGAGAGGATAGAAATGAAATGAAACGAGGAGAAATAAAGGACGAACGTAGGAAATAAATTGAGAAAGTGTAAGTGTTTTTTGAAGAGTCAAAGATTTCATAGTTTATTACTGAAAATACTGCAGGAAACACACATCATGAAGAGACAATATTACAGCAGTAATGCATTAAAGCTGCAGTCCGTAAGTTTTGCCTCTTTGTCTCCATCTCTGTTTGAAACCTGCAATTGCAGCTATTTGTGGAATTATCTTTACGTGCGTTGTGCGTCGGCATGGCTCCTCAGCGAGGATGAATCTAATGTTTGCTGTCAGTCACCACATCGGTGTGGATACTGTACTTCAGAATCACAGATTCTACGTCTTGGAAGTATGACCAAAAATAAGAATTTTCACCGGAAAATATCTGAACAAGTAACATGTCTGCCACTTTTGTTCTGACCAACTGAGAAAAAAAGCATTACAATAAATCGCGCTACCAATGGTGATTAAATCTAACGCTCGCTTAGCTCATATCACATCAAACTGTGCAAATTATTATTATTGTTATACTTTGTTCTCAAATTGTTAATGTTAACAACATCAGCATTGTGTGACTGTGTATTTAGTGTGTATTAGCGTTACCTGTAGATTTCAATTTCTGTAGCCACTCCCCAGTTCTTTTGCTTTTGACTACAGGTGAATCTCAAGTTGTCACTGATGATTGTCATTTGGACTTTTCTGGATTACAATCCGCCATCAAAATGATAAGTTTAATTATTCCAGCTGCTGTGAGAAAAGGCTATAAATGATCCGCCATCTGCAGCATCCTCACATGATATAGCCTACTAGCTGGGACTCCTTCATGTAAACAGACGTGACGTAATGACGCAAAGACGAACGGCTGCATGCTCGAACTTCCCACGGAAACCCACCAGTACCGATTTTATTATAAAACATTACAAGCTTAGCATTGTGAATCGGGCTAAGGTGAACACTGGCTGGTTATGTACTTGCTCAAAAATTGATTTTGGATAATTTTTAACCAAAAAAAAGTTACGGACTGTTGCTTTAAATAAGGTTTTATTTATTATAAAATTTATTATTTATTAATAAAAAATAATTTTAACAAATATAAATTAATTTATAAATTAAGATTAATGTTTAGTACATAATTTAAGAGTAGTATTATCAAGAAACATCCACAATAAGCTTATTTGCATAATAATGGGGGCAGATCATCTGCAGACTCCAAATAAACATAAATATTTATTATACATTTAATATGTATTATTTAAAATTTACTAATGAAATCGAGAAGTGCTGCAACATAGAAAAGATTTGAGGTTCATTCATATTCCTAACCCTAATTATAACCAATACTAATTGTGATGCTTTACAAACACCACTAACAAAAGTTTATGCTAAATCTCCATTTTGACAGCAGGTAAACGTGTTTGTGTGTCTCTTTCACCTGTTTGTGAGGGTCTGGCCTCTTCTTTATAGTGTTGGTATCTGTGTCTATCTCAAATATCAGTAGAGGCTCAAACTCACTCTGACACAGACAGAACAAACATGAGAGAGAGAGAGACAAGTAGAGAAAGAGAGATAGAAAGTAAAGGGGACAGACAGGGAAGCAAAAAGAAGCAGGGCAGGCGTGTTAAAGATGCACACTGGGAAAAGCAGATATAATGTTAAAGGTGCATTCAGTAAGTGTCAATAATAAGTAAATAAAACAATATATATAATGTGATTCATTTTATTTATGTGTAAAACTTAATTACTGAGTGCACCTTCAAAGCATGTTAGCAGTTCAAACGGATCAGAAAAGCAGTTTTAAATGGAAATAACCTTAAATCATGTTAATACAGTATGCAAAGTTCTAGACTAATACTGACATTTGTTAAGGGAAGTGAAAACACAGTGAGAAAGGAGATGGAGGATGACGCATGATCCGAGCTGTTTGGCTCTTACCATGAAGAGGGCGGAGTCATCAGTGTGAGTGGACCGTCTGGAGGGGTACAGACTCTGGGGTGGGACAGTAATGCTTATGACTACGGAGTCACTCACACACACAAAGCAGGATGAACTGATGGATAGGGGGAGGAAGTGAATGTACAAATATAAGGATGAGACTCACCTCACTGTCTGTTGGACTGAGCTTCGTAGGGCTTGGAGTTGATTTATGCTGAAAGTACAAAGACAGAAAATTGTCTTCACATCATAGTGGTAGCACTGGGCATATTTTGGGAGAGTTTCTGACTGGGATTTGGATGAGAAAGATCAAATTTTGCCCTTCAGAGCATCTCCATGCAACTCAATGTTAATGTTTCTTTTTCAAATCCACCATTTGATATTATTGCTAGAACTTTTATTATACTAACAATAAATTGCGTTAACTACTCGCAAAATTTAAGCAGCTTAAAACATGATTTAATAGCTATAGAGTGCTGCTGGGATGACGTATTTTTGTATAAAAAGTTTTGTTTTAGGCTACTTAAATTTTGCCAATAGTATTTTGGTACGCCAAAACCTGGAAAAGTCAAAGGGTTTTTTAAAGGGTTTTTGGTTAAATGCCAGAAATAAGGTCTGTGGTTGTCCCTATGTGACGTTTGGATGTGTTGTTTGGTGTACTTTTTTTCTCTTCCGTGCTATTTTCTGCCACTCTCTGTTTTCACTTTCGTAGGTGATGTACTGCTTATTTCCCTCTGTTGTCAATCATCCAAGAGGGGCAGTTGAGCATGCTGACGTCAAACGGTGATTTGTGACTGATTCGCCACCGGAAGCCCGGAAAACTACATAAAGGACACGTCAACGCAGAAATAGAGACTTGAGCTGTAATTTTGCACTTTGTAGTTTTGTTGTGTTTGTTTTGTTTCATCTTTATTTTGAGTTATCAGTTTTATCAGTGTGTTTCAGTAACCATGTGAACCAACATTATCTTGCTGACCCTATTTTGGTTCCTTCATTCTTGAGTTGTTGAAAGCAATACCGTTGTGTTTGTGTGTTTGCTTTTCCCACTCCCTAGACCTTCAAAGCCAGGGAAGGGTCGTAACAGTGGTCAACACAAGCTTGTGATTTTTATAGGGCTTGTCTTGAAAAAGCGGTTGCTAACAAGTGGCTAAATGGGACTACAGAGGTTGTCTGGGCCATTAAACATCAAGCTGAAAAGGTAAACTCATCTACTCACTAGTCTGCTTTCACAGCCTCATTGTGCACATTGCAAACTATTCAAACTCAGACTTTTCAGGGAAAATGTTTTTAAATAATGACTGAAAGTTGTCGGAAGCTTAAAGGGTTAGTTCAACCAAAAATGAAAAAATTGTCATCATTTACTCACCCTCATGTCATTCCAAACATCTTCGAAACACAAATGACGATATTTTAAATGAAATCTCAGAGCTTTCTGTCTCTCCATTGAGAGCTACGCAAATAACACTTTTGTAATTTCAAAAAGTTCATACAGAGATCGTAAAACTAATCCATATGAATTGAATGGTTTAGTCTAAATTTTCTGAAGAGACTCGATCGCTTTATAAGATGAACAGATTGAATTTAGGCTTTTATTCACATATAAACCTTGATCAGCAAACAAAAACAGAAGCTCAACCATACTTACTTGATGCGTGAAAATGCAAACTTGCTGCATAACACATGAGAATGAACCTCATTGGTTCTCGCATGTCAAGCAAGCAGGCTTGAGCTTCCATTTACCATATCTGATGTGTGCAGTGATGAACATATGTGAATATGAGATATGTGAATAAAAGCATAAATTCAATCTGTTCATCACATAAAGCGGTCGTGTCTCTTCAGAAAATTTGGACTAAACTGCTCAATTCATATGGATTAGTTTTACAATCTTTTTATGAACTTTTTGAAGCGTTAAAGTGGTAGTTGCATAGCTGTCAACGGAGGAACAGAAATCTCTCAGATTTCATTAAAATATCTTCAATTGTGTTTTGAAGATGAACAAAAAGTCTTACAGGTTTGGAACAACATGAGGGAGAGTAAATGATGACAAAATTTTAATTTTTGGGTGAACTAAATCTTTAAGAGTGGAGACGTTAAAGTCATGCGCCCATGGTGTAGTTCATTATTAGACTACCTTTAACTTTTTACTTCTGGTGATTTTTACACTTTAAAATTCATCAATTCATCAGTTCATTTGTGAAGATTATCATGATGAACAAAACGTATAAGAATCATAAACTTTTGTTTGTCACAGACCTTATTTTCTGCAATAATCCAAAAGCTTTTCACATATTGGGATTGTATTGAGGGAACCAGGATGACGCTAACTTACAGCCTGCAAAAATATGTAATCACTGCAGCGCTCTATTTGGCTAATACATTTATAATAAATTGTGTGTGTCAGTACCTTGACGTAATTCATAACCACATCTCTTTGCACTGATCTTGTTTTATGTCTCTCTTCCTCGTACCGCAGTGCCGCCAGCTGAGCTTCTCGTCTTATTCTCTCCACACCACCACCAGAACCTGACGCCACACCAGCAGACCGCTGATAGACAGAACCAGAGTAAAACCACAAGGTTTTGTTTTGATTTACTGTATCATGTGGTGTATATGTATAAAGACTCTTACCTGGTTATGAGTGTATGAAGACGTGACCGCCGTATCTGACCCACCACTGAAGAGAGAACAACTGTTAGTGACAACACAGATGACATTTTATTTCTCTGTTAGACTTGATTCTTTTGCTCTTCTGAACTATTAATTTTTTTTTTTATATATATATATATATATATATATATATTTTATGTATTTTTTGCCCCTTTAATGTTATGTTAACATTTTATATTATTTATATTATGATTACATGTATGTATATATATAATTTATGTACAAATATATGTATAAAATTGTTATGACAGTGTCATTTGGTCAGTACCGGTTATGTAAGGAGGTTTGGCGTCTTGGGTCATCATTTCTTAAGTCTCTGGATGGGCTAGTCTTCACAGGTGAACCCTAGAAACAAAGTTATCATAAACCCTGTTGGTAACATCAAAGTCAGAACTAATGTGATCAGTCATTAAGTACTAATACACACCTCTCTGGTGATTCGTCTTTCAATGTAGGCCATAAACTGAGAGCTGAGGCTGACTGGATCCGTCCCTCTACGGCTCCGTCCATCCTCCTCATCATCATCCCCTGTACAGCTGTCAATGAAGTCTATCTGTTCAAGCTCTGCTTCCACTACAGAAAGTGACAAAGTGCTTAAAACCCACTTAACCATGGTAAAAATCACTGTAATACACAGCTTCTCATGGGTTATTATTAGAGATGCACCGATGTATTGGCCGATTTTTGATCAATTTACAACCACCGGCATATCGGCTATAGCATGAAAAAGGCCGATATATCAACCGATGGTTTATTAATTAACTGCGTGAAGGCACTGAGCTGTTTAATGTCTGTTGCATATGATTTCCGCGAGGCGGAAAGCGCATACGGAATCGTGGAATCCAGTCATAAAAATGGAATTTAGGCCACTGTATAACAAGGAATGTCACGGAATTTGTCAAAGTTTTGGTGAATAAATAAAAAGTTGGTCAGTACACTTAAATTGCGATATAGACTAGTGTCTTCGAATACCGAGCTGCAAAAAGACTATTTAAACATGAATCCTGCCTGTTCTGCGCGTCTCTGTGTTAATGAATGGCACAGACACGCGGTTTCATTTAGCATACCACACACACACACGAGACACTCGCTGTGTTTTTCAGGCTCTGCCGCCTCACTATGTGAGGACATGAATGCATGAACTGCATCTCCAGAGTCACTTTGTGAGAATTTTACTGTTTCATTTGAGAAAATCTATTGTCATTTCATAATCACACAGAACCTCGAAAGTCTTCGTCAACCCGTCAAAATAAAAGTTCAGTTTAACCTGAAGTAATTGTGACAGAAATATATTACTGTTGTACAATAGAATTTAGCTGTCTCAATGTAATAATATATGGATTTAATTTATACGGTGAAGAATATGCAGTGTTATTTTACATTTGTTTACTTTATTTCTGTTTCTGAAAACTGTTACACCTACATAAAAGCACTGCTTATTTCATATGTAGGCTATCTTTGTTCTGTTGTATTTATGTAGGCCTGCTGAATGATAGATGGATCCAATCCATGTTCTTTAGAAATTATTTGATGATGCAGCAATAAACTAGCTAGTATAACTTAATGCATGGATAACTTTGCCTATTTAAAACATGATCAAAACACTATTTTAATGACTAATGTTAATGACAAAAATAAGAGAGCAAGTGACAAAAATCGGTATCGGAATCGGACAGTAATTGTTAAAATCGGTATCGCTGCATCCCTACTTATTAGAGTTTATAGTCTAAACTATCCATTTCATAAGTGTAGATGTCATCTCACATGTGCCATTGGTGATGTGAGACCCTGTCCGATGATCCTCACGTTCTCTTTCTCGATCTCGTCTCTGTCTTTGCTCTTTGGTGATTTCTGCCACTCTCAAAGGCAAGTCTGACAACTCGTCTGAAGGCTTTAAGAAGGGATAGATGGGGAAAAGGCAGAACAGATTTAATTAAAAAATAAAATAAAATGTTTAAAAATAATTGTTGGATAGATTGGAATCTTGATTGAGTGACCTGACAAGCACTTGCCTCATTTCCTGACCACCTCTTGTCTCCGCTGTCCACACTGTTAAACCCAGAGTCCAGAGCTCCATACGGCCGACCGGAATACAAATCCTCTGCACTGAGAGGAAACAGACCAGAGAGAACAACATCATATCATCATTTTGTTCCATAAGGAAAAATGCATAGAAATAGTCTGGTAAATGACTGAAATAACTTTAATATGCAATTAATTTTAACACTCATATCACCCTACAGGAGATAAAGTAAAAATGACAAGATATTTTACAATTTCTGTAGAAATGTGAGTGGTGTTTACCGGGGTGATGGTAAAGTGTTTTCAGTGGTTTTTAACACGTTGCTATGTGATTGCTAGGGAGGTGTGGGTGGTTTCTTTCTGGCCCAAATGAAAGAAGCCCACTCTCTAATCTTTGTGAACTTCATTTTCTATATATGGCTTGGGTCCTTCTTTCAGTGCAAGTCTGTTTTGTTTTGTTTTGTTTTATTCATTTCACTTCACTTAATTTCCACCAAGCAAAAAAATAATCTGATAGTTGTGGTTTGTATTTTAATGACTCAAATCAAAGAAGCCCATTCTCCAAGTCTCTGTGATCTTCTGGCGTCTAGATTTTTCTGGCATCCCTACTTTAGTGTAAGTCTATGGGATTTTTCCCCACCATTTTAATTTATTTATTAATTTATTTAACTTTACTTTTATTACCACAGAGCAAAAAATGATCTGAATACCTCTCCTAAATAAGATTTAAGCATCGTATGAACATGTTTCTGCAATATAAATTTCTGCCACTTGAAAAATTTGATGTCCACATCATCTTATCTACCGTCATCCGGTGTTGCTGCAATCTTTCCTCTCTTCATACCTTCACTGCAATCAATCTAATCTTTCATTCAGTCTGTGTTTTTTCCTTTCCCTCCCTTCTTATCTACAGAATCGCCCTGCTCTGTGTGTCCTCTGAGAGATGCAGCGATAAACACTGGCTCAAATGGATGTGGGTACTTGTGGGTACAAGTGAAAGCAGTTTGATCCACATTACGCCCTCAAAACCCAGTGAAATGAAGTGTGTTCTCACCAGGATCCGAACGGCAGTGGTCTTCTGTCGTAGTCTGGAAGGTCTGATGCTGCTTTACATGCCTCCATGTTCAGATATTTAAATATATGGATCTTTCCCTTTATACAGATCTGTAGGAAAATGCAGAACCACATCAATAAACATGATCCTCAGGATGTGAAACCTCTCAGAAGTGCTAAAGGGGACCTATTATGCCCTTTTTCAAAGTTTTGTTTTTGGGGTCTACTAAAATAGGTTTTCATACATGAATGTTCAAAAAACACATTATTTTTCACATATTTGACATTGTTGCAGCACCTCTCTTCCCTGTTTGTCAGTAACGCTCTGTTTAGTTCCAGTCTCTATGAAGCCCCTCCTTCTGAAAAGTGCAATGTGCTCTGACTGGTCAGCTGGACCAGTGTGTTGTGATTGGTCAGCCACTTTAAGAGTGTTTGGGAAAAGTCACGGCCTTTACCATAACCGCGAGTTTCAACACACTACTAACGCAACTCAACCAGGCCTCGCCCCTTTTTTTCCCCATACGCCTTGGGCAGGAATTATTTAAATGAGGAATATTGTGACGTGTTCATTACCGGAAGAAAACTTGAGACTGAAACATGTACAAAAGCATAATAGGGCCCCTTTATTAGGACCTCAAAATAGTTTGAAGGACCCCAAAACAGGATGTTTAATGTGGATCAAAACAGGAACATGTGTTACCTGTGCAGGTGGGCTCTGCAGAGGATTGTTGTCCAGAATGATGCTCTGAAGGTGTCTGAGATTGCGGTAGCATACAGGGATTGTCGTTACCTTGTTGCAGGAAAAATCGAGCCGGACCAACGGGAGCTCAGCCAACTCTGCAAACCAATCAACACAGAAATGACACAACACATCAAAAACATCACTCATTTCATACAGGTGCAGGTGCCTGCGTTTCTGACCAGGAGGCAGGCGAACGAGGTGGTTTCTGCGGATGTTGAGGTCACGTAGAGCTTCCAGCTGACCGATCTGTGGAGGAAGTGTCTGGATCTCATTACAGCTGACGTCCTTGAAGAGACAGAGAAAAAGTTGATAAGTAATGTGCAGGAGTGAGAGAAAATGTGAAGATAAATTTCAGAGCTCAAGAGAGAGAGCTGGTCCACACACACCAGTTCAGTGAGCTGTCTGAGTTTGCCCAGATCCTCCGGCAGTGATACCAGCTTGTTATTGCAGGCGATCAGAACTTTGAGCGGCAGTCGGCACAAATGAGCGGGGAGAGTGGACAACTGGTTCCGACTGCAGAAAGAAAATGAGAACCATGGGAATCAAAACCTGCAGGGCTCAAAAACTAGATTTAAGAAAATGTCAATGATACCTTCCTGTGAAAAACTTATGGTTGCCAAAGAGTTCTGAGTGATTATAAGCATGTGTTTTTTTTTTTTTTTAATTAAAACTAAAACTATTAAAAATAGATTGTCATTAATTGAAATATAAATATTATATAAAAACACATAAGAGTTAATTCACCTAAAAATAAAAATTCTCTCATCATTAACTCACCCTCATACCATCCCCCATGTATATGACTTTCTTTCTTCAGATAAACACATCCAGGATGGCATGAGGGTGAGTAAATAATCAGAGAATTTTCATTTTTGGGTGAATTAACCCTTTTAAAACAGTAATCTAGAAATGTTGCTTGGCAACTAATCAAAATAAAATAAGCTGAAGTATTAAAATTACTAAAATTAACGAACAGTCAATTTAAAATATGAATACATACTATAACAGTAAAATAACACTGTTGTGGTTGTGGTTTCTAACTGGTTTAAGTCAAAAGAGCCCACAACTTTGTCTCTAGATATGGACTTTAATGCAAGTCTGTGGGATTTTTTGCCCATCTGTCAGATGAATTTCGTGAGTCGGATCGCTTAAAGTAATAACACACCTCACACACTTCTAAAAAGCCAAACAATATGAAGTGTAATTATGTCTGACACATAAACCATGCATGACTCGCTGAAATAGAACTTGGGCTGGAAATTTGGTTGTTCAAATACCAAACCTTAAGTGTAAGCAATAGTAATAGTGATGTTTGCCCTAGTAAACACGTCTAATTAACACTTGCTGTGCACCAACTGTGAGTAAAATAAGGGTTTGGTGAGTAATTGTACTAAGTAAATTACAACGAGTTCCTTGTTAGTTGTTTGGAAGCTTTTTTTGGAATTGCAAAATAATGCATGGTTTAAAAATCTCAGAATCTTCTCAAATCATAATTTATAAGAACAAATGGATTGGGTTTTATCATCTGATAAATGACATGAACAAATCAACTGAAAGAGGTACAAACAAAAGAAACTAAAAAAAAAAGATCAGTAAGTTGCACGTCTTGTGCGTCTTTGCATGTTTAGCTCGTGGTAACACAGCTAGGAATTAGCTGTGGTAATGTTTAAAAATATTCAATAGCAATTTTTTACAAAATTGAGTACTGTGCATGTAATGTTATGAATGTGGTAACTATGGACCTGATATTTAGGTAGGTGAGGGACTGTAGGTTGATCAGACTCTCTGGTAGTGAACGGAGGCAGTTCTGGTACAGGTTCAAATTCTCCAGTGACACAAACATGCACACCTCCATCGGCAGCTCCGTCAACCTGTTTCGTGACAGATCTAAGGGGAGATAGTGGATAGATAACAGAGAAAGAGAGAGAGAGAGAGAAAGAGAGATGGACAAAAAGACAATAAGAAACGGATGTCTGGCAGGAGACGAGCTGCACACCTGTCTTTGGTTTCGCTCATGTAAAAGCGTGTTTGACGAGCTCTTGGCTCATTCCTGGACCAATGTGCTGGAAACACAAGTCTCTGAAAACCTTCTATAACCTCTGCTCCACTTTCCTGCAGGTAAATGAAACTACGCTATTATATCAGTATTAGACCAAATATTTTTTTTATTACACCTATTGATCTGAATTGGCCAATATTTGGAAGCATGATATATTAAGGCTCATTACTGCAAGCTAAAATGGCAACATCTGAAACCAAATGTACATTTCCACCTATTTGCGTAATACTTCATATAAAAATTATAGACTGCAATCTAAAGTATGTGATCTCATACTTTCATAGCTGCTGACCATCATGAACCCCTTATCTGCTACAGATTTAAAATAAATAAAAAAGAAAAAAAAAGAAAAAAAAAAAGGGCATTTCTATTGCACACTTATTATCCAGGTCTGTCCAATCAAAGTCATTCACACACCACTTATTATGGTCTATGGTTGCTTTCAATAGTCAATAAAAATACATAATATTGTCAAATTGCTTTATTTGTGCACACACTAGTTGAAATACAAAATGTATCCACAAATTATACATAAAGTATCAATTTATTATACCTCTGTTAATGCAGCCACAATGCAATCATCCGAACTGCATCTAAAATCTTAATTAGATATAGTAGTAACAGCACTACTGGTGCATACATAGTGCTTGGTTGCTGCTTGCCGCAACTTTTTGAAAGTCATTTCTCATTTAGGGGTAAACAAAGTGTTTATGCATCAAGATTTAGGATCTTTTTCAGAACCAATCCAGAAATCATCAGAAACACAAGTAACTCTGGCTATATTTACATGCACAAACAACACACATACTCAGACTTTAAACCCAGAGGACAAACACTCACAAACACTTATGAGTAAGACCCCATGACCACCAAAAATAGCTGCCGGACTAAAAGCGAGATAAGTGTCCATTTTTCTGTTCTGGCTTACATGAAAGAGGCCAGTATCGTTACTGGTGCTCAAACACTCATTTCAACATCAGACAAGATTCTGGGCCTAATAATAGTAAAGCATAGAGAGAGACGTCAGACAGGAGATGCTGAACATTAAGGAAATTTCAGACAACACATGGCAGCTGTGATCGTTTGAGGGTGTGTTTAAATCTTAGCTGTGGTTATTGTTAGACTGCTCAGATCTGGTTTAGTTTAACAGAGAATGTTCACATTTTAATGCAGAGGTAAAGTAGATGATAGATAAGGTAGATGAAATGAACTAATTTAATAATTGGTGATCTTTACAACGAAACAGAATCAACACTAAACTGATTTCAGCTGAACAATGAGACTATTTTCTTGTACAGCTGCTGTTCAGCCGAAATGAACTCTGCATTATTGAATCATTTTCCTGTTATCACTGTAAAGCTGCTTTGAAACAATCTGCATTGTATAAAGTGCTATAAATAAATGTGACTTGACTTGAATGCAATTGCAAATATTTACAATATATTCAACATTAATAAACTTATAATATAAAATTAACCAATAACATATCACTACAATTCCAAGGCGATTATTGTGCCATAAAGACACAGTGAATACTTTTCAATAGCATCTCTGATTCACAAGAGAATAAAGTATTTAAAGCTACCCCCGACTAAAGATTTTTCTAGTCAACTAAAAGTTGTTCATTTAAGCGATTAGTTGACTAATTGCGCGTTTGTATCAATAAACCATATAAATCATAATAATGAGCCTTTAATCGCCGATATATAATATATATAACCTAATCAGCGATCAAACGCACGCTTACAGCTTGCAGTAGTGCACCGGCAAACGTAGTGATTAATGTGGCATGAAAAAAACAGAAGGAGACTGTCTGGACATTTTAATAATTTATTTATAAACTAGTGTTTTGTGTGTTTTCAGCTGCAGAGATGAAGTTGACAATGCTGACTCATGTCCGCAGTAGCTAGTGGATGCGCCTATACGCACATTTCATACGGATTATAATCGGAGAATATTTGTTTTTAGATTTGGATCAGTTCATTTAAAAGTAGACATTTCAAGCTTTCAATAGATATATTTCTCATGTCTGTGTGAGGCAAGTATATGCTGATTTTTGGTTCATTTTTGTGAAGTTTTCATGAGACCAAGATGGCAGAAAGCGCATCCTTTAGGTTCTCATTATTTTACAAAAGCACAACGTTTTGTTGTTATTGTGAGTTTACAGAAATAAAAGCAAACCATTTACAGTTTCGAATGTTGATTTTTCTTATCTGTATGACCAAAAATGACTGTATTTTAGATTAAATGCAAGTGACCGTGCCGGCAGTAAGTGCACTCTCCACACAAACACTTGGATATGCTCCAAATAATAGCGCACATTTATCTAGGTTAACGTTAGAGCAAACAGACTCGTAAAGTTGCTACTACTTACATGTTTCAAGTGATAAGACATGTTTGAGGTCGATGGATGGTGAATGATAGGCAAATGTTTGGATTTCCCGATGTTAACGATTTGTCCATTACAGACTGCGTGATTTCACCACTTCCTGTGGAGATTTTTTTTTTCCTGCGACTAACCGACTAATACCAATTTTGTTCGACTAACTATTTTCTGAATCTACTACTTCGAGCAAAAAAACAATTGAGTTTCCGCCAAAATCAGTATTGTATCTGGTCGGTATTGAAAAATGCGATATCCGTCATGTTATTCTATCATGTTTCTCCCCTTTCTTTTCAAAACGCGACAAACGCCACTCTCCTTTCTCTGCAGAATGCGATATATCCGCTCAACCAATCACAGCGCACCATTCCACACACTGTAAACTGTAACGGCGGCACTCTGAATACACCCGGCATCCTAGTTTTCCTTATCTACTTTGTACTTTGTCATCAACAAAAACAGAAAAATTAATAATTTTAACGGCATTGATGAACCTGTGGTGGTGTCTGCAGTGGGGAAGAAACGCAAATCATCGAAATGTAATCATTTACGTGAGGAGATTAAGAAGATGAGGCACTTGAGTTGGGAGGAGGAAAAATGCTAGCTGTTGCTTGTTCCACGACAGCATCAAACATCTGTCACGGTCCCCAAAACTGAATCATGAACAGTTTTTAAAAGCCGTTTTAATACCAATGTACTCTGTAAATATGTTTATTTTAACCGTGCGGTGGCGCCAGATACTCTTTAATCGGTAATGACAAACGGAGACATTAACATTAACAAGATGACTCATTGAATTCATTTTGGGAGCAACGATTGAATGTATTTTTAGTCAAATGCCTGTATATAAGATTAGTATTGACAAAGTTCAGAGGCTGTCATATATGTGAATCAACTTACTTTGTTGTGTATTTTCAATATGAAAAATAACTTTTATATTGATGGATTAATTGCATTTTGAAAAAAAAAAAAAAAAACGTGTCATGGATTTATAGCATTTTGGGGGGAAAATAATCTGTTTTTATAATAAACCTTTGAAAATCCTAGATTTGAATTTTTAATGTTTTTATAACCAAAAGATGCTATGTGAAAGTTTGAAACAGAAAAGAGTGGTTGCTGCTTTCTTGGTAAAGAAAACACATTTTTACTCAAATTAATCAAAATGGATTTATAGCGTTTTGGAACCAAACTCTTCAAATATTGAGACATAATTTTTCTCCTAGGTGAAGGAGACAGGTTTCCAAATCACATACTGTGTGTCCGTGAGCTCTGTTCTGACAGGACAGAGTTTTTGTTACACATAATCAGTGGAATCAGGGCTTTGTATTCATGGTCAGTGTGTCAATCTGTGGCCTGTAGATGTTGTTTGTCATTGTCGTGGAGGTGTGTGGATTTACTGATGGGTTTCCAATCCACACTGGATCTATATTTGTAACTGTGCAGCTGTGCAGAGATCCGGGATGGGGAAGACAGGAAGTGCTGCTGACTGTAACGTCTGCTTCCTACACAGAGTGCTACCTAAAACCAGCGCACGGATCCATTATGAAGAACTCAAAACAATAAAAGCACTTGTACAATAAAGTGGGAAGATTTTTTGGGTGAGCACGAACATCTAAATTATATTTTGCATAAATACAATAAAGCTTACTTTAAGGAGCAACGAGTTTTGAGTTTCACCGTTGGTTTTTAGACACTCATGCAATCCTTACAAATGCACTGTTATAGGAAACACCCACTAAACAAGCAAAGTCGGATCAGATTATATCAGGCCTACACAGGACCCAAAACACTTGTCCTTAATACTTTAAGAATTAATGATCTGTTTATTACATGGTGCTGATGCTCAAATTCTAAAAACCTCCAACATTACGCAACAACATGGCTGAGATGAGCAAAGGCAGAGTGATGTGCATCTACTCGTTTTTTCGTTTATATTTCCTTTATGAGTGTCAAGTACCGGACAGCGTTTCAGACTGACTCATGGCCTCCTGTCAAATATAGACAGTAATATCCAGTTCACTTCACTTCCTCAATACTTGTACAGAACAGTCATTAGTTCGGGCCTCGAGGCAAGACAACAGCAGACACGCTCACTGCAATAATGTTCAATCCTGCATCTCCCTCAAAGGATTCATGCACCATTCCTTCTATATCAAATATCTCTTTCATATGTCTTTTTAATAAAACACACTGCAAAATAACTCACTAAATACAAGCAATATACTTCGTCTAAAATGAAAGAATTCACATGAACATTTGTGTCCTTTTGTGTATATGTAAGTTGTAATATTGCTTTTATGTTGTATATATCTGATTAATCTCATATAGATTGCGTTTGATTGAGTTTATTAACCCGCTAGCAAAGCGCTTCAGTTTACCAGTTCATTCACTCTTCAGCATCAGCTCAAATGGTACAGCTCAACAATACATTGACTATGATTGGGTTATTTGAGACAATCATAGTCCTTTTAAATGTTTCTTTTTCAAAGACATTGATAATATTATTAACAATCCAGCAGTGTTATTTTTTCTTGTCATATTTTTTCAACAGTAGGCCTACAACGATCAGGCATAACATTATGACCACCTTCCTAATATTGTGTTGGTCCCCCTTTTGCTGCCAAAACAGCCCTAACCCATTGAGGCATGGACTCCACTAGACCCCTAAAGGTGTGCTGTGGTATCTGGCACCAAGATGTTAGCAGCAGATCCTTTAAATCATTTACCTCACCCTCAGGTTGTTCCAAACCTGAACAAATTTCCAAAGAAATTTGTACAGGTTTGGAACAACTTGAGGGTGAGTAAATGGTGACAGAATTTTCATTTTTGGGTGAACTATCCCTTTAACATCTTGAGCAATTTGAGCTAACAGTAGCTCCGCTGTTGGCTTGGACTACACAGGCCAGTCTTCGCTCCCCACATGCATCAATGAGCCTTGGCCGCCCGTGACCCTGTCGCCGGTTCATTACTGTTCCTTTCTTGGATCACTTTTGATAGATACTGACCACTGCAGACCGGGAACACCCCACAAGAGCTGCAGTTTTGGAGATGCTCTGACCCAGTCGTCTAGCCATCACAATTTGGTCCTTGTCAAACTCGCTCAAACCCTTACGCTTGCCCATTCTTCCTGCTTCTAACACATCAACTTTGAGGACAAAATGTTCACTTGCTGCCTAATATATCCCACCCAATAACAGGTGCCATGATGAAAAGATAATCAGTGTTATTCACCTGTCAGTGGTCATAATGTCATGCTTGATCGGTGTATATGTCTTAATTAAAATCGTTTTTTTGTCATGGCTTCGAAAACGCGCAGTTAAGTTCAAGATGTGAACTTCCATATACAAAACATTATAATGAGAACACTAATAGAAAGTTGTGAATTCTTTGTGCTTTAGTTGCCCGTATTTCAGCGCGCTGTTACAGGAAGAGCGCATCCACAACGGGAATAACACTTTCTGTGGCTAATATTAACTTAGTTCTAGTTCACTTGCATTTCTGTCCTTTTGTGCAGATACAAGTTGCAATGCTACATTTATGTTGTGTATATAAGATATCTGATTAATCTCATATAGGATGTGTCATAGGACAAGCTTCAGTTTACTGCAGGTGTTCATTCATTCTTTAGCTTCAAACTTTAGATGTTTCTTTTTCGAAAACATTGAAGCATTACTAATAATCTAGCAGGGTTATATTTCTAGTCATATTTTCATATTTTGATAGACTTAGTTTCATGTCATTAATATTTGCAATATTAATTTTTGTAACAGTGTTTTATTTAAAATATTTTCATTATCGCCATGATGGACAAACATTTTTTGTTGTAGCCTAAATTTTAACCAGATGGAAATAAGTTAATGTGCATTCTAAAAACCTGAAAACTGGATAATATAGTAGCCTATGTAGAACTGTTTATGGAGCAGATAAAATACCTATAATTTATCATTTTGACTAATCCTATAAAAATCACAACAGACAACAAAGCACAAAAAGGCACTACTTGTTTTGTCCATCTCTATGATGTGTTTGAGACAGATCACACCACCGTGTGTTTAAGTGGTCACCATGTTGCAAGCAAGAGGTCTGCTGTGGTGAACTTCATATGCTTGCTTATATAAGCCCAAGAACTTCTGTTCAAAAACAAAGCATAGCGTGGGAAAGTGTGTAATTGCAGTGTCTCCAACATTTTCTAAACTACAATCGCAAATCTGACATGACCACAGTCCACAGCATTTTGTGAGAGGTAGCGTTCCACTAACCACCTGTGCACAGCTGAAGCTTTTCACAACAAAATCAAACAAAAAAAATTTAAGAAAATATAAACTTAATTCAATATTCATTAAAAAATTAAGCTTATTTAATATTATCTTTTGGATCATGACATGATTTGCATGACGATTAAACATTTTACTCCCAAGTTGTCATTACAGTAAAAACATGAAATTCTCATTGTCATGAACGGCACAGATTGTTACGGACTATTTAAAATACGCAGTGTAAGTTTGACTATTTTATTCTGCAATGTTAGAACTTATGTTGTGTGTGTGCGCAAGTGAGACGCCTGCACAATCGCTTGAATTTTTTCCTTATAACAGCGGAAACGACTTAAAATACTCATTTATAGTCATACCAAGCATGCCACACAAGTCCTGAAAAGTGAAGCCAAAGTGCCTCGAATGCCCCGAGGTGGCTGGATGCAGTACAGGTCATAAACCCCGCCCTCTCCATGTAATGTAATGGGATGTGAGACAAATTAACAAAATTATACGTCAAATATTTTTTTCCAAAGATGGTTTCTGTCATTTTAGGCAGTTTTTAATCACGCTGATGTTAGTTCAAGTGTTCGTTCTTTAAATAAGTTTGGTTTTAGTTAGTTATTTGATGCAGGTTTTGACGTCATGATTGACAGCTGAGATTGACAGCTTCTCTGAGCGAAGTAGTCACTGAGGCACCAACTGACTTTTTTTCCTGGATCTTCGGGAGGAGACTGGAGCTTTAAGTTTAACTCCTACATTTCCAGAACTGTTTATTTCACACCGTCACAATGTGTTATTCCTGCAGTAAACTATATTAACTGATTCTGCAGGAGTGTGGGCAGGACCTTGATATTTTGGCTCCACTTCGTGCTCACTACTGCGCAGACTCGGGCTTCAAGTTCACTATGCGCAGACTCGAAAATCAAGATGTCAACACCAGATTGGCACACTGGCGGCTTCACTTACTACAATGGAAGAGAGTGAAGGTGCGTCGTCCATCTTTTTTTACAGTCTATGAGTCATACAGATAAGAGTAAGACATCATTCGAAACTGTAAAGGTTACTTTATTTGTGTACACTCACAATAAAAACAAAACACTGTGCTTTTATAAAATAAAGAAAACAAACAGGATGCCACTTTCTGCCATCTTGGTTTCCTTTCCGTGAACTTGTTTGTGGAGCTGGAGCGCATCACAAAAATTTACCGAAACTCAGCATATACTACATGTTGCAGTTTTTTCTTTCATTTTGTTAATCTGTTAATCATTTAAGTGAAACAGCCGGCCAATACTGAGCCTGCATTCAGACGTAAACATGGAAGCTATGCAACGAAAATAGTGTAGCAGTATGACAGAGGACAGTAGGGCTGGGCGATTTTTACGATTTTTTCGATTAATTTGAATTTAATGTTTTGCCTTGATTTTATTATTTTTAAATCGAGAAATTGCGATTTTGAATAAAAATGTTAGCAAACATTACAATTAGACATATTGACAATACAGCAATGATAACAGTTAAGAGAAGAAAATGATCCGACCACATGATGGCGCCGGCGTGCCTGATTAACCGCTCTCATGTGATGCTCTATGAACGTAGAACACATCACTATTCTTAAGCGGCTGTTCATTCAGAAACGCGTTATTGTGTTGAAAAAAAAACCAAAACAAACGCGGGCAGTGGAATGGGGAAAAAAAAAAACAGTTATTAAACGCAAGTTGAACTTTTTTTTTTTACTTGACCGCCGTGTTTTTAGAATGCCGTTTCATGGGTGAGACGCTGCAAAAGACGCAAGACACAAGTGCAACAGCCAAACACATGGAATGCAAAAACCTGTAAAGAACTACTGCTGTATGTTTGATATTTCATGTTTGCATGATGGTGACAGGGTGAAAGCTGCTGTTATTTTCTGTTTTTACAAAGCATTTGCTGTTAATAATAGTCTATTACTGGTGTTATTTATTGCTATTACTTTTTGGCTAAGAAATATTTTTAGCATTTTTCTTATTTTACATCATTTCTGAGTATATAGAATATGTTTAAAATAAGTGTGTACACATTTGCCTTCATATTTAATGCATAATTTCTGCTAAGATATTTAACAAATAAGTCATTTGTTTCACATTTACACCATGTTGATCACTTCAGGTGTGGTACACTTGGAATAAAACTTTTTTAACCAGATGGTTAATAAAGAAAATGTTACTTGAATCATATTGTAGTTAAGTTAAGTTGACTAGTTAAAAAAAATAAATAAAAATAGAAATCGAAATCATGAATCGGTCAATTGTTCTGAAAAAAATCGAGATTTTATTTTTTTGCCAAATCGCCCAGCCTTAGAGGACAGATGAATTTGTTGAATAAAGTCATTATTTTTGTTTTGTTTTTGCGCACAAAAAGTATTCTCGTCACTTCATAATATCAAGGTTGAATCACTGTAGTCACGTTGACTATTTTATCTATGTCTTTAATACCTTTCTGGACCTCAAAGTGTGCAATGACGTTGCTGCCTATGTGTGGATGAGATACCCTCGGATTTCATCAAAAATATCTTAATTTGTGTTTCGAAGACCCTTTAACAGTTCTAAAACAGGCAATGCAAAATAATTTCTTATCACTTATAAACTGTAAGATGAAATAGGGCACAAACATGTTGACAGGATTTGTGAGATTCACTCATAAAAAGTTTATTCATATAATTAAACAGGTTTGTTTGTTTGCAATTAATCGTTAAAAGATGTTAAAAGTTAAAAACCAGTTAAAAAAAAAAAAAAAAAACATTTTTAACATTTATCTTTGACTTAAATCTAAAACTCTCAATGTGGTTTCACTTAATTAAAAATTATTTAATTTGTTAAACAAATAGCCAGAATAACCAAATAAGTCCTAAAGAAGTTGAACTTGAAACCATAAAATAATTATAATTAAAATATGCCTTAAATATTTTGGACTCTGGCAAGTGGAATAAAGTGGGATTTTCACCAGTTAACAAGTTGCGAGTGCTAATTAAACACAGAACTGTCATATACTAACTATTATCAATAGAACAGCCTAAAGCTTACAATCAAACCTCCATCTATCGATCTGCCAAGGCTGCAAAACCAAAATATTTATTTACATCATCTTGAAGGAAACTTTATCAATGTAACTGACAAGACAATAACAGCATCTAACACTAAACACAACACACAGCACAAATGTATAAATGGGAGTGTGAAGTTAATGAATCAGTCAGCAGGGACAACCGTGCTGTCTGCACTGCGGGTGTTGTTGAATTGACAGCAGTCCAGAAAGCCTTGTAATCGTTCTCAGAGGGAGGACACCTGTTCTGAGCCTTCTGAGCTGAAGGAAGACAACGTTCCTTAGCAGGAGACCAATACATTTGGCACAGTTCACAGGACAACACAGCCAAAGCAATCAGATGAGGAAATATCTGAGGTCAAATATCACATCACGTCAAGTCAGCAGAGACTTACAAACACTCTTAACAAGCTGTTTCACTATGAATTATTCAATATGAACAGCCATTTCAATGAAACATATTTTTACTCTACAGGTGGAGCATACAGATCTGCGACTCATTAAAATCACTTCTTAATCATGCTTTGTAAGAAATGTCAGTACTTTTAATGGAAAAGCTAAAATATTACCAAAAAAAAAAATCTGTTGCTTGTTTAGCTGTAAGTTATTTACCATATATAAAGATTTTTGTTGTTGTTTTAAAGGTATACTGTTAGTAATCTTAATGGAAAAAGTAGGCTACCTGTCAAAAACCTGCTAATTAGTTAACTGTAGGTTATCGTACCATATATAACGGAAAAAATACAATAGGGGACAATAAAAGGACAATATCAGCAGGTTTACTGTAAAAATGTAGGTTCTCTGGAAGAAATGTATTATAATTTATTGTGAAAATCTAAATATTATTTTAGCACCGTATTATTGTAGTGGTGGTTGTAAGAATTGTTTGTACAATGCAGATTCAAAGGGTTAGTTCACCCAAAAATGAAAATAATGTCATTTATTACTCACCCTCATGTCGTTCCACACCTGTAAGACCTTTCTTAATCTTCGGAACACAAATTAAGATATTTTTGTTGAAATCCTATGGCTCAGTGAGGCCTCCATAGCCAGCAATGACATTTCCTCTCAAGATTCATTAACGTATTAAAAACATATTTAAATCAGTTCATGTGAGTACAGTGGTTCAATATTAATATAAAGCATCGAGAATATTTTTGGTGCCAAAAAAAAAAAACACTTCTATAGTGATGGCCGATTTCAAAACACTGCTTCAGGAAGCTTCGGAGTGTTATGAATCAGCGTGTCAAATCAGCGGTTCGGAGCGCCAAAGTCACGTGATTTCAGCAGTTTGGCGGTTTGACATGCGATCCAAATCATGATTTGACACGCTGATTCATAATGCTCCGAAGCTTCCTGAAGCAGTGTTTTGAAATCGGGCATCACTAAATAATTCGTTATTTTGTTTTTTTTGGCGCACCAAAAATATTCTCGTCGCTTTATAATATTAATATTGAACCACTGTACTCACATGAACTGATTTAAATATGTTTTTAGTACATTAATGGATCTAGAGAGAGGAAATGTCATTGCTGGCTATGGAGGCCTCACTGAGCCATCGGATTTCAACAAAAATATCTTAATTTGTGTTCCGAAGTTCCGAAGGTCTTACGGGTGTGGAACGAAATGAGGGTGAGTAATAAATGACATTATTTTCATTTTTGGGTGAACTAACCCTTTAAGAAGTTTAAATAGGTTGTTACTTTAAATATCATTAAATAATATAACATTCATTGATATATCTAGTTATGAACTGTAAAATATACAGGTATCAAACTGCATCCAATAATGTCCGAATCATTGTTCACTCAACAGAGTGGTGCAGGGATGATATCAAAAAACCCAGACGACTAATTCGTCACTGAGATTTTCCTATGGGGTTTTAGAATGGGGTTTTTCAATGTATGAGTAAAATAAAGCTTGTGGTAAACAGAACTCAATGATATTTTGACACTTTGTTCTACAAAGTAAATTACATAAACACATACCAAAAATGCAAATTTTGAAGTAATGTTTATTTTTGAAAACGTATGTTTTAAATAAGTAACTGGATAAAACGTCACAGTATCGTCAAGTTATGTTTACCACAATTTTTATTTTACTCATAAATTGAAAATAAAACCCCACAGGAAAATCTCAAGGGAAACCATGGCGAATTAGTCTTTTCGGTTGACGTCATCCCTGCACCACTCTGTATCTGACAATAAAAGCTGTCACATTTCCTGTAAATTTAACAAGACGATTTTACAGTGTAGTTAAACAAAAAAAAATACAAAATTTTATTATTGACATCATTGATAAACCTCTCAGTCAGAATCAAGAGCCAATGTTAAACTGTTATTATCACCGTAAAATGACCTCGCTAAAAAAAGACCCATAAACTCTCTGGCAGAAACAAAGCTATGGCGCTCACAATCTGTCATTTGCAAACCATAACAAACTCACAGAAAAGCAAAAGAACTATTTTGGGGGCTCCAGAACTTTCTTTATTTTTTTTCCTGTTCATTCCTACAGTCTACATTTTTGAGACCTGCCTTTTGGATGAGAACGAAATCAGAGATATCTGCATGGATCCCAGCATGCACTGCACAGACGATCAATATTGACACAGACACAAGACACCATGTGTGCTCAGGATCTGAGCTGTAGTCTTCACCAATTCCTATTTTCAGAGCGTGCAACACAATACAAGATGGCTAACCAGAGAAATGTTTACAAACTAGACCTGGGCTTTGTTAATTATGAGCAGTAATTAAAGTGATACCTGCTTTAAGAAGCATCACAACATTAAAGATAAAGATGCTATTGTGGAATTATGTGTCTAAATTTCTACACAATGCAATTAGCTCCTTTACGCAGTCAAACTCTACAATAAATACAGTTTTTCCACAATTTGAGATGCTATACGTAATATACATCATGCATTAGAGTATAACAAAATTAGACTGTAAATTAAATTAAAATTCTCAAAAATCTGGAATTTGTACATAAAAAAAAAAAGAAAAAGAAAAAAAAGGAAACATTAAGATGTCAGTGTGGTATTTTTATAAGTGTTATTATGATTATGATTATATCTGCATGTAACTAACCATCAATCAGGTAGACTTTTAAGCATTAACTAGTCATACAAGCACTTTATTTAAACAGCCTAAACAGCGGTTCACAAAAACCTTCAGACAGATGTTTATACAGCCTGCTCGGTTAAACATCCTACATGCTTAGGAGACGTGACTTGTTTAAAGAGGTTCTATATGATTCTCTCACATTGATGAGTGTAACACAACTCGTGTACAGGACATGCTACATTTCTGATTGTGCTTCAGGAAATAATTAAAAAAAAAAAAAAAAAAAAAAAATCACAAGTCTGAACACGTCTAGAAACTCCTAAACCATGATACCTGCACCTGTATGTGTCAGATAAGCAAACTACTTTGTACTGTAGTTTAGTTTGATTACTACAAATCTTGTTTTAATATATGCAGAATAGAGTTGCACGATTAATCGTTAAAAGATCGCGATCTTGTTTCAAAATACTCACACGATCTCATTCCTAAATGACAAAGATTCACCTGCATCTATTAAATCTTTAACAAAATCACACCGGAACATTCAAATCTCCATCTGCGCTGCCGCTGACCCACAGAAAGCAGTTATTATGTATATGTATGAAACTACTTTACAAACACAGAAACTACTTTTTCAATCTGGGGCCCCCAAGGGGCCGCAAATGATGCTATAGGGGTTCCATGGCAAAGCTTTGAGAAAAACAGTGCAACAAAAATAATAAAAAATATTACAATAATAAATAAATACTAAAAACAAATTAATAAGTTCACTACTACATTGACAATAACAATAATATAAAATAATAATGATATAATAATTTCCAAACAATGTTTTACATGTTTGTTTGTTTTTTCATTTTTCACTTTATACATTAAAATACATTTCATTTTAAGTTTTAGGATGGGGGTCACTTGGACGTGGCTTCTAAAAGGCCCAGATCCACATGATCACCAACATCTTGACTGGATCTAATATGATCAAACAACTTAGTTCAAACTCAAAGCCCTGACTACATTAAGATAAATATGATTGGATCCCACAAAACAATGACCAAACCTATCTTATAAAGTCAACAAAATGATCAAACTTCTCGAGTGGCTCTTAAAAAAAAAACTACATGATGATCAAAACCAAATTCCCATAATGATCAAGCCTTTCACATAAAGAGCAAACAACTTAACCTGATTACCAGGAGCATGTCCAAACCTCTTAACCTGTCATACTCCTATAAACCTGATGAACAAGCCCCATGTTTTGGTCTCATATAACCTACATGGAGCTCAATTTGACAGATATTCCCAGAGTGTTTAGTGTCCCATCGGATCATAATAGTTTCAACACAACTATGAGCTTGAGTTTGTGAGATAATCTTAACTTTAAACAAACCTCAGCTGTGAAGATTAAACGTTTATATTTATTGGACACAAATGACTGATCATGAGTTCAGATGGGCTACCAGCCCAGCACACACCCGTGTGTTTACACCAGTGTAAACTAGTGTAAAACTCGACCAACGCGGCTTTAACTAGCGTTTGGGTCGGTTAACGGTTAAAGGGGAGCAGAATATAAATAAATAGGCTCGGTACCGGCCCGGGTGGTGTCGGTCAGGTCGTGTCCGGCGGCGCTCCTCGGGAACTCCTTCAGCTTCCTGCCGCTCAGGTTGAGCGCTCCAGTGGCCGCCGCCTCGTCCAGCGCCCGATCCAGCGAGCGGTTCCAGGATGCGGGTCCAGGAGCATTGGATAATCCGTGATGGGTAGTTCCCGCCGCCGTAACTCCGGCGGGATGGCCGATGGTAAAAGAAGGCACGGCGCTTTCCGTGGAGAGCAACACCGAAGCCGCCATTACACAGCTAACACTCCCGCTGGATCCTCACGGGCCCCACACGAGCGCGGACAGTGGTAGTGCGCATGCGCGGACGCACAGAGGGCAGAAAGGGGTCTGAAACAGACAGATCCAACGGAGCACGAGCGAGGACACTAGTGCATGCGTGGATTGAAGGCGAAGGTTCAGCATTAAGAAGTCCAACCAGTCTGGCCTGTATGGAATTATCTCACTTCACCTTTATTTTATCATATTCTAAATTCATAAATACACTTATTATAAGGTAGTTGACAAATCATGAACATGACTTTTATTTTAAAAAAATTAGGTTTAATAAACAAATAAATATTCTCTTACATTTTATAAATTCTAATAAAGTGTTCCTTATGTAGGAAAATGGCATGTGATCATAAAAAAAATGATCATACATTGAAATAAATGTCAATGTATGATCTGTGATGAAACTAACTCAAGACATAAGTGCATTCAAAATAATCTTGATTTAAAGATTGTTTATTTGATTCAAGAGTCAAGAAAACATGCAAAAAAATATTTTTAGATTTGTGGTTCTATAATCTGTAAGTGTGACAATTTTTTTAAATGAAAAATACATTGACTTATAATGTAATTTAAATGTATAAATATGCAAACTGCCCCCTACTGGTGAATTATAAAACTGAGAATAGGATTGTCTACTCAGAAACCCCTAAACAGCCAACAGATATTTACATTTGTTTAATGATAAGAGCTTGTATGTATATGTTTTATATCATTCTATGGGCCCCTTTATGGATTCATGGGGGGGGGGGGGGGGGGAATTTTTTTTTTTTTTTTTACAAATTTTAAAGACAAAAAAGACATTTTAAAAGTATTGTTTTTTTATTTTTCATGTTCTCTAAACATACAACTGAATATGTGGACCTTCATTTCCTTGAGCGAATAGTCAAAGAACACAAATTCAGCTCTAAATGTAGAGGGAAATCCAATAAAGGTGCATAGTACCAATAATGTTAATTAACATGAACTGGTCCAAAAACCTAGAACACAGAAAATACATTGCAGCATTTCTTTTAAACAAACATGTGTTTTTTTCCACAGAAAAAGTTGAAAGTCATTTGTAGTCTTGGGTTTATTGCCTCAGTTATGGATTCAGCAGCAATACTGATAGTCCCACACTGGAATGTTTCAGAAGATAACGTTCCTCCAGCTTTTGAGTAAGGCACAAGAGACCGTGGTGTTGTGATGAAAAAAAACTTGAGACATATAAAGATTAAATAAGAAAAGGGAATGATCAAGTGATCTTCAGGCAAGCCAGGAGAAGAGAAAAAAAAAACTGATGACCATTCATTTCACATTCCCATCCTGATGCT
Source organism: Ctenopharyngodon idella (assembly GCF_019924925.1). Lineage (NCBI taxonomy): Eukaryota > Metazoa > Chordata > Actinopteri > Cypriniformes > Xenocyprididae > Ctenopharyngodon > Ctenopharyngodon idella. The sequence continues at coordinate 32,845,780 of NC_067237.1, read as the reverse complement.
CTGAATGATCTGGAATATTGCTGTAGTGAGAAGACAGAAAAATAACATTAGAACAAATATATTTGTAAAGTATCTAGGAATTCTTATCATATTTAGTCCTTGCACTTTCATCAGAAGAAAACATAAAATATACTAAACAATGATGTGCTGATGACAAAGCGCATGTTGATTAATTACGAGAGCAAAGAAATTGTATGGGGTCCTAAAAAAAAGTGCATGTTAGTTGGAGCACATTAACACTGAATCAAGTGCTCATGCATGTGAAAAACTCTTTAAGTTTAAAGAAATTAAAGTGATTGCTCTCAGACATTTATCTTTATTATTTATCCAATTTTACAACACTAGCTAAGGTACAGACTAAAAAGATTTCTTAATCGTATTGTGTACAAAGAAATCAAGAAATTAAAATTGTGTCTGTGGATCAGGTTTTAAATCTGTTTGCAGTTTGAATGCACTTTGTCCTTTTAAACAGAGTTATTAAATAAAGTTCATGTTTGGCATGCTGATCTATTGCTTTGAGTGTATTTGATTTTAAAAAGTCCACTGTAAATTCAAAGAACATACTTTTAATGTATTAGACAACACATTCAATGACAGTGGATGTTTTTTGGATTGTAAACTCACCTGATCCACATACTACAAAGACGAACAAAGCAAGAAGCCACGGTCCCACCACTGCCTTCTCTTCTTGAGTGCCTCTCTGTTGAGAAAATATTAGCATTAGTACATTTAGAGACATAAATTACTTATAAAGAAAGCCATTATGATCAACTGAACATATTAAAGCTGCTCTGTATGACCTAATCAATGTTCAGTATAAACGAATATACGAAGTAAGCGTTAACTGTAATGCAAACAAAGCTAGTAAGTCCTATTTTAGATAGCGTATACATTAAAATATGTACTATAGTAAAAGTCAGAGTGGTAAAAGCTGAAAATTACCGTGGATTTGGCCACATTGCCTCTTAGAGTGATGTTCTTGCTGTGTTTCTCATTCGCCATGCGAATCCTCTGTTTGGCCACCATCTTTTACAACTAATTTGATGTTTTTAAAGAAAGAAAAAAGAAGAAGCGTCGAGACCGACAGAGATCCGAGAAGCTGTACGATCAGTTGACGTGTGATCTTGTACTGATATACTGGTTTAGTCTACGTGTGCATAAGAGAAACTTACTCCACCCACGAGACGTGGACGCTTCGAAACAGAATAAAGGCGTAAGAATGGCAATTCGGATAAAAAGGATGATATCTAATGGGCGGTAATTAACCAACAGAATGATCTAAATTATATATATTTTTCTATTTTAATTCTTTTCAGTGTATTTTTTTTCTTGCCAATGACTATTAAAGTTAATCTATGTCATTATTCACAATTAAATTGTTTTCCGGAGCGCTTCAAAAGCAGTTGTTGTCACGTGGCAAGTGTTACTTTAATCAGCGCTGGCGAGGTTGGACCAATCACTGCTAGTTGAAATATATATATTTTAGTCATTTTGTAAAGTAAAGTAAACATTCTTATGTAAACATTCATTTGTGTGTGTTAAGTGGCAAACGTTGAAAAGAACATCTTATTTTTAGCGTAAAAATGTCATAAAAACAGATTTACACATTTTTATGCGGCTAAATGGAACATTGACTGAATGGCCGCCGATCGCCCCCTGAAGGATTATTGAGTGTTTAGCAGAAAACAGTTATGAGCATGCCTTCATGTTCTTCTTAAAACTCACACATTCTCTTTTTGAAATGCCTATTCAGGATAAACGTCATTCTTTTGTCGTCGCAATTATTCAGTGCATTAGTCAATCATGGAAACATATGTCTGTGAATCAGGTCCAAATTTCTGAGAAAAATGTTGTCGTCAGAAAGCATTCATCAAAATTCATTGTGCGGTATTTTTTTCTACGAAGTTTGTCAACAAAACGAAATTATTATTATTATTTTACTAAGCTATATTCGGCTTATTTTAAAAGACTTATAGACAATCAATATCACACACTAAATCTAGCCTATAAAACTGTAATAAGATTTATTGAGATACAAAAATCAATAATTTATAGAAATACTCTCATGAAAATCGGAAGGTATATTCATAAAGTATAAAAACTTTACTTTATGAATTTTGTTTTGACATTTTACACGTCAAACTGACCGAAAGTCTCTATAGTGACGTCGGCGCTGGATGCTATGACGTGGCACGTTGTCGTACTTCCGTTTCAAAATGGCGCCCCCCACACCTCATTTAGCAGGTGAGTTGTTGCTCTAAAATGTATATTTCATGCCCATTCCAGTTGCGTAAAGATAAATTATCAACGTGAGATGGCAAGCATGTTATGAAATAATTCTCATGTCTTTTATTCTGAAGTTTTGCTGACATATACACGCATGAACTCATTCATTAGCCTGTCATGTGCGCAAAAAAAATTTGTAACGTTATTTCAGCGTAATGAGAGAAATAAGTTAACACGTATTAGCATATCACACATATGAAAATTTTAAATATATATAAAAAACGATATATCTAGTTAATGATCAGCTGATAAATGCTTTGTAGTGCATGGCATCATAAGTTTAGAATAAACAGTTTTAAGAGGGCTTGAGAAAGCCAACACATTGTAACTTAGGTCAGGGTTTGTTTGTTGTTGGGCTTTTTTAACCTGAGAACAATTATTTGAACTGTATAAGTTAAAATAATTTTCAAGCTACATCCACCAAACTCAGAAAATCCCTCAGCTTGTTCTGATTTAATAGACTTATTTTTCCCTATGGTTGACATTAAAAATCTCCCTAAGTCCCATAGACTTACATATATTAAAAAATCTATTCATCCACCAGTCCCCCTGACTGTACAGTACAAACTTCAGATTTCTTTTCAAAGTGACCCAAATATTAAATCTACACGAGATTTATGACCTTAAAACTTCAAGGCTAAACTTTGTTTGTGTCAAGCCAGCATTAATTTTTAGTTTTTCTTTTCTGGTTTTAACATAGTCTGTTTCATTTCAAACAGTCAGAGGATCGGATGGAACGTTGCTGTTGTGTGGACCTCCGAGCTGTCAGGAAAGCTCTGCTTTTCAGAGGTCAGTCATTGTATTTGCTGCATGAAGAAAGATTTTACACCAAAATTTTGTCCGCTTTATTAAAAGTACATGTTTCATTTGTTTCAGAGATGACCGGCAAGGCAAATACATGACGTTCAGCAGTGATGGGACCCTGTTTGGCTGGTGCAATGGCTCACAGTATGTACACTGTAAAACCTAACAAATTTCCTAACTTTGACTTAACTTTAATTTGTTGAACTTAATGGTAAAAATGTAGTATTATGCCTTTGTTACTCAACTTAAGATAACTTGATTTGTAGGAGTACCAATTTGTCAAGCAAAAGATGAGTTTTAATCTCGATAGATTTCCCCCTACTTCTGCAGTTATCTATATCTTTAGTTTCGTTCACTCATTTTCCAAAATACGTTGTTAAATTGTGAATATTTTTGAGAGAATATCACAGAAGTTGGTTTAATAAATTGGTAGTTTCCCTAAATTAGTTTTGATTTATTTAGTGAAATGCACTTAATTAACACACTCAAGTTATCTCTACCAAGTTGTGATTAGCTTTATCAACTCAAAAATGATGTAGTACTTTACTTGCAAATTTTAAGCTAATCATGTTTTCCAATAGTAAAGATTGACATTTGAGTAAATATCCTGTGTGTATTTGATAGGGTCAGTGTGATCAAAGTTTCCACTGGAGATTTGGTGAAGTCTTTTGATTTACCCAAAACAGCAGCGCTGGAATTCTCACCTTTGAATAAAGTTCTGGCCACCTGGCAGCAATATACCAGTAAGCACCTTTAAAATATGATATTATATTCATATATAATGTTTTTTAATGACATTCTAGCTTTATAATATCTATAAGAACAGACTAAATGTAATCTAAGCAAGCAGGACACCTTAGCAACTGCATAGTAACATGCTAAAAACAACTCAGAACGCCTTAGAAAATGCATAGTAATGCCTTGAAAACCACAAAAACAGTTTTTATTTTTCAGAAACGCAGGATAACCCTCAGGGAGAGGCAAACCTGCAGCTTTGGGACTTGCAAACAGGTGCCTGCATTAAAGCTTTCTATCAGAAGAAGGTTACAGGATGGTAAGAGACTATTACTGTTCATATCAATATTGATTATTACTGTCAGTTTATTCATGTTCATTCTGTAACTGTTAAACATGTTCTTTGCATGTTTGTTGTCTGTATTTTCACAGGTGTCCGAGCTGGGCAGATGATGAAAGTATTACCGTTAGAAATGTCAATAATGAACTTCACTTCTTTGAGAACAACAACTTTGGTAACACAGTATAATTAATTCATTGTGCATGTCATATTCAAATAGGCTGGAAACATGTTGATAAATAACATGGACATGTTTCTTAACAACATTTTTATAGGTTTAAAATGTATATGAATGTATAAAGGATTTCTCATTATTTGTAGTAGTTAGCTTAATGGTTCCTGCATTATGACAAATTAAATTTAAAAATATTTCATGTAGCCTGCATGTGTCATTCATATATACAAGAATTACTAAAATAAAATATTGATTTTTAGATGTCATGACTTTAAACACCCATTGAGTTTGCAATCTATATTGTGTTTTGTTGTGTAGAAACTATTGCCAACAAGCTTCACCTTCAGAAGGTGTCTGAGTTTGCTTTGTCTCCTGGATCACAGCCGAGCAAGGTATCAGAACCCTTCCAGACTTTTTCTCTTACTGCAGCATGTGCTGTTTTACTCATACAAACGTGTATTAATCCCTCACACATTGCTTAAGGTTGCCGTCTATGTTCCTGGAAGCAAAGGAGCTCCGTCTTATGTACGGCTGTATCAGTATCCTAATTTCGGAGGTCCAACATCTGCTCTGGCAAACAAAAGCTTTTTCAAAGCCGATAGAGTGAGCATGCTGTGGAACAACAAAGGTAGATCATTTTTGTTTTAACAAATAAGTGGTTTCTCAACATTTTGATTAACACATTTATGAAAGGATGTCAAATATATATTAATATTTTCTGTTTTTTTCTAAAGCCACTGCAGTTTTAGTGACCGCCAGCACAGAGGTTGATAAAACAGGAGCCTCTTACTATGGAGAACAGACGTTACATTATGTCGCCATCAATGGAGAAAGTGCAGTAATTCAGCTACGTATGTATGACTCCGTTTTGAATAATGATTCATCAGTGATATGAATAACTAATTACAGTGCAGTCTATAGAAATCAATTTCTGTCTTTAACAATTAAACTCATTAAGGTCAGATAATATTTCCACTGACTGGACTAAAAATTGGGTGAATAATATTTATACTACTGTAATTTTATATATAATAATGTGTGTGTTAAAATGTTGATCGTATTTCTAAGGATGAACTTCAAAGGAACACTCCACTTTTTTGGAAAATAGGCTCATTTTCCAACTCCCCTAGAGTTAAACAGTTGAGTTTTACCGTTTTCGAATCCATTCAGCCGATCTCCGGGTCTGGCGGTACCACTTTTAGCATAGCTTAGCATAGTTCATTGAATCTGATTAGACCGTTAGCATCTCCTTAAAAAATGACCAAAGAGTTTCAATATTTTTCCTATTTAAAACTTGACTCTTCTGTAGTTACATCGTGTACTAAGACCGACGAAAAATGAAAAGTTGCAATTTTCTAGGCCGATATGGCTAGGAACTATACTCTCATTCTGGCGTAATAATCAAGGAAATTTGCTGCCGTACCATGGGTGCAGCAGGCGCAATGATATTACGCAGCCAAAAGTGGTACCGCCAGACCCGGAGATCGGCTGAATGGATTCGAAAACGGTAAAACTCAACTGTTTAACTCTAGGGGAGTTGGAAAATGAGCCTATTTTCAAAAAAAGTGGAGTGTTCCTTTAAGAAATGTCATATTTCACCTCAAAATCAAAAGAACTAAATAAAAAAATTAAACTACTGTTTAAAAGTTTTAGTTCAGTAATTTTATTTTATTTTTTTAAATATTAACATTACAGAATATTTTAATTTCAAATAATTGCTTTTCATTTTAAATTGCTGTTCATAAATTAATTGTTTCTTGAGCAAAATCAGCATATTAAAATGATTTCTGAAAGATCATGTGACACTAAATAGTGTTGGGAAAAGATTCTTTTAAAAGTAACACATTACTTATTGTATATTGTGTTACTCCCTAAAAAAGTAATTAATTATGTTACTTATTTACTTTACATGGAAAGTAATGTGTTACGTTACTTTTGCGTTACTTTTTCTCACCTGGGCAGGGCTTGCTTGTTTGTTTTTTAATAAAAAAAAAAGTTCTGTTTTTGGCAAATGTAAAGACAATTTTATGTATTTTAAAAGTAACTCATATATTTTCAGAGGTGCACATATGCGACCAAAATAAAAAATGCGCTGGGTAAATAAGTTCAGACCGGGCATTTGCGTACCGACATGGTTGACAGCTGTTAATGCACAATAACGGTTATAGATTGACTAACTGTAAAACTGTATAAGATTTCCATTTGAACTGAATGCATAATAAATCTGCCGGTTTGAGCAAAACACAAAACTGTGACACTGTGCTTCACTCGGCAGTGCTAAAATCGGCAGTGATAATACTTACTTCCTTGCAACCCACCAAAATAAAAGCTTGCTGATTTTAGGTTTGAAAATGCTGAAAATTCATATAAAAAATAAATGAAAATGTAAACATTAGTATTGTATTTTTTTAAGTGTACTATAAAATAATTGTATTTTTATTTAATAAACATTTTTTACTTTAAAATATAATAGTATTATCACACTTTATTTATTATTTTGTTTATTTTATTTAAAAATTAACTAAATAAAGTGCAATAATTCTATTATTAATTATTTTATTTTATTTTTTATAGTTATATTTAATGGGTCGCACTATGTGCAGTGTGAGCGCCAAACCTAATCTCCAGGTGCTCTCACGAGAACCAGACAGAAAAACTTATCTGATTATGTAACTTGCATTACTTGTAATGCATTACCCCAACTCTGCTGAAGACTGGAGTAATGATGCTGAAAATTCAGCTTTGCATTACAGGAATAAATTACATTTTAAAATATATTCAAATAGAAAACAGTTATGTTAAATTGTAAAAAATATTTCACAATATTACTGTTTTTACTGTATTTTTGATCAAATAAATGCAGCCTTGGTGAGCAGAAGAGACTTTCAAAAAACATTTAAAACTTAAAAAATCTTTTTTGTGGGTCCATTAAGATGTTTTTGCATTATTGTTTCTCATTAATGTGTACATATATATATATATATATATTATATTAAGAATATACTTTTTTTTTGCCCTCCACAGCAAAGAACGGCCCCATATATGACGTATCCTGGAACCCCAACTCTTCTGAGTTTTGCGTGGTTTATGGTTTTATGCCCGCCAAGGCAACTGTCTTTAACCACAAATGTGAGTCAGTGTTCGACTTTGGCACGGGCCCCCGCAACGCAGCTTTCTACAGCCCCCAGGGTCATATCCTTGTCCTCGCTGGGTTCGGGAACCTGAGAGGGCAGATGGAAGTTTGGGACGTGAAGAAATATAAGCAGGTGTCTAAACCCCAGGCTGAAGATACCACACATTTCTTCTGGTGCCCTGACGGAGAACATGTAGTGACGGCGACCTGCTCCCCTAGGCTCAGGGTCAGCAATGGCTATAAGATCTGGCATTACACCGGGACTGTGTTGTACAAGCATGAAACGCCATCAAATAAAGAGCTCTGGGAAGTGTTATGGCAACCCTTCCTGCCTGGAACATTCCCAGAGAAGGCAGTAAAATACCAGGCGTTGCCAAGTGAGCTTGGCAGCACTGAAGCCAAACCAGCCCAGGCGTATCGGCCACCCGCTCTCCGCAACAAACCCCAGACAGCCAGCTCAAAACTAGTGAGTTTGTGTCATGCTGATTCTTTTTATCTTGTGGTTTAGATTACATAGCCCTGCATCTTGAAAAAAATTCTGCTGATTTGCACCAAAAAAAAAATTAATTAAAAAAAAAGAATTTGATGATGCTGAGTTCAAAAATATCAATAAAAAATTTCCATCACATCGGGTTTTTTCCCTGCAAAATAAGAATGAAGATTTTTCAAATTATATTCACTACTGTTCAATAATGTTTTTGAAACAAGTCTCTTCTGCTCACCAAGGCTGCATTTATTTGATTAAAAAATACAGGATCATGTGACACTGAAGACACTTTGCATCACAGGAATAAATTAAATTTTAAAATATATTCATTGTAATAGTAATAGTATTATTTTACAATATTTCAGTTTTTACTGTATTTTTGATCAAATAAATGCAGCCTTGGTGAGCAGAAGAGACTTCTTTCAAAAACATTAAAAAAAATCTTTTGAACTGTAGTGTATTTTTCAGCTTTAATGCACTTATCAAAATAACAAAAGCAGTCAAATGTCAAAAGTTTTGACAAAATGAAGTATTCAGTATGTATAATTTAACTCACAAATGTGTTCAAATACTTTATTTAATTTCAAAGAACTTTACATAAATACAAGTTTATAAATAAATACACTTCTTTCACAAAATCTGTAATTTTTTCACTGTTTGGATGTAGTAAACCATCCACAGATGTAGCAGCATTTTCTTCCGTCACTTACCATAATTCTAACCTTGAAATCAGGATTAGGCCAAAAATAATGTTATACATGTGAAAATCAGCTGAGAATTGAACACATCTTTGTGGCAGTTTTTCTGGTGATTAAGGAATAATACAAGACTTCTTCACCTTATGTATGGTTGTCGAAATGCACGTCATATTTTGTGAGAATGTGTGATGTACTAGAACAAAAAAGGTGCTGTTTTGGATTTCATTCAGCAAATTTGATGCAGGGCAGCATTATGAATGTCCCGTGAACAGAATCATGACAATAATATGTCTATCCAAGCATGAAGAGGAGCCGCCGCAGAACATGAAACCTGGTGCTGCAGGAGAGAAGCAAATATCTAAAGCTGCTTTGAAAAACCAGAAAAGACGAGAAGCAAAGAAAGCAGCTAAGCAGGTACATGTTTTTAATGTTCAATTAACAATACAGAGGAATATTTAACTCAAAGTGATGCTTTACATTAATTCAGGAAAACAAGCCTGATGAAGCTCTGCCTCCAGTAGCAGACACCGCCCCTGCCAGTCATGTGACTTCTAGCTGTGGAGACCCTGAAACTGACAAAAAGATCAAGAATTTAAAAAAGGTAAATGTTTGAAATATGTTTACAATCAAATAAAATAAATGTATACATACACAGATACAGTCTTCCTGAAGGGAAAGAAACTAAATTCTGCCATTTATTTTTGACTTGGAATAGAGCACAAATGGACGTACTTTTGTGATACTTTATTTAATTTAAGTCATTTTAATCTATTTTATTTATACACCTTTTATGTAATTGGTAGAAAATTAACTATTTACCTTTATTTTGAGTAAATTGTCACTTTTTTAATGGAGTAGCCCTGTAAAGGTCTTATTTCTTAAAAAAAAAAAAAAAAACTTTTTGTGTGTTTTTCTGTATAAATGTACCAAAAAAATTATAAAAATTATGATAATTTCTGGGTGTAGTGCAGTATACCTGTCTGATATAGTATATATCACGTATACTGATATAAGCATATATATATCCAATGTGATTTTTGTTTCTCTTTTAGAAACTCAAAGCCATTGATGAACTGAAGGAGCAACAGGCGGCCGGCAAAGTAATGCAAAAAAATCAGGTACAATAGCTTTATAATCTCATCAGCACCTCTTAATGAATATTTCAGATTATTTTCATTTGTATCATTGTTTTTGATTTGATTACATCATTTGCAAAGCTTCATGAGATAAATAGTTAATTCCGTCCTAAAAGACATTAAGTACACAGTCTTTTTTTCCAGAAGTTTTCATAAGAATTTTGTAATGTTTACCCGCACCCTTAATTATAATATTTTCCCACTTTTTTACAGCTTGAGAAGATGCAGAAGGAGTCCCAGCTGTTGAAAGAGCTTGAAGATCTTGAATTAGGACTGTAAACTCACTTCACCAGTTTTTCACATTGGTCATCTGTTTTCAAACATTGCTTTGTCATACTGCTATGAATATGTAGATTCTTTTTTTCACAAACTACTCATGGACAACAAAGAGACTGTTTTGCTTCTTTGAACATGGCTACGATAATAAGAACTTAATTCTCAAAAGCAATATTGCTATGCAATGTGACGTATAGCACGGGAGAACATCCATGAAATACTAAATAAAAATGTTGAAATTCAAACTGCGTGACTTTTATTATGTCGGTTGGGGAGCCGGAAGTGTTCATTTCTTCAGTGTGGTACTAAAGCAGTCGCAGATTTCAGCCCAAACGCAGATGAAATTGTTAACAAATAAACTCAAGAGGACGAACTAAAACCATTTGATAATTCAGGTTTGATGAGTGCGCACTTTATTACACTGAGTTTCGTATCTGTGGAGTGTTTAATTGGGTGTTTATTTGTGATATTTAAATGAGCCGGTGAGGTGGTGTTCATATATGTTCATATAGCACATGCGTGTTTGTCTTTCTTTTTACTCATACCATCAGTTGTTTTGACGCTCTTTTAGTTTTAACCTCTATATAAATATATTTTTATCGATATCACACGTTTCGATGAGTTTCGGGCTTTCGCATTAAGCAGTTCAGCCATTTCAGTAGCCACAAAGGCGATGCGTCAGTTTTGTTTTATTGTTTTATCTGATAGTTTTTCAGTTGTTTGTTTTTAAATTGCTTTTAACTTTATCTGTGTAAATCAAACATTACGTTTAGTGTCAGGGAAATTTAGTACATTCTTGGATTAATTTCTGGATCTAGTAAAATGATATGATTTTAATAAGCAGCCATTTTAAGTTCTATTTAAAATAATACAACAATACATTCCTTTATGTATTAAGTACGAAGTTTAAGCTCAAGTGTTTCTCTAGACATTTTTTTTTGTTCTGTCAAATGGATATTTTGCTTTACATATTAACATCAGGATATGCCTCGGATTTTAAAATGATTATGTGACATTATTCATGTTTATAGTTGTTTTTGATGGCGTTCACATGCAGGCTAAGACATCCAGCAATGACATTTGAAGATATTTTGCATGTAAAGCTGGTAAACATCACACAAATTATTTCTTTTTCTTTTGTAAAGGTCTGAACAGTGGGACGATAAGAAGAAAAGAGGTATTTGTGACGATATCTTTGCCTTGTAAGTCCTATATCTTGACAGCACATATTTGAATTTTAGCATGAGTTAATGTTTAAATCTATTTGTTGTATAAGTCATGCATTGACTATGAGTATGAAGTTCTCATTTTGTTTTTCCTCCTGTTTTAGAGTCTAGTACACTTGAATGGACACGGTGCCCAAAGGTACACAGGTAGAGCTGGTTTCTGCTTTTTTGACCCTGAAATATTGAATTGGATGGGAAGGAAAGCAGCTGTCAGCTTCAGTTGGTTCTGTTTGATTGTGATTTGTTTAGTAAGACCAAACCAACTTACCTGAAGCTCCATTATGCCTGTGAAAAAGAAAAGAAAGTCGTCCGGCTCAGAAGACCCTAACATCAGAAAGTGCAAAATCACCAGGTAAAAATATTTGTCTTTCTCTCTGCATCTTTCACTCTTTCATACATATTCACTGTATCATCCCCTCTTTTATCCCCTCAGTTACTGTAGGACACAAACTCCAGGACGGATGGTAAACCCAGAGGATCAGTTTTCTAGCAAGAAATGTCTCGCCTGGTTTTATGAATATGCAGGTATGTGAATCAATGCTTTCCTTAAAGTCACCATGAAATTAAAATGGACTTGTTTTGTTTTTTTGTTTTGTTTTATGGAATATTGCAATATTTATTATAAATGATTCATCCGTGCACACTTTTTTTTTTTTTTTTTTTTTTTTTTTTAATTCATGTGCTTCATTATCTTTAATCAAAATAACTTCCCCTCCTTCTTGCAACGACATCGCAGCAATAGCAAACCATAACAATCCAACCATCCAATCAATTCCAGATGGACAAAAAGGCCTGCCCTGCAGTTTTTTCTTGTTTAAGAAGCCGTTTCACTCGTGTATATATACGTCACAATAGAGATAAAACAGACTAGTGCAACATCAGTTTCATGGCGACTTTAAAAACATGCAGCCAGTTAACATGAAACTGCATTTGCAAACCATTTTACTTCCGTAATGTGACACATATCCAAGTGTAAACGGTATTTATCAAGAAAAAAATAATGACAGGGCATGATTTTATGAATCAGGATGGTGAATAATATGTCTATATGACATTTGTAGGGCAAGGGCTGAAATATAAGATGGCTTGAGGTGTAGAGCAAGTTATTAAATATTGCTTAAAGATTTTGAAGACTTGCACTGATGAATCATTTGCAATAAGACCATAAACATGTAATAAGAAAGTCAAATGGGGCCATTTTTTTTCTTCTTCTTCTGTTAAATGGAGTTTAAATGATTATTGTTGTGGCTTTAAATATGTGTAGGGTCAGATGACATTGTCGGACCAGAAAGCATGGAGAAGTTCTGTGAGGACATCGGTGTGGAGCCAGAAAATGTTAGCAAAATTCATTCATATGTAAATCCTAAAGTTAATTTTTAGGAACAGCCTTCTGTCCAAATATGAGAAATCACTTGAAATAATGTGCACCGTGTTTTTGTGACCCTTCAGATTGTAATGTTAGTTTTAGCCTGGAAACTTGAAGCAACAAATATGGGATTTTTCACAAAAGAAGAGTGGCTGAAAGGAATGACATCACTACAGTAAGAATGACCTTCACGTCACATGCCATGGATGTCATGAGAAATCAAAAGTCTTTTATGATTTTAGCATTTAACTTCTCTTATCTCTCTACAGTTGTGACTGCACAGAGCGATTACAAGGCAGACTGGATTATTTACGCTCTCAACTGAATGACCCAGTTATATTCAAGAGCATTTACAGATATGCCTTCGACTTTGCCAGGGTGAGAGGCTTTTTTAAGTAGGATGAAAAAAAGCACTTTCTTTTACATTTTAAGATAAATATTGCTTGCATCTTTTTCTATATGTAATTTTGCAGTGAATTTGTGTCTGTTTAAGGCTGGAATACACTACACAACTTTTGCTCAGATTTTTGCCCCGATTTGCAGTCTTGAAAGTCTGTGCCAGTCTGCAGATTTTGGGCAGTCGGAGTTGACAGATTGATGGGCACAGACTCTGAATTTTTAGCTTCAGACTATGATTCCATCCAGTTAGAAGATATCAAAACATGTTTGATATATTCAGCTGATTTTAGAACACATATCGTACAGTGTATGACGTGTCGCTACTGAATCTAAAGCTGTCCTCTAGCAGTGTTGCAATAAAATACAATACAAATAACAATACTAAAATAAATTAACAGAGCACACATAACAAATTAGCCTCAATGATTGTCTCATCAGCACAGATAAAACAACTGGCTGCACCACTCACCTCTAAGTCACGTTGTAATCTGTAGAGTCCATACTGACCACGTCTACCCACCTAAAACCGCATTCAAATTCGCTTGACTCGTTTTTTTCTTTTGCGACTCAGCACACAGAGTCACTACAACAACTACTGCAGTCATCTCCTTTACATCCATGTTTGTTTAATCTGTCATGCGCCTCCTAGCAATGAGGCACATGTTTCTGTGTGAGTTTGTTGTGTTTGGAAAGATTTGAAAGTCTGGTAGTGTATGATCCTCAGTCATTAAGGCTACGTTCATACTGTCAGTCCAAATCCGATTATTTGTGTATCCGATTGGAATCTGATCTAAAATTATTGATGTCCACAACTGTTCAGATCTAATTTGTGTCTCCATGCCGCTCTTTCGTTTGCTGGAATATCTGCATTGGTTTCTATGGCAGTGATGTTGCGTTGGTAGGTATACGGCAAAAACAACAGCAGCAGCAACGTGGAAAGGGTTTGCAATACAGATGTTGTCTTTTTTACAACATGACAATGTGTAGCCGCCGTGCTGAACTACTGCATCTTCTGAGGCAGCGGCAGAAATGTAGGAGGCCTGTACGTGTGGCTTTTTCTGTTTCAAAACATGTCTCCTTTATATTGTAATTTTCTGCTCGTCCGGCACTTTGCAACAACACAACCTTGTTTCTGCAGCAACTTTCTGCATGTTTCCTATAACAATGTCTGATGTTTTACGTGGCATGAGAACCATGCGAAATCCGATCAGAGCGGTCAGAGTGAAACGGATTTCCAGAAATGCGATGTAAATAGGATTTTAAACCACATATGAATGTAGCATGAAACAGATTTGTAAAAATCACATTTCATGTGATTTTTTTTTTTTTTTTTCTTTTTTTTTTTTTTCTTCTGTTCTAACTTGCTAAATCTGATCTGATTTCAATCAGATATGCACAAAAATCGGATTTGGACTGACAGTCTGAACGTAGTCTTGGTGTATGATGCCCAGTTTTTCTCTGTAACCATTTACAAAGTCGGCAAGTGTAAGATGCCTAGTGTTTTAAAATGTGTTCAGAGTTTAAAAGTTGTGTAGTGTGTTCCAGCCTTTATTGATGTTCTTTTAGCATATTCATCTGGTTTTGTCTGTAGGATAAAGATCAGCGCAGTCTTGATATGGACACTGCAAAATCCATGCTGGCGCTGCTCCTTGGAAGAACGTGGCCTCTGTTCCCAGTGTTCCACCAATTTCTGGAGGTTTGTCATCTCTTTCTCTAATCCAGACTGTTGAATCAGCTGTCAAGCTCCAAATAGGACAAAAAGACGCAATTTAAAGCCAAACTGAACCATATATGATCTCTTTTTGGTGGACTATGCATTTAAAAACTCTGAATTTAGTAGTATTTGTTCTTTAATAATGTGACTAACAGAAGTATCTTTCCTCTAGCAATCAAAGTATAAAGTCATGAACAAGGACCAGTGGTACAACGTCTTAGAGTTCAGCCGTACAGTTAACACAGACTTGAGCAACTATGATGAAGATGGAGCCTGTAAGTTTATGTTTCTCTTGTAGAGCTGCACGATTAATCGTTAAAAGATTGTGATCTCGATTCAAACACAGACACGATCTTATTCCTAAATGACAGCGATTTGGCTATATCTACTAAACCTTTGTCAAAATCACACCAGAACATTAAAATCTGCTGTTGACCCAGAGAGAGCAGTTGTATAGGTATGACACACAGTATCAATATTTCTGTGTTACAGTAATTCAAATTGTCACAGAATTATTGGGATTAAAGTTTATAGTTCGGATATAAACATAGATGTCTACAGAAGCGTTAAATAGAGTAAGGCTCCATTCACACTGCAGGCAAATGTAGCCCAAATCTGATTTTTTTTTTTTTTTTTTTTTTTTTGTGCCCATATGTGACTCGTATCTGTTTTCCCCATGACTGTGTGAACAGTACAGACCACATGGAATCTGATCTTTTCGATTATGATTTGTGCCACTTTCATATGTGGTACTAAATCTGATACAGGTCAGATGTTGTGTAATGCGACAGTTATATCAGAATTCATGCGATTTCAAGATCAACATTCGTCACGATTCTGCGCCCATTAGTCTACTCAAAGATTTTACATACCCAATGTCATCAAGGCAGTTGCAAAAGGTAGTCAGTAGAAGTGCAGTGATGTGTCATACACTCGTAAGTATTACAGAGACAGCTCTATAATACAAGCAAAACATGAGAGGCTCGTATCATAAAAGTTTCAAAACTCTGCTCTCTTTTGTCACATCATTGTCTTTATTTTTCATTTTGCCTGCACGTAATTTAGCTGATTTCCACGGCAGATCACACTATAAATAAACGTGTAATCGCTTACTTTAATGCCCTCCGTGTTTACTTCCATATGACAGCATGCTGTGTGTGTTGCCAAGTCCGCGATTTTCCCGCAGAATTGGGTTACTTTTTCACTGTTGCCGCGGGTTGTTTTGCAACTCCGTGGGTTGAAGCGACCGCACTAACGTGATGTTTAACCCCCAGAATGCGATTTTTACCAGGATACCCCCTGGAACGCAATTGGGCTAGTTTTAGACTAGTTTTGGACTAGTTTTGAGAAGCAATTGAGTGGATTTTGTGGTAAAAACCAGGCAATCCCATTTATATCGTTCTTTTGCGCATGCAGGTCAGTTCAGAACCATGATCTATTCACACCGGAAATCTGACATTGGCCTCATTTAAAACAACAATGTGTGAAAAGCTATACAAAAAAATCAGATCTGAGCAAAAATCTGAATTGAGCATTAAGACTCGCAGTGTGAAAGTAGCCTAAATCACCTTTTGAAAGTAACTTGATGCTTCAAATAAAAATCAATTGCGTCGTTACACCAGTAGGTGGCGACAAGTGACTGTTAAAAAAAAATGTATCTGTCAGTGAATCATTCATTCGATTCGTTCAAAAACGCTGATTCATCTAGTAATGAAACAAGTGTTTATGAGCAGAGTAGAGCAGTATTTAGGAGTCACTGAATCATTCATTCAAATCATTTTTTTTAATAATTCATTCAAATTAATTAAACCTTTTTAATTAGACAGCAATTACATTTTTGTCAGAACCTCTAGTAAATTACATGTTATTTTGTTTAATTGTCTATTCAGAATCAAGGGAGAATCGTGATCTCTATTTTATACAAAAAATAAATTGCGATTCTCAATTTATCTAGAATCATGCAGCTCTATTGTCTTGTCATTCGCCCATTCATCTTTCTCAGTTAAATTGCTGATGTTCTCTGTCTCTCTGCTGATTTCAGGGCCAGTGATGCTGGATGAGTTTGTGGAGTGGCATAAAGCCAGAATTGCATTATAGCAAAACCAGACGCTGAATTAAAGCACATCAGATATTTTTTTTTTCGGTGTGCCCCAGGCTGCCCCAGAAGTTGGCATACCTCTCGAGGATTGCTTCAATGTATCCGATGCCCAATTCGGATCGTCACTACCCAGAGACATTTACAGTGTTACTTTAAAAGGAAAATGACACAGAAGAATCACAAGACAAACAAAAGGGGAAATATTTTTCATATGTATTGATTTGTTGAACAGTTATATTGCCAGTGTTGTATTATTTCTTTTTTTTTTTTTTTTGAGAGGGAAACGGTCTGTTTGTAATTTTTGTCCCTTTCATTTTTTTCCCTTAAAGTTTTACTTTGTTTATAGTGTCTTGAAAAGGAAATAAATAAAGCAGTTGTAAATTATTTTTTCTTCTGGACATTAGTGGCTTTGCATATACAGCACTGTTAGAGCAATAAAGCATTATTCAGCAATCTAAATTAAGCATGAATAAAAGATTTACTTTCACACACATTACTACTCAAAAGTTTGGGGTCAGTAAGATTTTTTTTTTAAATGAAAGACCCTTAGGCTCATCTAGGCTGCCTTTATTTGATCCAAAATACAGTAAAAACAGTAATACTGTGAAATATTTCAATTCTTTCTATGCATACAGTATCTCACTGAAATGTGAGGGGTGTACTCACTTTTGTAACCATTTTAGTATATCTTCTCAAGGGACAATACTATAGAAATGAAACTTGTATATATTTTAAAGTAGCCAATGTGCTGCTTGTATAGCTGTATGGATTTACTGTCCTCTGAAAATAACTTAATATACAACCATTATTGTCTAAATAGCTGGCAACAAAAGTGAGTACACGCAGTGATTACAGCTCTACATCTTTTAACCATGCAAAGCCACATGTCCTATTCATCATGTTCATGTTTTTGTCTGCTTGATAGGACAATACAAATTTGCGTATCTTGTATTAGAGCAGTTAAAATTTGGTGCTTTGAGTACAATTCTCTCATACTGACCACTGGATGATCAACATGGCACCTCATGGCAAAGAACTCTCTGAGGATTTGAGAATTAGAATTGTTGCTCTCCACAAAGTTGGCCTAGGCTATAAGAAGATCGGTAACACTCTGAAACTGAGTTACAGTACAGTGGCCAGGGTCATACAGAGGTTTTCCAAGATGGGTTGCACTCGGAACAGGCCTCGCAAGGGTCAATCAAAGTAGTTGAGTCCTCGTGCTGTGAATCAGGTGCAGAAGCTGGCTTCAAAAAACAGATGCACGAGTGCTGCCAGCATTGCTTTAGAGGTTGCAGAAGCGGAAGGTCAGTTTGTCAGTGCTCAGACCATACGACGCACACTGCAACAAGTCGGTTTGCATGGCCGTCGTCCCAGATAGAAGCCTCTTCTGAAGCTGGTTCACAAGAAAGTCCGCAAACAGTTTGCTGAAGACAACCTGTCCAAAAGCATAAATTACTGGAACCATGTCCTGTGGTCTGATGAGACTAAGATAAACTTGTTTGACTCAGATGTTATCCAGCATGTGTGGTGACGCCCTGGTGAGAAGTACCAAGAAAATTGTGTCTTGCCTACAGTCAAGCATGGTGGTGGTAGCATCATAGTCTGAGGCTGCAGGAGCGCTGCTGGGACTGGGGAACTGCACTTCATTGAGGGAAACATGGATTCCAACATGTACTGTGACATTCTGAAGCAGAACATGATGCGATGGAGTGGCCAAGTATGTCTCCAGACCTGAACCCTATTGAGCACCTGTGAGGCATCCTCAAGTGGAAGGTGGAGAAGCGCCATGTGTCTAACATCCAGCAGCTCCGTGATGTCATTATGGAGGAGTGGAAGAGGATCCCAGCAACAACCTGTGCAGCTCTGGTGAATTCCATGCCCAGGAGGACTAAGGCAGTGCTCACAGAAAATACTGACACATTGGTCACAGTTTTGACATGTTCACTTAGGGTGTACTTACTTTTGTTGCCAGTTATTTAGACAATAATGGCTGTATGTTGAGTTATTTTTAGAGGACAGTAAATCTGTACTACTATACAAGCAGCACATTGACTACTCTAAAGTATATACAATTTTCATTTCTATAGTATTGTCGCTTGAGAAGATATACTAAAATGGTTGCTAAAATATGAGGGGTGTACTCACTTTTGTGAGATACTGTATATTTTAAAATGTTATTTATTCCTGTGA
Organism: Ctenopharyngodon idella; assembly: GCF_019924925.1. NCBI lineage: Eukaryota > Metazoa > Chordata > Actinopteri > Cypriniformes > Xenocyprididae > Ctenopharyngodon > Ctenopharyngodon idella. Next base: position 32,826,717 of record NC_067237.1, on the reverse strand, counting down.
TGCAAAGCTAAATTTTCAGCATCATTACTCCAGTCTTCAGTTTCACATGATGCTTCACAAATCATTCTAATATGCTGATTTGATGCTCAAGAAACATTTCTTCTTATTATCAAAGTTGGAAAAAAACTTGTGCTGCTTCATAATTTTGTAGATTTTCTTCAGGATTCTTTGATGAATAGAAAGCTCAAAAGTAGCAAGTAGCATTTATTTTAAATCAGAATCTTTTGTAATATTATAAATGTCTACTGTCACTTTTGGTCAATTTAATGCATCTTTAATGAAATAATATCGTTCAAAAAAATCTTACTGACCATAAACTTCTAAACAAGTGCTGTATGTAAGCAATAAGGTACAAGAGGCTGTGCTGTATCGTGAATAAGTCACAGCTGAAGGGCGTTGTTAGGCACGACGCGGAGAGGAGTGCCTGCAACCCCTTCAGCCGTGACTTATTCACGATACAGCACTAGCCTCAAGTACTTTATTGCTTTTATAAAATGGTTACCATACAATACAAATATTAAAGCCAAAAAATATGTATCAATGCAACTTTCATGAAGTAAAATCACTAAAAGCCTTCCTTCTGCCAGAAAAAATAGTCCCTGACCGTGAACAGCAACAGAAGTTACATTATTACGCCATTAGATGGCGGCAAAGACTGTCTTTATGAGTGTGTCAGTCAGTAGTGAAGACTTTTATATTGAAAAGACTGAACTGTAGTGAACACGGAACAAGACGCAACTGACAAATACTTTGACTAGCGCTGTCAGTCACGGGAAAACCCCTTAACTGTTAAAAGGACAAGATATTGCAGCGGATATTTTTTTTATTATGAACATAGGACTGATCTGAAGAAAAATGCTAAATCTGAATGCAGGTAATAACCGTTGGATGAAGCAGTCATAGCCATGTTTTATCATGAATAAAACACAGCTATTGACAAATCAGAATCAAGGACAGGAACTAACCGTTTTATAAAAATATTTTTGATTACATCTCTAATATATGCAACAAAATTACTACTGCTGAAAGAACATGTGACATTGTATAAACATTTAACTTACAATTTAACGATATACACAAAATTGCATGGATTTTACTGAACACTTAATTTTTTGACAATGACAGTTAGGCCTAAGTCAATCGTCCAATCAGACCCAGTTAAATTTTCAAAGTTCTTTACAATGATCATTTCCTCCATTTCATGTCTCTTGACTTGTTTGTGAGACTCCGTCTCCTTCTGTAGCTGAAACACCGTTTTCATGGGAAGGAGCATCTGGTTGAGTCGACTGGCTCTCAGCTGAATCTTTAACTGGGTTTAAGTCTGCCTGTTTCATGATGGCATTGAGTCGCGTCAAAGATTTCGTTCTGATTTTTGGCCTGATCTTGTCTTCACCCTCCATCGCAGAGTCTTTGATGTGGCTGAATCGATTCCCTTCTTCATCATAGTTGTACAATTTAATGACGCGGCTCTTCTTCTTTGGATGTGGACTAACCACTGATCTGAACTCTTGGTTTTGTTCTTCACCTTCACAGCCCTGAGTATCATCCTTCCCGCCATCTGCATTTCCATTTCCTATAGCGTCTACATTATCAGAGGTCCTGCGTTCCTGATCAACCAAACTAATGTCCACAGTGTCTTCTCCACTGTCGTGGTTTTTATGGAAGAACACTGTCTCAGGTTGTGCTCTGGTGGTTTGTTCGTTGTTTTCTCCATTGATGTGATTGTGATCATCTTTTCTATAAGGTATGTGAGCCCTTATCGTTCGTAGACACTTTATTACGTAGGATCTACTGAATGCACCAAGTGTGAAGGCCACTAAAAAGCTCACGATTACTGATGATGCCACAGCCGCCGCGAAATGGCTTTCTGACAGCGTGTCGGCGTAAACCTCCCTGGTCTTCCTCGGCTGTTTGTTAATGTTAGGATTTAAGCCCACTACATTAACTCTGTAAGGCACAATTGTTTTGCTCATCTTGTCCAGGCGGATACAGATATAGAGTCCATCATGGCTGGATGTGGCCCTTAAAATCCTCAAAGTGCCATTGCATGTTTCCACTGGGTCTTTGTTTTGGTGGTTGCAGCCGTCAAACAATCCAAAAGGTGTCTGCCACCACTGCGCCAGCACTGCAAAGTTAAGAATAAACAATCAAAGAGACACTTTTCATAGCTTCAAATAACTTAAACATGGAGCTACATTTTTGTTCTTTTTCAATAAATGGTCAGTGAAAGAAGGCACTTAACCTTCAAGAAATATTCATCCACAACTATTAATTTATTTTTTTATTTTTTTGCTCGAAATAAAATGTTTACTGAAATCAAATAAAATTTAAAAACTAGGTAGTTGCCAAAGCAACATTTCACTTCACATACTAAAATTACAAAAAAAAAAAAAAAACACAAAACTGATATAAAATTTTAAAAAAACTATATAGACATTTAAAATGACAAAAACACAACAACATTACTAAAATTAAAAATATAGATTACTATATATAAATATATATATATATTAGTGGTTTAACGGATCACAAAACTCACGGTTCGGATCATATCATGGTTATTAAGTCACGGATCGGATCATTCTTCGGATCAGCACAAAAAAAAAAAAAAAAATGGGGGGTGGGGGGTAACTTTGCATTTATTACTTAGCCCACTTTAACTACTCCGATACCACAGCAAAAACTACTAGCCTAACTAATACATTATTAAAGGCAAGTGAACAGACTGTAAAAAGAACTGTACATACATACTGTACGTACATACTGTACACCAATTACAAGAATAGATAAATACAACATAAAGTTACAAATAAAGTATAAGGTCTAACTGTAGTAGCCTATTAATTTTCATGTACAGAAATGTAATAATTAAATGTAAAATGACACTGTTCACTGTATAAATACACTGTATAAAGCTGTGTTTTGTTGTTTGATTTACATGACAGACAACAGCAGATATTTATAGGTTGCTGTCACTTTAAGAGTAAGACCCCATGCACGCACACATCCCATACATACACATCCGAATTCTCACCTCGTTCAATTAAGACATAACCGAATGTGTTTACGAGAATACTTGCGGAGAGGGGTATTTTGACTGACATAATGCGTGTATGTATCCATCCAAGTGTACTGAGGACGCGAAAGAGAAATCAATTTGGAGTTCGCGAGCTATCTGAAACGCACCTCTCTCTCTCTGTGTGGGTATGTGTGTGTGCGCGCGAGCCTTGTATGTGCGTCTGTGCGCATCGATAACAGCGTGGCGTGCGATACCGAATTAAATCCTCTTTTGCCTCTTCTAGCGCTGGAATGGTTTTATATCTATTTAATGTGTAAACTAGCAAGACAAAACACGTGCAAATGATAACCTTTCACTCTATTGCGGTTAAACTTGCAATTGATCCGTGCCGAACCGTGGGGCTTGGTCCGTACGGGTCACGGATCAACAACGATCCGTTTAATCACTAATATATATATATATATATATATATATATATATATATATATATATATATATATATGCAATCAACACTACATATATACAAATGCAATATAATATATGCAAATGCAATCAACACTACAATTTGTGTAAAATTCAAGAAAACAGAATAAGTTTGTATATTTGTATTCCCAACATGCTGTAGAAAGAAATTCATTTCTTTGTATTTGTGCTGCTCACCTTCATTTCCTTCCTCTCTGCACTGAAGTGTCAGCGTTTCTCCTGGATGAATGTGAACTGAGTTTTCAGGTCTGACCTGCAGATGGTTTGTTTGACTCATTAGAGTCTCTGGCGACTGTTGAGAGTTTCTCTCATAAATGTCACTGTGTTCTGTTCTGCTGCTACTAATACATAGAAAGTTCCAAAGGAGAATCAAACTCAACAAAGAACTGATTCTGACCTCCATGGTCTCTAGAAAAAAAATGAGACGTTCATTAACTTCAATGTAAATTTAACTGCTGTACCAATATTACTGCATTTGCAATAATTATGTAAATATAAGACAGCTCTTTGACCCAAGTCATACATATTATATATCTATGTACAGCAGCCAGAAAAAGTACGACTGATTTGTCTTCACAAAACAAGCAAAACCTGAAATTTTGTCAAAGTAGAGAATTTCTTACTGTTATCATTTGAAGAATGAAATACATTTAAAACCACACAGATATATGACCTATATTTATAAATATGTCTCAGATCAGGCAGTCAAATACTCACAGAATGGGTCTTGTAGTTTGTGCTGTTGTCTCAGTAAGAAGAGTAAAGTACAGTCCTCACATGACAGCTCTTATATTTCATCTCGTGCTCCATGTTTAAAGATTAACATTTTTTCGCTTCAATAATAGACAGGATGTCATGTGGATGAGAATGCCAGTGGATTATCTTAAAGGTTTGAGTTGATATAACAGTTAAAGCCGGTTTATTATGGCTGAACAAATGTGAGTTTGAGGTAATTAGTAACATTCTTTGCCACCGTAATAAATTTATGCAGAGTAGCAAATGAGAAATTGACAATTGTTCAAGTAGGTATTCTGATTGTATCCATTCAATGCAATACAACAGCAGAAAAATCATATTTGGGTATAACTCTGTATTTCTCTCAGTGGTGCATCGCTTTCCAAAAATGGGTGACAGATTTGTTCTGATGAGTCATGGACAGGAGGGAAAACAATATTAAATGCAAATCATGAAACATTTGTGTACTGTTATAATTTTAAAAATGACAGTTTGTTGTTGTTGTTGTTGTTGTTGTTGTTGTTGTTGTTGATGATGTCAAAGGCTGTGCGTCTAAACATAGCAAAAAAAAAATATTCAGGCCCTTCCTAGATATGACACATTTAAATTCTGTTCACTTTACTTAAACATATCTATTTTGTCACAACTTAATTTATTTGTGTTCAATCAACCTAATATATTTATGAAGATATATTTATGGACAGAAAACTAATTGTTGTTATATAGCTCAACACGTTTAGTCTTGTTGTTTAAATCTAATTTTCTTGATTTTTTGCGAGTACCACGCTTTACCATGCCTCAGAAAAAAACACTATTTTGTCAAGTGGCTAACATAACATAATCAGATGCAGATTTATTTTTAGTAACAGCAATACAGAATTTTCTCCATCATACAATACGTTTTAAAATGAATTGCATGCCATTTATCAACACAAGCCATCCAGTATTTAATATGCTATTCTAAAATCGATCTCGCTTACTGCAGTGTCTCAAACAAGTGTCTCACAGCAGCCACAGAGCAAACGCACAGAGTAACGTTATAACATCATTTTCAACACTCTCAAATGTATCTAATATGATAAACAGAGCTGTGTTACCTCATACTCATGACCAGAAAAACTGTAGCGGCGCCGGCGACTGTGGCATAATAAAAGTTCTGCTGCTCGTGAGGCGTGTGTTGCGCAATCACTCCAGCGGCCTCGTTCAGCTCCCACAGCACTCGGTCCTGCTCTGCTTCATACTACAATAACATTAATAATCGCATCCATGAACATGATTTCTTCCCGAGTCCTATCCCTATTCTTTTGCACCGTCCGTTGAGGTAAAGACCACATGTATGTCCCAAGATTCTGCGCTCAAACTTTGCGTCATCAAACTACGCCTTTGTTTTGAATAGGCCTCTAGCGACCTCTAGCGGACAGAAATCCTACATACTGCACCTTTAATTAATTTGTGTTAAAACTACATGAATCATTTTTGTTGACATAACTAAATAGAGTACCTCAGGGATGACGTGTTTTTGTAGGCAAAACACGGAAGCGAGTTAGCATTTAGCATTTTAGGACTATCGCCCCGAAGTCAATGGGTTTTTTGAATGGGTTTTTGCTAATTCGCCTGAAATAAGGTCTGTAGTTAACAAAGCCTCTAAATATTTTCACGTTTTGATCTATGACATAAAACACACCAGTTATTTTTTAAATCTTTATTGTGTCTTAAAAACGGCGGTTGCTAACAAATTGCTAAAAGGGACTATTTCCTTTGGCAGGGAACTTTAGACGTCATCGTGACAAACTGGAAATTTGGACAGCATTTCTCATGAAAAAGTGGATAAGTATTTATACACAGCGCAGATCATAATCAGCGAGCATGTTTTTTAAATAAAGTTGTTTTTTTAAATAAAGTTTGAGGAAGCTTGGTGGTGGTGACGTTGATCCGTGACCATGGTGTGCTGTAATCCGTTTATAGCCTATACTGTTAGCTTTTTATATCTGACGACTTTATTTAGGCTTCAAAATGTATAAATGTTGAGTTAACTTGTAAAGATTATCTTGATAGACAAAACGTGTAAGTGTCATAACCCTTTGTTAAACACAGAGCTTATTTTTTGCGATTTTCTAAAAGTCTATGGGAAAAATGCATAGGCTTTCGATCGAGGGAACCCGCGCACCGCTAACTTCCGGGTTGGCCTACAAAAACATGTCCTCCCTGAGGTACACTATTGGCAGTGCATCTGTAGTTCCCAGCATGCTTTGCAAGGGACTGCATTAGGAGAGTAAATTAAGGGATTAAAGTGTTATTTTATATGTTTTTCTGTAAAGGGAAAGATGTTGTTAGTTAATGTTAGTGTTTAATGTTCACTTATGTTGGACATTTAGAGGAGTTTCTGTAATGTTTTTTTAATTTTGTGGTATTCATTATGCAGAAGAGTGGCGCCTGTGTTTAGGCTGTGGGCACTCAGTGATCCATGCTAATGTCAGGAGTGACACCAATCTTTTTTGTTCATAATTGATTTTCCTATGAAATATTTTAACTTAAGTTTGACAAGTAACTATAAAAAGGTGTAGGGCCTATAAAATTCATTTAAACTGTATTTGACCAAATTGAGTTGGACCAACTCATTTACATTTCATTGCATTAATTTGTTTTCATGAGTTGGTGCTACACATATTTATTGAATGGAAATCCTGCCCTCAATTAAATTGAGTTTGTCCAATGACTTTTTTTTTGTTTGTTTTTTGAGTGTACTTGATGCATTTCTGCACAAATTGATCCACTTAATGCCCTGAAGATTTGGGTCCTGAAACCACTGATTTAAATTATTTTAGATTCAAACCATTGACTTAGATTCTTTCTTTCTTTCTTTCTTTCTTTCTTTCCTTTTATTTTCAGGGTTCTGCTGCTCTTTTATGCATGTGGCAGATCACGGTGCCCGCCAAATTTCGTACACAAATGTAAATTACTCATCAATAATGATAAACGAATGTGATTGGACCATAGTGACCTGCGTTGAGAAAAGTAACATATATCACGTGACTCCACCCTATTTGAGCAGCGATCTTCACAATTTTCGATTTTTTTTTTCAGCAATAATTACACATCCAAATAAAAACAACTTGCAGGTTGCGACACCTTTTAACTGAATTTCAAAGCAGTCGCAATTCCACCTGTACAGTGATTCTCATGAAACGTTACAGAGTTTTTGCCACAAGGTGGCAGCAGTAAACTTAAAGATCACCATGTTTTGTGAAACTTTTGTTCTGTGTTTCTCTTTCATTTGTCGCCTTGCTTTTCTGAGTTGGCTATAGAAAACTGGATATAGAATTACAGTGAAAGTAAGCAATTCTCTTTTTCAGAAAAGTCTGATTATGTGGATCGAAAACCGCATTTCACCCTACTGTATGTTTCCCTCTGATAAATGGATGAGTTGCAGAAACACACTCGAGTGTCAGCAGTGAAGGCCCCTCCCTCAGACCACAGAGAACTTGAAAGACACGAGGAAATAGACACAACACACAGTAAAACACAGTTCAGTGGATTACAGTCTCTGGAGGACTGAGAAGAAACCTGTCTCTGAACTGTGAATGTCTATCATCTGTGCATATGAATTAGTAAATTAAGAAGCATCTGTTCATACCTAATTTGAATATCCTCAACCAGCTGGGGAAAACACGAAGAGTTCAGGTAATTTAAGGAATTTAAAGTTCTTGCAACATTACGGATCATGTTTACTGAATTTTTTTTTTTCAAAGTCACTTTTAGGGGGGTGTTTATGTGGCATCTCGCCTCTTTGCAGTGTTTTTCTCTTCTTTTGGTGTTTTTGTTGTGACGTTTTTAGTTTGTTTGCGTGTGGTGTGGAATGTTGAAAAGGGAGGAGTTGTTACGCGATAACAGCCTGTAAATGAAATTGATATATTGATACATTTGACAGGGTTCTATGTTCATAACAATATAAAGAAATGTTTAATTTGTGATTTCCTGGCCTGGAAAATGAAATAGTGTGAGTGCAGTCTCTATAAAATATTTATTATTAGTATTATTTTATCCAGTAATCACTAACATTTGCCAAAATTACGGGAAACTTGATTTAGTCCATTGGATACAACGTTGTGTTGAATTCTCTCTACTGAAAATGTTACATTCCAAACATACTGGCCTACATTTTTCTTTTACAAAAACATATTGTCCCTCTAACAATAAGAGTTGTTTATCTGTACTTAAACAAATTTTATTTTGGGTGTTTATGGCTGCATGACTGTTTTGTTCAGTCATTTACAAAAAGTAGGAGTTACATTGAGCCCAAACAGTTTTTGAACGCTTAAACAACACTTAAAAATGTCTGTATGTCATTGAACTACATCAACTGATGTCATACATTCACTAAAATTACTAACATTGAGCAAAAATTAAGTCAATTAACCCTGTAAAGTCTGATAAATAATAGTCAGAAAAATATATATTTTTTTTTAAAATAGAGCAGTTATTGAAGCCTTAGTAAAAAAACGAAACATTTTATTTTTATATATATATATATATATATATATATATATAAGTTTTCATAGGCCTGTGTTTTGTTTTATATCTTATTTGACACATCAAGCTGATGAAGACTGAGCAAAAATATGCAATTAGGTGCAGTTGTTGATATTTATATGGCCAAAAAGTAAGATGAAATTCTGATAATTTGTAATGTAAATCAATGAGATCTTTATAACTATAGCAGACTACGCATGTAAAATGCATATAAATATGTATAGTTAGTAAGTAGTAAGTATAGTTGTCACTCTACATCTCCCAATAATGAGTCTTAGATCATATTTAAATGCTTAGTTTTATGATCAAAACTGTAGTTTTTATTGTGGAGGCAAAACACATAATGCAATGCAATACAATGATGATTGAGAGATGGACAAATAAACGTTCCTCAAAAGCCTAATGGATCATATTTGATTCTCACATTTTAACAAGATTTAACAGTAAATGTTCATCTTGAAATATTAAGAAAAAAGATCCTGTAGCATTTGAGCACAGATAACATCATTTTGTATGTTATTTTTTTAATGCAATGTCACTGACACATTTTAAGTGTCCGGATACTTTCTGAAGGCTTTCAAACAGCCCAAATAAATATGTCACCAGTTGAAGACGCACCCTCTGTAAAAACACAATGCCATCGCTGACTCATTCTCATGATCCTGATAGTCGAGAATGAAGAGCCATGTGTTGTGAAAGGGATTTATATTGTGTGTGTCTTCAGAAACCAGGATCTTTTGTGCTGTCAATTGGATGGTGTGGTTCCGGTCTGGATGGGTGTGTGATGTCTTAAACCGATTTATCTGAGCTTCGTATCGATCTTTCCTCTCTCACAGTCGTGTGTAATGCTTTTACAGCTGTGTGATGTGAGTGGTGTTCATATTCGCGAATCCTGCAGGACACCCCCTGGTGCTCCGTCAAGAGTGATAAAAAGCAGAACAATACAGTAAACTAAAGGAGGGGCCAATAGTGTTTATCAGACGTTTGAAGACCATTTCAGATTTTTTTTCCCCTTTTTGGCTGTCCTGGTTTGACAGTGTGATACTGACTCATGTTTCACTGATCATGTGACTTTTAGATGTGTTCTGCATGTAGGAATAGTTCCTACCATTTCATTCCAAACCCATGTTTTCTTGAGGCAAGACAGGCCAAGACAGGCCAAACCCTGTGTTTTTCATGCACTGGTAAATTGAGATTTCGGGCTATTTTGCTTCCATTACACGTCTTCTTTCAGACTAGTGGAAAGAAAACATATAAAATACATATTAAATTGTTTATTTTATTACACTTTATCTATTTGCATCTGTAGATTTAAATTAACCCATATCTTTAAAGGCCGTGAGATTAATTTCTGTCCTGCGCTGAGACCAAAATCTCCACTTCAACAGCTTTACATACACCAAACTTTACAATTTTATTCCTATCTATATTCTGAAGGTTTTTACAGTGGGGTTTGTTCATATATCATTAACCTGATATGTGTTTTAACATTTTATTCCTAAAAACAAGACTTATTTTTTTCTTTTCTGACAGTATTTTCTGATTTATAGAGTAATAAAAATCCCCTCTGTAAAAACCTTTAACCTTAATATGTCAACAAAATGAAACAAGAATTTTGAACCTGGCTGGGCATTTATGCAAGTGAGTGTATATTTAAAGGTGCAGTAGGTGATCTGTGAAATGCTAACGTTAGCATGCTAGCATTGAAAGCATACAATCCCACCCTCCCTGCAAAAGCCACACCTCCTCCAAAACACATGATCGTGCGCATACACACACAGCTGCAATTGGCAAAGCGTCACAAGAGACGGCGTTAAATTACCTCATGTCTCTAAGTACATAACATTACAATAATAATGAACGTAAACAACTTAGAGAGATTGTAACTGACTGCTGCAGATTCATTTTGGTGTTGAATCTGTTGACATGGAAACTCATAATTCTGAGTCTGACTGAACAGCTCATAAAAAACAGATATTCTAATATATTTGTTTATTTAAATGACGTTTAATGAGAAAGACGTTATTTTTTTAATCATAAAGTTTTTGTCTGAACAAGCTTACGATTAGGCAATATACACAACAAGCTTAAAGTCTGCGAGGCAGACGACAACGCTCTGTGATCAAATACAATCGACTTGTTAACATGCTCCACAGCGCCACCCAGTGCATTTAGTTATAACTGTGAGTTTTGTGCTTAGGATTTATCATTGATTCACTGCATTTACGGTCAGCAAAACAACTTAGTAATACTTGAATAGTATTTTTATTTTTCGAATAATAATTACAGATTGAATATTCGACTATTCGTGCACACCCCTAGTAAAAACATATGTTGACAGGCAGGTAGGACATTGTATTATTTCATTACACCTTCCACAGACCATATATTTATAAAAAAAAAAGCATTTAGACCATTTAACATAGTGATTTTCAACCAGTATAACAAAAATGTTTCAGTAGAATAGGGCTGTAACGATTCCTCAATTAAATTAGAATACTCGATTTTAAAAAATCCTCGATTTCAATTTGCCCGTGTCGAGTAACCAGAAAATACCAGAAGTGGCGCTTTCTATGGACGAGAATCCATGAAACGCATTATTAGACCGTTTTCTAAGGCTGCCCGATATTAAACCCGTTTAAAAATCATAATAAAGCAAAATTCTATTGTGACTTTACAAAGGCTGTGAATTAATTAAACAAATGTATGTGCTGCAGGTTTAATATGCGCTCTAATTATTTACATACGTGTAGGTTATCCACGTGCGTCTCATGCAGCTCCATTCACGATAAATTACTCGAGGAATCGTTAGAATAATCGAACGATTACTCGATTACCAAAATAATCGTTAGCTACAGCCCTAGTAGAGAATCATCTATTGCACCTTTAATTAGATAACACCTCATTTGCATATTTAAACATAACAATTCAGAAAACTTGTAATTCAAAACCGTTGTCTTATGTTGTGAGTAATTAACTGGGGAAAGTATGGTGATATTTACTAGTTAAAATCCCTTTTCACCTGTAGTGTTTTGCCATAAACCCCATATTACACAAAATGATATGTTTGGTAGAATCTCCAAGCTTCTTGTTTTTTTTTTTTTTTTTTTTTTTGTTTGTTTTTGTGTTCAGATTTGCACTGTATACTTAAAGTCAAACTGTGTTGAATGTAATTCAGGCCAGAGAAACACATCCAGAAAGGTGATTTTCTACATTAGCTTTTTTGCGCTGTTTTATAAATGACACTCATAACTCAGTTCTTGTTCTGTATTGCTACCGTATTTCTTCTGAAGACACACACTTACTGCTCAGGTCAGGCAAATGTAGAAGATATTGGTGTAAGTGTAAAGCAATCCCAGCGCCCGGGTCAATAACCCACAGAGCGTTCCTGCATTATGATCTTGTGTCTGTGTGTGTCATTCCAGACTGCAGCATGTTCTCGTCAGTGAAGCCGTTTGAAGGGCAGCAGTTTTCAGCCCTGAGGAAGCAGTGCCAGCAGAACAGGACTCTGTTTGAAGACCCAATCTTCCTCCCTGTAGACCAGTCACTCTTCTATCGCGGAAACCGCATTGGAAAAGTCACCTGGAAGAGACCAAAGGTATGAAGAAAAATTGCTAATTTAGATGCAAATTCTACTTTGATGCAAATAATGTGAGTCATTTGTTACATAATGTGAATTTGTTGTTAAGTTTGTGTGTAGTTTTTGTGTTCTAGCTTAATTTTGTCAGAAAATAGTCTTTAGAAACAGATTCTTTCCCTACATCTGAATTATTGGTATTTTATTATTAAAGAAATCTAAATATTTTGAATAGTCTGAAAATATCAGTCTATTTTCCTTACTTACTTATTTATTTATTTATTTATTTATTTATTTATTTCATGAATCTGAATTTAAAGTTCAGTATTTGAACAAACCCCATACTTCAAGTATTACAAAAGGAAAAGTTAGCGAACAACACTAATTACGAAGGAATTTATCAAAACACCTGATAATTAGTGGCCTTTAGTAACTATTAATACACTTTAATCAGTTAAAGGTGGATTTTATGGCTGCTTAGATTAAACCCATCACCTAAATAACCTGGATGTTGTCATTACTCATATCTGAGCTCTGTGCTTATGGAAGGTGTGTCTCTGCTGGCCGCAGATCTTGTGTAACTGGACACCACTTGTAACTTACGCATTTAAACTGATGGCAGATAAAAGCGTTTGTAGTTAAAACAATTAACTCTGCTTACAGTCCCCTGCTTGACATTATTATATTTAGCCAAAGGTTATAATAGTTATTGTTTCGAAATGTACCTGAGTAAATGTTTGTGTACAGGAATAATTTCCTGTAGCTGTCATAACTGGAGTCTTGGTGTATGATAAATAAATGTGTTTTCTCAGCATATAAATACACCTGAACCAGGATGAATGTTGATAAACTATGCCAGAAATGGGTGGCTTAGAGCTGTTGATGAAATCTGTTTTCATGTGCAATATTTAGTACAGTACCATTCAAAAGTTTGGGATCAGTAAGAATTTTTTTTTTTTTTTTTTTTTTTAAACAAGTATCTTCTGCTCACCAAGGCTGCATTTGATAAAAAATTCAGTAATATTGTGAAATATTATTACAATTTAAAAAACTGTTTTGTATTTGATTTTAAAATGTAATTTATTCCTGTGATGCAAAGCGGAATTTTCAGCATCATAACTCCAGTCTTCAGTGTCAAGATTTGCTGCTCAAGAAACATTTCTTATTATTATCAATGTAGAAAACAGTTGTGCTGCTTCATATTTGTGTGGAAACTGCGAGACGTATTTGTCAGGATTCTGGATTATTTGAAATATAAATCTTTTGTAACATTATAAATGTATTTACTGTCACTTTTGATCAATTTAATGCATCCTTGCTGGATAAAAGATAGATAAATAAATACACAAATAAATAATAAATCTTACCGACCCAAACTTTTGAATGGTAGTGTATATTATCAATTCACGAATTTTAGCAGCTCTAACCAACTTGCTCATAAATTCACAGATAAGCACAATTTAAGCAAAAGCCCTTAGATCAGAAGGTCTTTAAGATAATAAGAAACATAAATTCAGATTAATTTCTTGACACGTACTATATGAAATGTATTTGTTTCTCTTCTTTCTTCCCCTCCCTACTGTTTTCAGTGTCTTTACAGCAGCAATCACACAAAACAAGCCTAAAAGATCTTTGTCAATTAAAACTGAACCCAGTCCATTAAAGGCTCTTAGAAAAGTCTTTTTGGCATTCCATTAACTAGTTAAATATGCATGAGGTTTTAAGTAATCCACTGAATGGATTGTCATTGTTAGACAAGCTTAAAGGTGGTTTTAGCTAGTGAGCGGCTAATGTAACCATGTTTGCTCAGTGATTTTGATCTGTAGATTTGGCTTCGTTTTATATGTGATTTATTGTTTTTTTTCTACCCGTTTTATCATCCGCCAGGTGAAAATGCTGGATCGGATGACTTAGTAAATTAACAGCAAATCTCCTCAGCATGATTTGAGGAATCAGTCATGTCAGAAACACAAACGTTACACCCCAAAGTTTAATGCTAAGTATGAGCAGTAGTAATAGTAATGCCATTGCCACTAAACGGTTAGTCACACAGAGCAGTGTGTTTACGTTTAGGGAGCATTGCTACATACAGTATATATTCAGGACACTCCCCTTTTCACCATCAGTGTTCTGTTCGGGCATGTGAGTGCAATGTAGTTGAACAAGTGCAATACCATCATCCGCCCACTAAAAACTTCATGTGCATGAACTGCACTGTTTATACTGTTTGTTGAAGCAGAAGTCTGTTTTGTTAACTCAGGCCGGTGGCGAAAACAGACCTTCACTCATGAATGTCACATGAAGCAGCTCTTCCTCACCACAGCTGTTGTTTTCTTTAGCATCTGAAATAATACTATCTGCTCTGTTAAGTCAGGGAGGGAGAAGGGATACTTTAGGGAAAAATCGGATTTATGTATGTATATATTTATTTATTTATGCAATTTTATGATTATTTTTTTATGCAATTGGAGTTTTTTAAAGCCTCAGGTTTGCTATGTTTGTTGTTTATAGGGCTGCACAAAAAGGGTAAAAAAAATTATATTGTTTCTTATACATAAATATGACTGTAAAATAATAATAATTATTATTGTGCTATTTATTATGATGATTATTATTCAGGCATGTAATATAATTAAGCAATACAAATATTGCCATTGTAATAAAACTGGTTTACTGTAGAATAAAAAAAGTATTTAAAAAATACAGTATATAATAATAATAACAAAAATACATTTTAAAGTACAAAATGACTGTTTTTTTGTTTGTTTGTTTTTTACAAAAATACAATACTAATATTATATCTTAAATTCATCATTTTCAGACATTAAACCATCTTAATCTTTAATTTTTTATTTTGGTGGAATATCATGGGAAACCATTAAAGGGATACCAAAAATGAAAATTCGGCAATCGTTTTCTCACCCTCAAACCTGTATTAATATTTTGAAGAATGTTTGTAGCCAAACATTGATGGGCCCCATTGACTACAATAGTATGGGGGAAAAATTCTATGGAAGTCAGTGGGGCCCATCAACTGTTTGGAACATCTTCTTTTGTGTTCAGCAGATGAAAAAAATTCATACAGGTTTGGAACAACTTGAGGGTGAGTAAATGATCACAGAATTTTCATTTTTGGGTGAACTATCCCTTTAAATTGTCTCCTTTTTTGGCAACAACACCTTTAGATAAAAGAAGATAAAATCAGATAAAAGAAGCTTTCACTTGTTTTTTTGTGTTTCAGGAAACAAACTAACCCTTATAAACTACTCTTATAAAGTGGGTAGTTAGTTAGCCTTAGGATGAATGGTATGCCATTTCAGCAGTACTCAAAGCTGTTGTGCCTCAGTGACACACTAACTGTCAACCGAGAACAGAAAAACATGGCTGATTTAATTACAGGTGCTCTGTTTTCTATCTCACAAAAACACACTGCCCTGCAGTCCTTCTGTAACTGGACTCTGTTGTATGTGTGAATATGCAGCACTGGATCATGGGAATCTTGTTGTCTCTCTATAACAGGAGCTCTGTGAAGACCCGCACTTGTTTGTAAATGGAATTAGTGCCCACGATCTGCACCAGGGGCAGCTGGGAAACTGCTGGTTTGTGGCAGCATGTTCCAGTCTGGCCTCCAGAGAAGCTCTTTGGCAGAAGGTGAGTTCATGTTATTATTGTTCCCGTATCAAAATAGTTACCATAGTAATGATAAGTTCTGCCTAAAAACAGTAGTTACCAATATTTGCATCTCATTTAACTTGACATGGTGTCTTAAAATTTAGTGTGAGAAATTAAAAAATTTGTAGAAAAAATCAGAGTACAGTGTCAGCAACGCCAAAGTCACAGATTTGATTTCCAGAGAATGCATGAACTGATAAAATATATATCTTCGATTACAGTGGTCGCTAATACCAATTAACCACGTTTTTCTAAACTAACTCTAGTAACTAAGGTAAGGTGGGGTACAGTATACTTCAAAGAAAAAAATTGTTTAAAAAAATTTCTCAAAGCCATGGGGTTCGCAGCAATGCCATTGAAGAACCACATCACCCCCCCCCCCCTGTTTTATTTACACTGGTGTGGCGACTCTTAGGATAAGCTTATCATTTCTCACAGAATGTGACCTTTCCTCATTACACAGTGTCTACAGGTACACTGTAATCCTTACAAATTGAGCCATGGGATGTGCTTACTGAGAAAATGATGCGTTATTAAGATGAGTCTTGTTTAGATTGAATGAGATTGCATTGATTGCTTGTGACTAATTGGAGACTTGGGGTTATCACCTTGCTCTATTTTCATTTGTGTCCACACATGATGCACAATCGTGGACAAACATCAGATCCCATGAGATGACTTGTTTGTTTCCATGTGTTACAGTTTTCCAAATCCGAATGCTTGGAAATAGTTTTTTTTAAAGCACTTCCGTTTACTCATGAGCTTACAGTCGTACGTCATCCATCTGTGTCGCTCCACGTAATTCTCATTAAAGAGCCTCGCGGGACGTCCTGCCTGTCGCTGTCACACTGCAGCGCCTGCAGTAATGCACCTTACACGGCTACACACCGTCGCGCAGTACGCTGAGCACTAGATCTCCCTCCGTGTTGTGCGTTCTGTCTCTACTAGACATGTTGTTCTCTCCTGAGGTCTAATTACTGTCCGCTAACTCTTCCTGCGGTCCCCCTGAAGAGCCCCATCAGACACACACTCATAGATCTTGTCTGGCCACACACTCATGCCTAGTGAGCTGCCTATCTAGGCAGTATTTAAAAGGTGCTAAAGCTGCTCTTAAAGGTGTGCAGCGACCTTATGTTGCAAATTAAGTTCTCTCTTTGATCAAATTCTAATCTAAGGCAACATCACATCTGTGCTCAATAGAGAACAATGTTTTTGATCTGCCTGCATTGACACCATTGTATGAGAACAGAACTGAGCTGGACGATGACATCACTGTTTTCTCCAGTGCTGATATATAGATAAATTAATTAATATTTATTGATTTTTACAATGGAATTAATCAATACTGAATTTATTTAAGCTGGACAATGACCATTTTCTTTAAGAGCTGCTGTGCAGCCAAAATTATTTGCCAGTTATCACTGTAAAGCTGCTTTGACGCAATCTGCATTGTAAAAAGCGCTATATAAATAAAGGTGACTTCACTTGACTTGACTAGAAAACAATCCCAGAAAACATTGCTACAAGCTCTATTGAGGGGAAAAAAAAAAAGATTTGTAATTAAATTAAAATTAAAACTGTTGACTTTTTGCTTTACTTTTTCAGTACCAGTATTATTTATATTAAGATTAATTAAAATTAAATTTTGAATTAGGTTTTATTTTTATATTTTCAGCTTTCATTTTAATTTTAGTTAAAAAAAAAAAGTCATTTTAATGTGCTTTTGTCATTTTTATTATTATTATTATTATTATTTTTAAATATTACTACTCTCTCTCTCTCTCTTTATATATATATATATATATATATATATATAATATATATATTTATTTATAGAATTACATATTTCAATTTATTTTTATGTCCTTTTGTAGTTTTATTTTACTTTGTTTTTTATTTATTTACAATTAGGATTGTTATGCTTCAACTTATGCTTATTCCAGTTAGTTGCCAAGGCAACATTTCTAATTTTTTATGTTTTCAGATTTATTTCATTAACAAAACTGTTTTTTATAGCTTTAGTTAGCAATAAAAACCTGTTTAGTACAGCATGAAATATTAATAAAACTGTGTTATTAAAATGGTTTGTGTTTGCTGTGTATTTTTATTCTCTTAGAGGGTTGCATTGATATTTTAGTAAAATGCAAACTTAAGGTAGGCTTCTTTTGTGGCTTCCTTTTAAGATTTTTGCCAAATTAGAAGTCACATATACTCTTCACAGTGCAGGCAATCCTAGAATGCAGTGAAATGATATAATATCAAAAATACAGATTATACCATTATTTCGAATGGAGCTATAGATGTTCATTCCTGGGGAAAAAGTTTTCAAAGATTATATGAGAAATTTGCATTTTACATTTATTGACTGCTTAGTTGACTTATTTCATAGCAAACAGAGACCATTTTAGTAGTTCTATGTGTGAGAATTGTTCTTCTGACTCGATTCTTTCAATGATCTAGTTCACAAATTGAACTGAACTAGTTAGATTCTTAGACAGCTCACTGCATACTTTCAGTTATGTCTCATAAAATGTCAACAGATGTATAACGGAAACGCTTGATGACGTAAAAGAACTGAAGAATTGGCTTGTTGAACCAGTTCATTGGAACAACAGTTAAAAAGAACCAGTTCATGGAAGTGAGTCAGACTTCTTAGAACTAATGTGTTGCATTTGCCTTAAGGCTGGGCACATTGATTGATTGCCGATATTAATCCCGTTATGTTGTGGATAGAGATGGATGCTGGTCGAGACCTTCCAGTCAGATGCCTTCACCATATTGACAAAACATTGACATACAGAAACGGAATGATTGACAGCACAATTTATTTTACTGTAGATTCGCTCTATAAGCATCATAATGGCAGTGGATTACATAAGTACCAGACAAAATCATCCAGCAATATCTTTATGCATGTGTATAACAAACAATCTTCCTACAAAATGTTGCTTTTTTTCTGGACGACATGTTAAATAAAACCATCATAAAGTTCAGGAAACAACATAGGACTAGAGCTAAAGTTTTTATTAACACAAAGAGCTTTTGTTGATTGGTGAAAGAAAGAGGATTTGACTGACCATCACAAAGAGCATCTAACCTGTCTGAGGTTTTAGAATACGGTGATTCAATCTGTCACTTGTTTTTGTTGAAGGTCAAAGAGCAAGAGATTTTGTCTTTCGTCGCTCCCTCCTTAAAGGCGAATAGGAAATACATCACTTTCCGCACCTTCGCCAGCTCGGCTATCCTTTCTCCAAACTCCTGGATGTCCGCCTCTAGGCATTTGATGGGCGAATCCTCGGGATCTCCGGCGTTCCTCCAGAACTGGCCGATGGGCTCCAGCAGCTGCCTGGTCATCAGGTTGGTCAGGTCGGGTGTCCAGAGCTGGCAGATGCCGGTGACAGTGAAACGGCCCGTTCCTTGCAGGGTCACGTTCCAGTGGGAGAAGGTCAGCTCCTGCTCGCTGAAGTCCAGACGGTAGACGGACTCGTGCGGCAGGAGCAGCCTCTCGCCGTCCTGCCTCTTCTGGCCCCTCTGCTGCAGCGACTGCACCCTCAAACGCATCACCTCCGTCAGCTGCAGGTCCTCGGTGAAAGTCAGCTCCATTTCCGAACCCATGACCGGATCGCCTTCAAGTTGGGGAAGGATTCGTCTGCTTGTGGCTTGTGTCTGTGTGCGACTGAATAAACTCTCTCCTCTTTCAACCTTCACTTTCCATTACTCTACCCCCACCCCTCTGCCTCTGTGGCCCCACGGGCAAAAAGCCTCATTTAGTTGGGGACATTATTGATTCTGCCACACATGCTCTGAGCCTCTGGATGAGTTTTGGGAGCAGGAGGAGGAGCAAACCAACCGGAGATTCACTGTTAGTGTTTGACGTGTTGCAGCACTAGGCAACAGATGCTTGCTGCTGTTTAAAAACTTTAAGGATTTTTTTTTTGTTTGTTTTTGTTTTTTGATCATTTATATATACATCTGATTAACAATATTTATTTACAGTTAATGGGATTTTATTATTCTATTAGTATTGTTTTATTCATAATAGTATTTTATTATTCTTTACGTACAGGGTTAGTTCACCCAAAAATGAAAATAATGTCATTAATTACTCACCCTCATGCCGTTCCACACCTGTAAGACCTTTGTTCATCTTCGGAACACAAATTAAGATATTTTTGTTGAAATCCGATGGCTCAGTAAAGCCTCCATAGCCAGCAATGACATTTCCTCTCTCAAGATCCATTAATGCACTAAAAACATATTTAAATCAGTTCATGTGAGTACAGTGGTTCAATATTAATATTATAAAGCAACAAGAATATTTTTTTGTGCACCGAAAAAAAACAAAATAACGACTTATATAGTGATGGCCGATTTGAAAACACTGCTTCATGAAGCTTCGGAGCGTTATGAATCTTCTGTTTCGAATCAGCGGTTCAGAGCACCAAAGTCAGCAGTTTGGCGGTTTGACACGCAATCCGAATCATGATTCGACACAAAAGATTCATAACGCTCCGAAGCTTAATGAAGCAGTAATGAAGCAATGACGTTATTTTCATTTTTGGGTGAACTAACCCTTTACTGTATCATATTATTATTTTTGTTGTTGATTATTATTGTTATTATTATAGAATGAGATGAGTTTTTAGTAATTGCGTGAAAAAATATGCCTAAAATGTACAAAAATACATAGGTGTCCTTAAAATCTGTTATTGTTAACTAAAAGTAAAACTTTTACATTTTGTTTTCTGTGATTGAAATAAGGCTGAAATAAAATAAAATAAATATTAGATGAAAAACTTAAAAAAAGTAGTAGTAAAATTACTTAAAAAAAAAAAAAAAAAAATTTAAATTCCAAATATTCATAAATACTAAAATAATAATAATTGTTATATTATAATAAATAAAATAACAGCGCTTAAAATAGGGTTAATTTTTGGTAAAACAATTATTTATTTATTTGATTTTGGAGTGAAATATGGCCTGGGCATATTCTGTCATTTGATTCACCCATAAACTCCTATAATTCCATGAATTTAGGTTTTTATTCACCATATTCTTCTGATCTACATCAGAACTGGCTGTTTTAGGTTTAGTTGACTCCAGTATTTTTCTGTTTATAGGTTATTCCAGATTGGAAGGACCAGGAATGGGACAAGGATAAACCAGAGAGCTATGCTGGGATTTTTCATTTTCGGTTCTGGCGTTTTGGGGAATGGGTAGACGTCGTCATTGATGACCGACTGCCAACCGCAAATGGGCAGCTCATCTACTGCCACTCCAACGACAGTAATGAGTTCTGGAGTGCTCTGGTAGAGAAGGCCTATGCCAAGTAAGTACCACAACCAACATAAACAGAAAGAAAACTGTCTTACTGAATGAAGCTAGCATATATTTTGAAGGATATTTTAGATATATAGGTTGATAAGAAATGTTTCTTCAAATCAGCATATTAGAATGATGTCCTTCACTGAACTGGTTCATTTATCTGATCCCTCATTTATCAGGTTATGTGGATGTTATGAGGCTTTGGATGGTGGAAACACAGCTGATGCTCTGGTGGATTTCACTGGCGGTGTATCTGAGCCCATGGATCTGCTGGAAGGGAAGTTTAACCAGGAGGAGGAGGCCCGTCATCAGCTGTTTGAGCGGGTTCTGAAAGTCCACAACAGAGGAGGCCTGATCAGCTGCTCCATTAGAGTGAGTTTAATATCAAGTGACATGCATTTGTTTCATGCAGTAGAAAATGTGATGAACAAAAGCATAAGCGTTTTTATTGCAGTAATCATATTGGAATTAGGGCCGTCAATTTAACGCATTAATTAATTACGGTAAAAAATAATGCGTTAAAATTAACGCATTTAACACCCCGCCCCAGACCTATGTAGGTCATCTGACATTTCATACAGTTGATTAATGATGAATGTGATGCAGGGCAACAACTCACTGCATGATGAAGCCTATAGAATGTAGTTAGAATGACCCTAAAATTCAAGATATGGGGGCAGAAATACCCCAGTTTGAGTTTATGTCTCATATTTACACCATATGATATAGTAAAGCTATATCGCACAAGTGCTATTTTTGTCTCACTTGCACAAGCGCAAATGCGATACTGTTTTTATACAACAGTTCAATAAATAAGAAGTTAATATTATTTTAGACACAATATTGTGTTTTTGCTCAATTTTGCCAACGAAAAATATAAAGACAAAGCAATACAGAGCAGTGTTTCATTTCAGAATCTGCGTTTTGAACAAACTGAATGAACAAATGATTCAATTAAACATTCATAAAGAGAACTTTATGAATTTACTTCACTCCTGAATGAATTAGTGGTTTGGACAAATCGAATGAATGACTCAATGACATAATCATTAAGACGTTTACTGCTACCTACTGGCTGTTTTAGTTTCTTATTTAGAGTATAATTTAATTTAAAAATAATTTAATATTTCCATATTAATTAACAAAATAATAAAAATAAAACATTTAAGGTATAGTTTGCCCAAAAATGAAAATTCAGTCATCATTTACTCAACCTCATGGTCTGAAAGTTTGTGTAATAATTTCTATGTTGAATCAAATAAAATATTTATTTCTGAAGCTACTTTCTGTAATGTCTATTTGATGCTTTACACAATAATGACTTTAAATTATCTTTTGGGGGTAATTTCTCACCTAAATTTGATGTGCGATTAATTAATTGGCACATCATGTAGTTAATTAGATTAAAAATTTTAATCGCTTGAGACCCCTAATTAGAATATACATAATGTTTTGTGACTATAATTTTCAAAACAGTGTGTATTTCATTAGGTATTCTGATGTAATGTCCTGCCCCATAGACGTCCATTATATGTACAGTGCGTAGTATTTGTTTTTTAAAATGAATTGGAAAAAGTTGAAATTTTCCAAAAAAGTTGAAATTTTCTGTGGTAATCAACAGCATGCCACAGATACTGTGCATAGAGTTTAATTTTCATTTAAAGCTGAATTATATGTATGTTAAATATGTAACGGTGAATCAAGACTTCAGAATAAACTCATGGACTCAAACTGAAACTACTCATAAAATAAATACATTGTGTTTAATGCAATAAGAAATGTGATGAACACAAGTTTCATGCCGCCCAGTCTTATGTTTTCATACTGTTTGGATTCTCTTTTCCGTAGGCGACTACTCAGGCAGACATGGAAGCCCGTTTAGACTGCGGCCTGGTCAAAGGTCACGCGTATGCTGTAACTGACGTGCGTAAGGTACGTCTGGGAACCGGCCTGCTGGCGTTCTTCAAATCAGAGAAGCTCTCCATGATCCGTATGAGGAACCCGTGGGGTCAGAGAGAGTGGAATGGAGCTTGGAGCGACAGGTTTGTGAACATCTGCAAGCTGTTAGTGTTACTGTCGAGTGTGTGGTTTATCGTTAAAGCATACAGGTACACATTTAAACATGTCTCCAGCATCCAGCAGTAATTTGCACAGCTACAGGAGACTAAATTAATTACCGTGTTTTCTGCATTTGAACTGTCAGCGTTGTTTGTGCAATAGGAAAGGGAACTCGGCCTTATTTTAAGCCGGAATCTTCCCTGGCCTTTGCTGATGTAAATAGTTTGATTTAAGGCTAGAGACACCAGAAGCACTTCAAATGATCATGTAAACAAATTTCCTAATTGGTAGACGGCATTCAACTAATACTAACATTTCCTAAACAATTAGGAAGAGAAATGATTTAGATCAAAACATGCTTCATAAATAAAATAGGATTAAAGTTTAAACGTTATTGTACATAATGCATGAGGCAACCATGTAAAAAAGAAAAAAGGAAGCTATGGAAAAAACAGGAAATGTGCTGACACAGAGACGCTTTGTTACAAACCAAAGATTGTGTTTTATATGCTCTGTGTATTTGTGTGCTCATGCTGCCTCCTACTGGAGGACAAGCTGAACATCAGGTGTCGTATTTCAGCATTGTAAAGGTGCACTAATAATTTTATGTTCATGCTAATACAACAATTGTCTTTGAGCTTATACTGACCATGTTCACATTGCAAGGTTTTGGGAGTGAAAACTAGATTTAAATGTGAGCGTGAATGCCCTAAATCAGGGCTCTTCAACCAAAAACCCTTTGTTGGACAGAAAGATGGTGCTGGGACCTAATAACATGCATTTAAAGGGTTAGTTCACCCAAAAATGAAATTTCTGTCATTAATTACTCACACTCATGTCGATCCAAACCCGTAAGACCTTCGTTCATCTTCGGAACATGTTATTGAATAAAGTTGTTATTTTTGTTTTGTTTTTGCACACAAAAAGTTTGAACCACTGTAGTCACGTTGACTATTTTAACAATGTTTTTACTACTTTTCTGGATCTTGAATGACGGTAACTACGTTGCTTTCTATGGGAGATAAAAAAAACTCTCGGATTTCATCAAAAATATCTTAATTTGTGTTCCGAAGATGAACGAAGGTCTTACAGGTGTGGAACGACATGAGTATGAGTACTTAATGACAGAAATTTCATTTTTGGGTGAACTAACCCTTTAATGCCATATTAATGTATTTACATACTTTTTTTTTTTTATCATGCTTACATTGCCAATCCATTAAAATAATTCTATTTTAATGTAGTACAGAGTTATTTGAGTTTACATTTAGAATACATACTAAATACATTTTCATGTGGGAGGGACAGTCATACATTTTTACATTCATTCATATTTTTTAGTGGCCACTTTGTGCTAATTCATTCCCTTGTTTTGATTTAACTAAAACAAAGGAAAAAAATATTACAATGTGGCTACAATTTACTAAAACAAAGGAACAAATTAATAAAACGAGAAAAAAAAATTTTTTTCACCAAATTAATGTGGGATCAAACAATAACTGGTGTCAAAATGAAAGTTTCAAAAATGCAAAAGCAAACATTTTCAGTTACCAGAGCCATTGGTGAAATGCGCCATTAGCAGGCATATTTGTCAGTTGGTTTATTATTATTATTATTTTTTTACAGTGGAAATTGAATTGCCGCACTATTATGTTTTTTCTGAATCCGTCTCTGTGTGTCTGTATAGCTCAGAGGAATGGAAGAGAGTCAGTAAGAGTGAGCGAGAGCGGTTGGGTGTGACCGTGGAGGATGATGGCGAGTTCTGGTGAGATTAATATCTGGACTGGTTTTGCTGTGTTTCACCATCTTTAACTCTATCTGTGACATGATGTAATTTACCACAGAAAATAATTTAGCATCTTTCAGCTTGTCAGTAGAGCATTAAAAAGGATTTTAAAGCAGAAACATGAAGCTTGTATTTTGTTTAAGCATTTACACTAATTCTTCAGTGCAAAAATGATCCTCCTTTTCTGGCATCTTTGCACGTATCATATGAAAGTTACTGGGTTTACATAGTCATGACAGGAGCACTGAAAAAATGTAGTGAAATTGTTAGTAAATTTCACAAATATTAAATATTTCACCATTTATAAAAGAAATGGTAACACATTAAATTAAATGTGAAATTTTTAAAGTAGAAGGACTGAAATAATATTTTCTTTTAAAATTTACTCAATTTACAACTTTCAAAAGTATTTTTTACAGCAAGTAGTATTGCATGTATCTTTTTACACAAGTTAATTTCATTACATTAGTCATATTTGAACATGCGTAATGTTTTGTGAATAAACTTTTCAAAACAATGTATATTTTATTGTTTATTCTGTTGTAATATGTAATATTTAATTTATTTATTGATTTAATCATTTTAAAAAATATATATATATTATTATTTTATTTATTTAATTAATTAATTTTATTTCCAAAATAGGTGACAAGTTGATATTTTCTGTGATAATCAACAGCATGCCACAGGTGCTGTACTACATAGAGTTTAACTTTCATTTAAAGCTGAATTATATGTATGTAAAGTATGCAGCCTTTTACTTTTGAATCAACTCGTTGACTCAAACTGAAACTCCTCAAAACCTTTCTTTTGATGACCTTTCTTTATCGTCCTGCTGTCTTTCCTCTCTCAGGATGAATTTTGATGACTTCTCTAAGTATTTCACAGACCTGATTCTGTGCCGCTTGATTAATACGTCGTACTTGAGCATCCACAAGACCTGGGATGAGGAAGTGATGCGAGGCTCCTGGTGTCACCACGACGACCCTTTAAGGAACCGATCTGGAGGCTGCATTAACCACAAAGCCACGTTCCTCCAGAACCCACAGGTGCGACACTCATTCATAAGTGCATGTGTTGTTGTGTAGATGTGTTGTGTACTGAAGAGTATGTCACTGTGTTTTTCAGTACGTGTTTGACGTGACAAAGCCAGAGGATGAAGTTTTGATCTGCCTACAGCAGCAGGACAAGAGAGCTCAATCCAAAGAAGGCAAAGGAGAGAATATGGCCATCGGCTTTGATATCCAAAAGGTATGTCAAATCAAGTCATGTCACCTTTATTTATATAGTGCTTTATACAATACAGATTCATAACAGTCATAAACAGGAAAATAACAGAATCAATGACAAATTCAAATTCTGCCATAAAGCAACTCTAAAAAGACAAATAGAGTCATTATTAAGGTTGAGTCTGTGCAATGTATAATATATGATTTTTAGTCGCACTCATTCTAAGATAATGGATGTGGCAATTTCGACTTTAGATGGTATATCTATTGAAAGAGTTAGTTCTTATAAATATTTAGGTATATGGCTTGACGAAAGATAGCTTTTAACGTACACCTTGATAACTTGTTGAGGAAGCTTAAGGCCTGAATTGGGGTTTTTTATCACCTAAAAATGTTTCTCTTATGGGGCTAAAAAGAAAATAGTAGAGAGTACCCTTTTATCTATAATTGGTTATGTTGATCTTTTATATATGCATTCAGCTGCATCCCTTCTTAGGAAATTAGACTCTTTATCATTCAGCATTCTGCTTTTTTTGTAGTTCAGAGTCACATACGCATCACTGTATTTTAAAATTGCATATATTTATCACAAAAGCACTTATCTTTTAACCTTTTATACATATAGTATTGCACTAGCCACGTATCTCAGATTTGTCTGAAAGTCCCAAGGGTATACTCAGAATTTGGTAAATTTTCTTTTTCTTTTCATGCTCCTTGGGTTTGGAATGAACTGCAAAATGTACTTAGTCTTTATGTACTTCCACCTTTTGAGTGCTTTTAAATGTCTTTTGTAGACTGTTGTAAAGGAGACATGTAATTGCTTTTCTTGATTTAACTACTTATTGACCTTATATGTGTATTTGTCGTACTGGTATCTTGTAAAACTTTATGTCCTGCCGTCTTGACCAGGACTCTCTAGAAAAAGAGATTGTCAAATCTCAATGGTATTCTCCTGGTTAAATAAAGGATAAATAAATAATTAAATAAATAACTTAAATCTATTTAGTTCAATAACAGTGTGAAGTTCATCAATTATGAAACGAGTTCAATTCGGCTATAAGCAGCTCTACAGAAGACAATAATGTCATTATTCGACTCAAGTCTGTTCAATAGCTATGTTGCCATCCACCTAATTTATGCAAATTCTGGGATATTGCATAAAAAACACTGGATAGAAACACTAAGATGCGCATACATTTTAAAAACTGGCATAAAAAACGAATGTGCTCAATTGAGCCGGATCTTTTTTTTATCCAATAAGAAGACATGCGCATAAACTATGATGGAAATAAAATTACAGAATAAATTCTTTGATGCGAAACAAAAACTCACAGGACTTTGCCTCAACAGAGGATGTGATTGGATAACTGGACTAACCAGCAGACCAATGGCATCAAACAGCATCTCTCTGAGGTGCAAATAAATAATGATGTACAAAAAACAAGCCACAGTGGCTTTCCCAACTGTAGCAACTTCCATTTTTATTACAGATATTTTGTAATACTAAGTGACAATTTTGTTCTCTTGAACACATTGTATGGAAACGGTGCTTTATTCGCAAATTTTTTTATGTGATATTCCAATTTTGCACATAAGTGAAATTCGCAACTTTGGCTGGAAACGGCTAATGTTGATTCAGTTCAGTTAAATAACAGTGTTGATGTTGCAAAACTAGTGTTATTATTGAGTTCAATTCAGTTTTTATATTTTGCTCTTATCCAGTAGTTTCAGTGCAGTCAAATCGATATTATTACTGAATTTGAAGTCTTTTAAATCCCAACTAAGCAAGCCGAAAGGTGACAGTGGCAAGGAACCCAAACTCCATCAGGTGACAGCAATGGGAAAAAAACGTTGGGAATTTTTGCACACAAAGGAATATTGATTGATGTGTTCTCTGATAGGTCGAGCTCAACCGGATTTACCGTATGCATGCCATTCAGAAAACGGTGGGCAGCTCCATCTACATTAACTCCCGCAGCGTCTTTCTGCGCAAAGACCTGAAGGAGGGCCGTTATGTCATCATTCCTACGACCTTTGACCCCCGCCTGCAGGGAGACTTCCTGTTGCGGATCTTCACGGATGTACCTTCAAACTGCAAGTAATACATAATATATTATACATTCTTTTCTTTTTGCATTATGGATAATAAATGTATCGATGAAGATTGTGTGGTTTTAAGGGAGCTGACAATAGACGAGCCGCCCCAGACGTGTTGGACGGGGTGTTGTGGGTATCCAAAGCTGGTCACACAGGTGTACGTCCACAGAGCAGACGGACTCAAGGCTCAGGACTCAGATGGATGTAAGTAATGTCATGCTCTCTCTGTTTTTGTGCACAATACCCCTTAAAGAAATGCTCTGGATAACAGTGTCTTGCAAATATTTCATAACTATGAATTAAACAATAAATGGTTTTAATTTTTTTTAAATATGATTTTTTAATTATACCATTTTACAACTTGAACTAATCTTGAGATGCCATAAAAGATCAAATTATCTGATATTTTAAGAAACTTTGACACATAGTCATATGACTCTGTGCTCTGTGATGTTATTTCCTATTTCTGGATTTGCATGTCACATGACAACACAATGCCAAACTACTTTTACTATATTTATTTTAAGAATTTTAGCTTTTTAATAAGACAGTTACCAACATGCTTATAATTGAAAATAAGTGCATTCAGATCTTGTATTTTTGAAAATATTTACCCGAAAGTAGTTTGATGTTTTTTAATGGCTGATTTTCCTGTTGTTTCAGCGTCTGACCCGTACGTCATCATCAGCTGTGAGGGAGAGAAGGTTTGTTCTACGGTGCACAAAGACACACAGAGCCCAGACTTTGACGTGAAGGCTGTTTTCTACAGGAAGAAGCCGAAAGAGCCGATCCGCATTCAGGTGATAGTCTTTTAGGAATCATTTGTAGCTGTTTCCATCCAAAGTTGCGAATTTAACTTTGGAAAATTGGAAAATAGCATAAAACATTTGTGAATGAAACACCGTTTCAATCCCATCGATTGATCAAGAGAACAAAATCAACACTTCCTGGGAAACTGGCTCAAAATATCTAATAAAAATGGAAGATGGCACAATTGGGAAAGCCACTGTGGTTTTATTTTCCTGCATCATAAATACGCATAAGCTGTCATGTTATCTTGTGTTCAGATGCCTGGTGTTTCGCAATCGTATGAAACAGTTCTGGAAGAAAATTAAACCAAATCGTTCTCATGACAGACTTTGGCTCGGGCATTTCAAAATGACCAAGTCAACATTGTGTGACGCGATTTGTCCACTGGTTATCCAATCACATTCTCTATTGAGGCAAAGTTCTGTGAGTTTTTGTTGCACATCGAGAGGTTTATTTGATAATTGTATTTCCAACTTCGTTTATGCACACATCTTCTTATCGGATAAAAAATTACTAGCCTCCATTGAGCGCATATGTTTTTTTATGTGCATTTTTAGAATTTATGTGCATCTTGCCGTTTTTATCCAGCATTTGTGATATTCCAAAATTCACATAAAAATAGGTGGATGAAAACAGCTATTGTCATGATGAATCAATTCTGTTGTGTTCCCCTCTGTGATCTGCCAGTTATCCTCAAGTCTTTGTTTACATTTCTGTTGTGTCAATCAGATCTACAACAAGAACCTTCTGAAGGACTCTTTCATGGGTCAGGCGACCTTAAACGGTGACCTGTCTGACCTGCAGCAGCTTCACACACTTCACCTGCGGGACAAAGGAAACCGGCAGAACAATGACCTCCCGGGTCTCGTCTCGGTGAGCCTCATTATCAGCGACGTCTTGACCAACATCTAACGTCACTTACGTTCACGCTGTTCCTGTGGTAAATCGTAGAGTACTATATGTGGTGTATTACATACATTTACATGGTCTTTTTTTCTTTTGGGAATGTTTCTTGGAAGTAAAATGTAGTTGTTTACAAGCACTTTTTACACCTTAAAGCTGTCATTTTCTGGTATCATGTGCTTCCCATTGTGTTTGTCTTGGAAATTTATATATATCTGGATATTATAGGACATGCATCTATATCAGTATATGAAATAGCATGCTGTATATGCATTTATCTAATACCACTCATGACTATTCAGGTAAGCTAGTTCAGATATGTAGTAATGAATTTCAGTTTTATATTTGTATGTTAATGTAATTTGACCAAACAATCAGTAACGGAAGGTTTAATCTTTCTGTTTAATCTCTGTTTACACTAAATGTTTAAATAAGGAGGACATTTCTTTTATGTATTTTTCTCCTTCAAATGTTAGTCATAATCATGTGTTGATTTTTATAAAGCTGTGCCAAGTTTGTCAAGCCTTTGTGAAAGGAACCATTTCTCCAAATTATGTAGTGTTTTATCCAGTGTTTACCAGAATCCAGGATTTATGTTTAACATGGTCTTCAAAGTGAAGGTATCAGACATGTGAAAATATCCGTTTAACGAACAGCCAATGTTTAATGCGTATACATCTGTTTTAGAGCCAAACAGAGCTGTTCCTTATGATTTTAAACAAATATGCTCCTATAAATATTGTTTACAATATATGTTATCCACCACTTGAGAGATGATCTACACAGTGTAAAGACCAATTATAACCACCAGGTGTCAGTATGTCATCAGAAAGGGAGGAGCATGTCACTCTCAGCTTGTGGGTTTTTGCCTTTTTTTTTTTTTTTTTTCTTCTTGTTTTAATTGTCTTTCAAAAGGTAACATGCAAAACTAATGTACTTATTTTTTGTTTAAATATATATTTATTATACATTATATAAATATTTAGATTTTGTCATTTTATACCTCTTCACACACTAATGATAGTCATAAACAAACTACTAAAATAAAACTAAAATGTCATCATAAAGCCAAATTCAAAAATTCTCCCTTTGATACAAAATGCCAAGATACTTACAACTGTGCCATTTTACAATCACTATGAATTATTTTCATTTTTTGTCTTACTTTAAGTTTTACCATTTCTTTCTGTGCAGTACCTGTTGTCTGTTTACAGATGAATAGATGTGCCTTATCAGAACGGGTAAAATAGCCAAAGATTAGCCATAATCTGTGATGTTTTTTGTTTTTTGTTTTTTTGTATATTTTGATTGTGTTTTTCTCACTATTTCACACAATGAAATAAAGTTTAATTGAATGTTCAGTTATTTGCCTGTAATTTTTGTTCATGCTCAAGTTTTGAACAGGGTTCCCATGACCGTGTAAAACTTGGTAATTTCGGGTTTTTAAAACGTTTTTTTCAAGACCTGTTACACACACACACATACACATATATATATACTTAATCATCTGTACTGTTTTGTAACTATACACTACCATTCAAAAGTTTGGAATAATTAAGATATTTTGTGCCACTGAAGACTGGAGAAATTATGCTGAAAATTCAGCTTTGCAACACAGGAATTACATTTATGTTAAATTGCATTTACTATATTTTTGATTAAATAAATGTTGCCTTAGTGAACATAAGAGATTTCTTTCAAAAACATTAAAGAAAAAAAAACTATTCCAAACCTTTGATCGGTAGTACAGTATCTCACAGAAGTGAGTACACCCCTCACATTTTTGTAAACATTTTATTTTATCTTTTCATGTGACAACAACTGAAGAAATGACACTTTGCTACAATGTAAGGTAGTGAGTGTACAGCTTGTATAACAGTGTAAATTTGCTGTCCCCTCAAAATAACTCAACACACAGCCATTAATGTCTAAACCGCTGGCCACAAAAGTGAGTACACCCCTAAGTGAAAATGTCCAAATTGGGCCCAAAGTGTCAATATTTTGTGTGGCCACCATTATTTTCCAGCACTGCCTTAACCCTCTTGGGTATGGAGTTCACCAGAGCTTCACAGGTTGCCACTGGAGTCCTCTTCCACTCCTCCATGACGACATCACGGAGCTGGTGGATGTTAGAGACCTTGCGCTCCTCCACCTTCTGTTTGAGGATGCCCCACAGATGCTCAATAGGGTTTAGATCTGGAGACATGCTTGGCCAGTCCATCATCTTTACCCTCAGCTTCTTTAGCAAGGCAGTGGTCGTCTTGGAGGTGTAGTTTGGGGTCGTTATCATGTTCAGAATATTTCCCTGAGGCCCAGTCTCTGAAGGGAGGGGATCATGCTCTGCTTTAGTATGTCACAGTACATATCTTGGTCTCATCAGACCACAGGACATGGTTCCAGTAATCCATGTCCTTAGTCTGCTTGTCTTCAGCAAACTGTTTGCGGGCTTTCTTGTGCATCATCTTTAGAAGAGGCTTCCTTCTGGGACGACCGCCATGCAGACCAATTTATTGCAGTGTGCGGCGTATGGTCTTAGCACTGACAGGCTGGAGAAATTATGTCAGTGCTAAGACATAATTAGCACCCCTTCAACCTCTGCAGCAATGCTCATACGTCTATTTCCTAAACACAACCTCTGGATATGACGCTGAGCATGTGCACTCAACTTCTTTGGTCGACCATGGCGAGGCCTGTTCTGAGTGGAACTTGTCCTGTTAAACCGCTATATGGTCTTGGCCACCGTGCTGCAGCTCAGTTTCAGGGTCTTGGCAATCTTCTTATAGCCTACGCCATCTTTCTGTAGAGCAACAATTCTTTTTTTCAGATCCTCAGAGAGTTCTTTGCCATGAGGTGCCATGTTGAACTTCCAGTGACCAGTATGAGAGAGTGAGAGCGATAACACCAAATTTAACACACCTGCTCCCCATTCACACCTCAGACCTTGTAGCACTAATGAGTCACATGACACCGGGGAGAGAAAATAGCTAATTGGGCCCAATTTGGACATTTTCACTTAGGTGTGTACTCACTTTTGTCGCCAGCGGTTTAGACATTAATGGCTGTGTGTTGAGTTATTTTGAGGGGACAGCAAATTTACACTGTTATACAAGTTGTACACTCACTACTTTACATTGTAGCAAAGTGTCATTTCTTCAGTGTTGTCACATGAAAAGATATAATAAAATATTTACAAAAATGTGAGGGGTGTACTCACTTCTGTGAGATACTGTATATCTTGGACTTGACTTGTTTGTAATGATTGTTTTCCTTATTTTTACAACTCCTTGTTTACAAAGTAATGAATATGGCAGACTTGCACAAAAAATGCATGCACATCTCTGTAAATGTACCACAATAGACTTATGTTATCAGAGCCATTCTGGAGAATCAACTTGTCGTCTCCTGCTTTCATTGCAGTAAACTTCAGATCACAAATCAAATGGCCTGGAAAGCAGTGACCTTTTCATCAATAATACAGTCACTTGTAAAATACTGGCTGTTCATTTGCATTGAGAGTTTGATTGTTGGACATCTTTTTATTTAGTGTATCTCTTACATGTCTTGAGAATGTTTCGTATGAAAGATTGCGTGTGTGTATAACCTCTCTGCCCCCCCACTGAGCCGCCTGCTCCCTCCTGTCACTCATTACGTTGTTGTCTGTCCTGACTCCTCCCTCCCCGTGAAGGATCAGTGACTGTGAATGAGAGGAGAGTGTGTAACCTCTCGTACAGCAGCGGAGGCAGGTGTCACACTCAGAAGGTGACACAACAGGCCTGTGCTCCTCTTCCAGTCATTCTTCATCTGACGCACCTGTGTGGATGTCTGGAAACCTACAGAAGAGAGTCTTTCCTGCGTTGTGGTGAGTGGCCAGTGTTTGGTCCTTCATGTAGATTTAAATCTTGTTACTGAAAGCATTTTCTATTGTTTGTTGTATGTTTGTTTATTTGTTCATTCATTATATATGTACTGAATAATTACCATTTTTATATCATTTTTATATTAAAATTATACTCCCAAGTCAAGGTACTTAAAAGAAAACCATGGTAATTCCCTTGTACATGTCCAAAAACATGGTACTTTTCTGTTAGAGCTGCTATATACATGTTTATGGATCAGTAAATCTGTGAATAACACAATGTAGCAATTACATTTAATAAT
This sequence comes from Ctenopharyngodon idella, assembly GCF_019924925.1. Classification (NCBI taxonomy): domain Eukaryota; kingdom Metazoa; phylum Chordata; class Actinopteri; order Cypriniformes; family Xenocyprididae; genus Ctenopharyngodon; species Ctenopharyngodon idella. The sequence goes on along the minus strand of NC_067237.1, from coordinate 32,792,335 downwards.
GTCCAATAATGTTTTTTTCGGCATTATTCCCAAAACATTCTGGAACTTACTATCACGGCCTTTACAAACAGTTAGTGTTTCTTAGATTTATAGAGATGACTGTACGCAGTGAAATTGGAGTGTTTTATCTGATGTATGCTAAATTACAGCGTCTTCTCAAGGACGAGACACAGATTTCATGGAGGTTTGCATGTTTTTCTTGCTTTTCAGCATTTAGTTTGGCCTCTGGCTTGTCAGATTTTGCTCTCCAGTTAAGTTTTTTTGCCAAAAAATGACAGCAACATCTAATTAATTATGCATTGATATTTGAAGCCAGTAGACTATATAAAATGTGTCATAAGAAATCCACTGTTTGCAGTGTAAATTCCGTGTTTAGAGTGTTATTTGCTGTTGATCTACCAGTCTGTGAAACCTCATATAACTTGTTACATTAACTGTGAAAGATAAATCTCAAGATCAGCTGTGAGTCTAAAAATAGTCCTTTATAGGTATTTTGGGCGTTGAGATTTTTATTTGGCCACTTGAATCTATCCTGTCGTTGGTCAGAACAGAAATCAGATTGGCACCCTGTGGATTTTGGACTAAGAAGTTCTTAATTTGGCCTGATCCCTAGAGTACATGCTATTGAGCATGTTTTAAACATATCCTGTGCTTGAAACATGAAGGCCTCCATCTCAATAGGAGGCACCATGAGTGATTTTTAAAGTTAATGACAATAAAACTCATTTTACAGGGAGTTTTCAACATTTTTGCTCTTTTAGCTTATTTATACATTCATCAGCACTCAAATGCAGACTGGTTTTATGTTTGAAGGTCATAGTTTGAAATGATTAATTGATTAGTTAGTTGGATTTGTGTTGATAAATTGGTTTACGTGGCATCGTTGTAGTGGTTTTAATGGATGTATAACACAACCCTGATGTAATCAGAGAGGAACCTTTAAGGAAGTTCAGTCAATTAGAAAAATAATAGACACCCCCCATTGTTTTCTAGTTCAACTGTAAATACTGTGGTGCATGAATATGATCATCATTCACTTCTATGGTACATATCAAAGTACCTTGATATTTGATACCACGGTATCACCATAGTACTTTTGTGAGGGAAATGAAAAGAAATGTGTGGACGGCTCTTCAACACACAGACCCTGTCTCATATTTATTAGTCTGCTTAGCCCCTTTCCCGGCTCTTCCTCCTCTTCTGTGCATCCAGAGTCTTTATTCCCAAACGTCAGCTGGTTTAATTAGACAGTAAAATATTAATGTCCATGTGCATGACGCTCTATTCAGCACATTTATCCTGCTCGCCCCTGCGTGTCCAGCCCAGATTAACCAACTAGACTTACAGGTCTGGACCAGGGTTAACTAAAACATTTTAGTTACTTAAAATAGATAGATAGATAGATAGATAGATAGATTGTTCTGTCTTCATGAAGATAGGTTAAAGCGATCATGTTTATCAGGAGGTCATAGGTCAGGTGTTGTCAAAGGGAAGTTAAATAGAGGAAATGTGAAGCAGATCACCCACGGCTGAATAATTTAGCATTAGAATTTTTACAGCATCTGTAGTCTTTTTTTCCTTTTTATGCACTTTAATTTACTATTCTTGCCTTTGATTTGGTTATTATTTGTTTCTGTTCACCAGGTTCTTAAAAGTTAAATGTCAGCAGAGGTGTGTGTGTGTGTGTGTGTGTGTGTGTGTGTGTGTGTGTGTGTGTGTTTGTGTGTCTGCTTGTATTTCAGTGTTGTGTGTCCCATTGAATAACAGTCATTAAATCAGCATGACTGCAGTAAATGACGAAACACAAACCAGACCTGAGAGTCTAGTACCGAGGGACTTAAAGTCACCATGAAATCTTAATGGCTAAATCTTGTTTTTAAATTTATTTTTAATGTTGCAATACTTATTATAAATGATTTATCCATGCCCTCATAATCTTTAATCAAAATAACTTAAAAAAAATACTGAAATGTGTTTGAAATGCATTTATTTTGTGCTAAGTATACTACATTTACATATTTATGTGCTAAATAAAAATACCCTGCAATTGTACTTTTGATATACTAAACTGGTATACTTAAAATCTGCTAAATTGGAACAACTAATTTTGTACTTAATGCACTTTAATTGTGCGTAAGTAGTGCTGAGGTCCAACCAAAGATATACTTAAGTATATTTGATTGTGCTAAAATGGAACTATTGCTAAGTATACTTTAGGGACACTTTAAATAGCTTACATTAAAGACTGAGATCAATCTTTATTAATAGTGATTTTTGTAAACACTTTTTAGGCATAATATTAAAGGATTAGTACACTTTAAAATGAAAATTACCCCAAGCTTTACTCATCCTCAAACGATCCTAGGTGTATATGACTTTCTTTTTTCTGATGAGCACAGTCTAAGTTATATTAATAAATATCCTGATGCATCCAAGCCTTATAATGGTAGTGAACAGGACCAACGAGTATGAGCTCAAGAAAGTGCATCCATCCAAAGCAAAAACGTACTCCACACGGCTCCAGAGGGTTAATAAAGGCCTGTTGAAGTGAAGCGATGCGTTTTTGTAAGAAAAATATCCATATTTAACAAGTTATAAAATAAAATATCTAGCTTCCACCAGACGGCCTTCCGTATTCAACTTAGGAAGAAAGCGTAACTGATGTTGCATCAGTTGTGCCTTTTTTGGAAGGTATAGGACGTAGCATATACATTTTGAACTGCGAGAGGCATTACACTTTCTTCATAACTTGAATAAGGAAGGCAGTCTGGCAGAAGCTAGATATTTTACTGTATAGCTTAATAAATATGGATATTTTTCTTACGCAAATGCATCGGTTAGCTTCAGAAGGCCTTTATTCCCCCCAATTTTAATATATTCATCTGTGTATGTTTATCTGACTTTCAGTGTTAAATATTAAATTTCAATTTAATGTGCAAGACAAAAACTGTATGAGTAGTTGCCATGTCGCAGTCCATCTAAACATTTTTGCTAATTCTTATTATTAATATTTTATCATTTTTATACATGCAGGCTTATGACATCATATTAATTTAAAGACTATTTGCAATATTTGTACTTTTTTCATATTTATATACACTACCAGTCAAAAGTTTGGAAACATTACTATTTTTAATGTTTTTGAACAAAGTCTCTTATGCTCATTAACGCTGCATTTATTTCATAATAAATACAGAAAAAACAATAATATTGTGAAATATTATTACAATTTAAAATTATGGTTTTCTATTTTAATATACTTTAAAATATAATTTATTTTTGTGATGCAAAGCTGAATTTTCAGCATCATTACTCCAGTCTTCAGTGTCACATGATCCTTCAGAAATCATTCTAATATGCTGATTTGATACTCAGTTTTTTATCAAAGTTGTAAACAGTTGTGCTGCTTAATATTTTTTTGGAACCTGTGATACTTTTCTCTGAATTCATTGATGAATAAAAGGTTAAAAAGAACAGCATTTATTCAAAATATAAATCTTTTCTAACAATATAAATCTTTACATTTTTTATCAATTTAACACATCCATGCTGAATAAAAGTATTAATTTCTTTCAAAAAAAAAAGAAAGAAAAAAAATTACTGACCCCAAACATTTGAACGGTAGTGTATATTGTTACAAAAGATTTCTATTTTAAATAAATGCTGATATTTTTTTAACTTTTTATTCATCAAAGAATCCTGAAAAAGTATAACAGGTTATAAAATAATATTAAGCAGCACAACTGTTTCCAACATTGATAATAAATCAGCATATTACAATGATCTCTGAAGGATCATGTGACACTGAAGACTGGAGTAATGATGCTGACAATTCAGCTTTCCATCACAGAAATAAATTATATTTTAAAGTATATTAAAATAGAAAACCATAATTTTAAATTGTAATAATATTTCACAATATTATTGTTTTTTCTGTATTTGTTATGAAATAAATGCAGTCTTAATGAGCATAAGAGACTTCGTTCAAAAACATTAAAAATAGTAATGTTTCCAAACTTTTGACTGGTAGTGTAATAAAACAGCTAAAGATTATTAAAAATGGTGAGAAATGTAAAATAAGTTAGCTGGTTAGGGTTAAAAATATCCATATTCTTTCTTTCTTTCTTTCTTTCTTTGTTGACAAAGCAACAAGTAAAATTAAAGTAATAGATATATTGTAAAAAAAATTAAGTAAACATATATAGACAAATAAAATAAAGCAATGGTAATTTTAATTTTAAATAGATAGATTATACAAATAGATAGACTGTACAAAAAAAAGTGTGGAGTAAAAGTACTGTTTGTGTTACACATAAGCATTTTATGGGTATTATGATGATACATGAGCTCCGCGGCTACTTAAAAGAAAGTTTTCAGATTTATATATCTTCTTGATTATTTTAACAGGCTATAATAAGCACATACTGTATTATAGTTTTGTGTAGCACTAATCTTGACGTGTGGCTCTTTCTCAGGGTCTCGTGTGGCGACATCTGATGTCCAGGAGGAAACACAAACAGCACAGTCATGGTCATTCTACAGCAGGTACACAAACATTCTTCATAAACACTGAATGTGTCATGAGCCGCACAGGGTCAAACTCTCAGGACCACATGTGTGATAGTGTCCATTTGGAATAATTTCTTTAATTGTATGAGGAAAAAAGGGGACCTATTATGCAAAATTAAACGCATGCAAATGATAAACTTTACGCGTGGTCGCGATAGAGATTATGTTTAGTATTTGGCAGAGTATCCGAGGCACAAGGTATAGCACTATTCTGGATAGGGGGGTGGGGAGCAGCAGCTCATTTGCATTTAAAGATATATGCACGAAAACAGCATGTTTTTGCTTCCACTCAAAAATTTTATAAATTTACTGTATAACATGGTATAGGCCTAATAAATGATCTTTGGGGTATTTTGAGCTGAAACTTAACAGACACATTCTGGGGACACCAGAGACTTATATTACATCTTGTAAAAAGAGGCATAGTATGTCACCTTTAAATTATTACATATTTTAAAGATTCAAAAGTAATAATTTGTTTTATTTACAAAGTGTTAACTAGTGCCATGCTGGCTGTGAATGTGTGTTGTTCTTTGGTATCTGTAGAGGTCAGTTGGGAACATCACTGGTTTGACATTGAGACACATGTAAACACTCGGTCCAGAAATAAAGCTGCTTCAGTGGAGCAGAAACGTAAATGCTGTTAACTAATTATCTCTAATCTGATCAGGGTCTCAGTACCACATACGCTACCTCTGCCCTCATTAATATGTCAATCTGCATTGTTTTTTTCAGCGTGTTGTGAATTTAGCTTTCTGATCTTTGTCTCTTTTACTTCTTTAGAGCTCTTCTAATTAAAGAAGTTGTTTGCATGTCTGGATCCCTTTGAGTTGAGACTGTGTTGTTTTCCACAGTGAACATTGTTTCTAAAGAACCTCTATGTTGTGATAAATGACCGATTATGTTCTCCAGTTCAAAGCCTGAATCTCAGTACCGGTGCTGAACATCATGCAGTTGCTCAGCTGTACAAAACAGTGGTGTAGGCGAGTCCGGGGCCAGTTGTCACACTTTTTACTGCGATACTTCTCAGAGTTGGCTTATTTTTTAAGGCCAGTTTCTATATAAACACAAACCTTAAAGATTTAAGTAACCTTAAAGTTTTTTAAAGCTGCAGTCTGTAACTTTTTTTAGTTAAAAATTATCTAAAATCAATTTTTGAGCAAGTACATAACCAGCCAGTGTTCAAAACTATCTCTTTACCTTAGCCCGATTCACAATGGTAAACTTGTAATAATGTTTTCTAAATGGAGCGGTACTGGTAGGTTTCTGCGGGAAATTAGAGCATGCCGTTCGTCTTTGCATCATTACGTCACGTCTGTTTACATGAAGAAGTAGTGTCCCAGCTAGTAGACTATACAGCATGTGGACCATTTATAGCCTTTTCTCACAGCAGCTGGAATAATTAAACTTATCATTTTGATGGTGGATTGTAATCCAGAAAGATCCAAATGACAATCATTAGTGACAACTGGAAATTCACTTGTAGTCAAAAGCAAAAGACGTCGGACTGCGGAGTGGCTACAGAAATTTAAATCTACAGGTAATGCTAATACACACTAAATACACATAGTCACACAATGCTGATGTTGTTAACATTAACAATTTGAGAACAAAGTATAACAATAATAATAATTTGCACGGTTTGATGTGATATGAGCTAAGGAATCATTAGATTTAATCACCATTGGTAGCACAATTTATTTTAATGCTTTTTTTTTCTCAGTTGGTCAAACTGAGAAAAATTCTTATTTTGGTCATACTTCCAAGATGTAGAATCTGTGATTCTGAAGTACAGTATCCACACTGATGTGGTGACTGACAGCAAACATTAGGTTCATCCACGCTGAGGAGACGTGCCGACGCACAACCCACGTAAAGATGATAATTCCACAAATAACTGCAATTACAGGTTTCAAATAGAGATGGCGACAAAGAGGCAAAACTTACGGACTGCAGCTTTAAAAAACATTTTCCACTGATAAGGACCAGGACTAAAAAAGAAAAAGAAACATTTGCTTCATAGGGCATATTGTTATAAGTTGTAAGTTGTCACCTTATACCTGCTGTTTATTGATGCTAATTTGAGTAATTTCAGAAGAAGATAGTACCAATTCATTAAACATGAAAAATTGAAAAGAAAAATGAAAAAGGTTAAATAAATGAATAAAAAGTAGACTCTGAAAAATGCTGGGTTGTTTCAACCCAGACTTTGGTCAAAAATGGACAAACCCAACCATTGGGTTACATTTTCAAATTAAAATTTTAACCCAACAATTGGGTTTGTCCATATTTGACCAAATTTTGGGTTAAAACAACCCAGCATTTTTTCAGGGTGTAAATAAATAAATGTTTTTTTAACAATTGTCTATTGTTGTGACTAACAGAAAATGTAAATTAATAAATTGTATGACATAACAAAATATAAAACAAATGTGACAACTTACCCCATCTGACATTTATGAAAAAATTACCATTGTTCTGAGAAAACAGTTCAAACTTTCTTCATTATAGACCTTATGCGCCAGAGAACCTCTGAGAGAAACAAGCATGCAGCCCTCTTTAGAATTTTGTGTTTGAACTTCTGTTTTTGTGGTAGCTCTGTATATTTCTATGGCGTCGCTGTCGAAGAGTAATTAGCAGGTGAAGTGGATTTACTTATTGTAGAATTAACAAAAGTTATCATGAGCATTGCAGTGTTTGAAGCAGATGTCATAACAAATGTCAGTAGGCACGGAAGATTTTAAAATGAGCTGTTCATTTATAAATTTGTAAGATCTTACCTTCATGCTGTGGAAATACAAACTGGAAGACAGAACACAACGAGTGCAGAGCTGAAAAGGGGCGGGGCTACATAAGGTGTCCTTTAGAGCATAAGGTGTTTTTTTTATTATAGCTATTACAAAAGTGTTCATGGATTTTTTTTATGTACATGTACAAAATATGTACATACAAGAGCATTGCTAGAAAAAACAAGCATTTGTTTTTGACTGAAAAAGATGCTTTAAAAAAAAGTTTACTTTTAGACCTTGTATTGTAACAACATCTCTGTGTGACAACTAGCCCCAGTCTTACAATTCTAAATTTTTTACAAGTCTGTAATTATTTACAATATATGTTTGCGCAAACACAGTGTTAAATGTTTCGTTTGTGCTATATACAGTACTTTGACATCTAAAAATCTCTGTCCATCATGGCCAGTGTACTTGTAAACACAGCTGAAGTAACAAGGGTTATTTCTGCAGGGTTATTGTAGGTTATTTTGGAAACTTGCTGGTCCACTGGCTCTATGTCTGTAGGATCTGTCAGTGCGGTGCAAACCTCATGAACACAGAACACAAAACTCATCTCATCTGCCTTTCTGTGTCTCTAATTGCTGCTGACAGGACCTCATTTTTAGGACAAGGATGTGGTCATTCATGGGTTGATAAATTCACAGGGGGAATCATATGAGGGATCTCGCCTCTGTATGTCACAGTGGAACGAACACTTGTGGTGATTTATGTCACCTTAAAGAACACAGACTGAAACGAGAGGTTAGCGGTCAGCAGATGCTGTAACAGGACTGTGTGTTTGGAATGGGGTTGTAATGGAGATGAAGGGGGCCAAAGCACAGGGAAGGGATGTGACAACACGCAGACTGAGTTACAAGTATCCCACAGTAGTACAGGTAAGGCTGGGGATTAAAGGCATAAAAAGGCGTTAAAAGGCGTTTAGATGCAAATAGGACATTTAATATGCATAAACAAGTGATGCCATGTGTTGTTTTATAATAGTAGGATTGCCTGTGAGGGAGAAATCATAAAAGGTGAATCTCATGAGAGCATTTCCAAATTATATTTACCCCAAAATTACAGGGAAAAAATAATACATTATATTTTGCATATTTTTTGTAACTCTGTGAAAATACATTTAAATTGTAAAGTACTTTATTATTCAGTAGTATTTCTTGTACTGCCTTTATATTGTTTACTTTTAAAAAATCATGTAATTTAAACAATGTAATCTAATGAGCATTATTATTGAAAGTAATGAGGAAAAATTCAAAAGTATGAGATGAGAATGAGAATTTACCTGAAAATGTGCTTAATCACTATGAAAATAATGTCAAAAAATTTACAAAATATGAATGGTTCATTTATAGGCTTTACTTATTATGAGAAATATCATTTATTTATTTTTTCTTATATTTTTCTTATGATTTTGGGTTTTGTTCTTGACTGTGAGATTCACCCTACATGAATTTCATGGAGCAACTCCTTGTTTTTCCATTACACTGCATTTTACCAGTGTTATTTTAATATGACTCATATATTATTATAGTATTTATTAATTTTAATATTAATATTATAGTATATTACTAATATTAATGTATAGCTTTTATTTTATATTGTAGTTTTCATTTTAATTTTGGTTTAATTTTTAGTAATTTATTTTTATTTCAGTTTTAGTAACTTTAGTTCTTTAGTACTTTGTCATAAAATAAATTATTTTTTTCATTTAATATTTGTTTTATTTTATTTCAGCTTTATTTCAAATAATAAAAAACAATTTTTATTAGTTTTAGTTAACAATAACAACAATGATTTTAACCATCTTTTTTTCTGGCTCTTAATTAATTAGCATTGATTAATGAATGCATTCCAGTCTGAGGTACATATTCCAGGGTTAGTTCACCCAAAAATGAAAATTCTGTCATTAATTACTCACCCTCATGTCAGTCCACACCTGTAAGACCTTCGTTCATCTTCGGAACACAAATTAAGATATTTTTGATAAAATCCGATGACTCAGTGAGGCCTGCATAGCCAGCAATAACACTCCCTTTTTCAATGCCCAGAAAGCTACTAAAGACATATTTAAAACAGTTTATGTGACTACAGTCGTTCAACCTTAATATTACGAAGCGACGAGAATACTTTTTGTGCGCCAAAAATAACAAAATAGCGACTTTATTCAACAATATCTAGTGATGGGCGATTTCAAAACACTGCTTCATGAAGTTTCAAAGCTTTATGAATCTTTTGTTTCGATTCAGTGGTTCGGAGCACGTATCAAACTGCCAAAGTCACGTGAACCATTGAAGTTTCAAAACACTTATGACGTAACGAAGCCTCATTTACTGATGTGATTTTGGCGCTCTGAACCACTGATTCGAAACAAAAGATTCGTAAAGTTTCGAAGCTTCATGAAGCATCGTTTTGAAGTCGTCCATCACTAGATATTGTGAAATAAAGTCGCTATTCTGTTATTTTTGGCGCATATAAAGTATTCTTGTCGCTTTATAATATTAAGGTTAAACGACTGTAGTCACATGAACTGTTTTTTAGTAGCTTTCTGTGCATTGAATAAGGGAGTGTAATTGCTGGCGATGCAGGCCTCACTGAGCCACTGGATTTTATTAAAATTATCTTAATTTGTGTTCTAAAGATGAACGAAGGTCTTAAGGGTGTGGAACGACATGAGGGTGAGTAATAAATGACATAATTTTCATTTTTGGGTGAACTTGGGTGCCCACATCCAATGACATCATCCGTTTCATTCTTCACCCACTCAAAGAGAATTAAAAGTAGGCGGGGCCTACAGAACAGACACTGCCCCTGAGTGAGTGCAGTCATGCATGCAGAGCAAGAACAGGCCGCGGGTTCTCTTCATGTCTTTGTTCTGCGAGGACAGCTACAGCATAACCCTCATAAATAGGTGCTTTACATCTACATAGGTTTACAGTAACAGCTTATGAGGAGAGCGTTTTATGGTTTAAATGCAAAAGCGGTTTAATTGCTTTGGCATGTCTTATTAATATTATGCTGTAATGTTATAGTTTGGCAATGACACTGTGCACTGAGGCGGGAAATTTGGCAGCGTTTTAATGGTGAAATACCAGCTGTCCTTTAGAGCATAAATTATCTGTGTTTGTTTGACCTTTGCCTAATTTTGTCATTTAAATGCTAATTAATACCAATCCAGACCAATTTTTAAACTTCATGCCAAGACCAAGATGATTTATTGTCATTAATCGTGTTTGCAATGTCAAGTCATATTCTGGGTTAGCGATTTGAACAGTTCTTCCCCCGAAAAAGTAACAAGTTTTGCATTGCCTGACACTGCTTAGAAAATATGAAAGTCTAGACTTTATAATGCTTGGGATAGACTCAATTCTAAATGTTTTTAACTAATCACAAATTCACTACTTTCCTTTTTGCAAAGCATATGCCTGAATGCAAAAATAGAACACATGACCAGTTGTTGCCAAGAGGGGGCGATCTTACTTGTAGATATGAGCTCACACTCAATGGCTTTTTGGTCACTGATGCTGCTAGGCTTCTTTTTTATTGTTTGTGCTGCCGCTCACTAATGTATTTCAGATTAGGTTACAGAGTGTTTTATGACACACGTCCATATATTTTCTCCGTTTCCATTACATCTATAGGCAACAGTAGTACCGCAGTATTGTTTGTCGGGATAATGCATCTATATAACTAACACAAATGTCACTCGTGTTGTTACTGAACGTCGTGCTGATCGTTTGCACTTGCTGAATAATTTACCTGCGCTGCTGTCTCATACACCTGTACGGCTATAAATGTTCACCATTATCCGTTTTCATCTCATTTGAACTGGATCACCCAGTAGTTCAATAGAAGAAGCACCTATAGTAGAGGTATTTAATTAGAGGTCCAGTTTCTAAATGTTCTTCCAATGATCTGAACTCAGGAGATGGTATGTTGTGTGGCTATGCCACATTCAGTGCATTTGTCGACCCCAACAACTTATAAATAGTCAAAAAACTGTGCTTAGCTTAATCACAAATGATTAAAAAACACGTTTTGAGTAAAAGTCTGAAAATCTTGGTGCATTATGTGAACCTGGCGGATTGGACAAACAGAAATCATTGAGCCTATTTATTATTTTTGGTGATTGTCATTCATGTGTGAATAGCCTGTATGTGCACTAGCATTGAGAAGTCTGTGGTCTAAGATTTTTTATGTTTTTGAAAAAAGTCTCTTTATGCTCACAAAGGCTCCATTTATTCGAGCAAAAATACAGTAAAATTATGAAGTATTATTACAACTTAAAACAACTGTTTTCTATTTAATATATTTTAAAATGTAATTTATTCCTGTGATGCAAAACTGAATTTTCGGCATCATTACTCCAGTCTTCAGTGTCACGTCATGATCCTTCAGAAATCATTCTAATTCAAAATTTGGTGCTCAATAAACATTTCGGTAACACTTTACAATAAGGTTTCATTAGTTAACTACTTCAGTTAACAAGAACTATGAACAATACCTCTACAGCAGATTAATTAATGTTAATTTCAACATTTACTAATACATTATTAAAATCACATGTTGTATTTGTTAACGTTAGTTAATGCTCTGTGAACTAACATGAACAAACAATGAACGACAGTATTTTTTATCAACTAACATTAAAAGATTAATAAATACAGTAATAAATGTATTGCTCATTGTTCATGTTAGTTAATATACATTAACTAATGTTAATGAATGAGTACCAACATTTCTTATTATCATCAATGTTGAAAACAGTTGTGCTGCTGTGTAAATAAACAATAAAAACTCCTTTTATCATTATATCATGACAATTTAATAGAAATTATTTGCAGTCAAGATAGGAACATGTGTTGCTTTGGTGACATTTGATCTATAGCTAACAGCATTTGCTATTTTGTGAGTATACTGTATGTTCACAATTAAAAGTATTTTCTCTTTTATTTTTTTAGTTTCTGTTTCTGCACACTTCGAAGTCTTGCTTTTCAATGAATACTTTCCCAGAGTGCTCTTGTTTTATCCTCTGATAGTCTGTTAGGAGGTTTGATAATGAAAGACAGAGAGGAGGAGTGAGCTAACAATGCAGTTGTTGTCTTGGCATGAATTATTCAGCCGTGTGTCGTTGCTAGGATTGTATCAGCGACGCTGGCTGGCAATGCTGCCTTCTCAGACGTGACAGCTGCGGCCAAACGGTGTTGGGTTCTCCCTCTACCTGTATTGATTTGCCTTTGGGGATATTTAGTTAATTAAAAAGCTCCATATTAACAGGGGATCCACCTCCACACCCAATGCAATGACCAACCCTTCCTCACAGGAAAGACAGGGACACACACCATGCACACCATATACACGAGAAAGAGTAGAGACAGTGAGACAGCAGACAAAAACTAACTTAAAGGACAAGAAAGTGAATGGAGCAATAAATACAGAGAGGAACGATCCACACAGAGCAGCTTTGGGCCTCAGATTTGGTTTCCTTTGTGCAAACGATGCCCTAAAGGTGTCTGAGAGGTTTGTGTGTTTCAGGACGTAGTGCAGACTCCTGTTTTTGTCCCTGCGATTATTTTTGTCCTGTTGTCTGACCGGAAGGAAACGGTTTTTTTTTCTCGTTGTGATATCCTGGGTCTCTGGACGGTGGGTTTTAATGGTCACACACCTGCTGAGGAAGTGAGGGTGTGGATGTGTGTGTGGTATATTAGATGTTTTCGGTCTGGAGTTTTGCCATTTGCATGGATTAGAGTTTGATCTCGTGAGGATGTACAAGCGTCGGGATTACGTTGAACTCTACGAGAAGGATCAGGCAAAGTGGGCCTTATTACGAAATGTCAACACTGTGTTCAAACACAGCACTTTGTTACCGGTATGTGTGGAGAGTTGCCAGTTGCTTACTATTTATATAATATGAGCCACTTGTTTGATTTGGAGAAATTGTATCTCTTGTTGGAAAAATTTTAAGAAGTATTTTGATGCATTTACATTTGAATTAATTTGTGCATGATGTCCTGGATGATTCGTCAAATCATGCATCTTGTTGAAGTTCCTCTATTGTAAGTTGCTTTGGATAAAAGCATCTGCTAAATGCATACATGTAAATGTTGATGAGGAGAGGTTTACTAAGTGATCAGACTTAAAGGTTTACAGCATTTTTTGAGTTACATCATGCACTGATAATGTCACAGTGTCTCAGTTTTCAGTTTTGAATGAAGTGATGATGTCAGACTAATGTTATTTACAAATAATAAACTTTATTAGTTAACTAAAACTAAAACCATAAAACCCAAAACACTTACACAACATTTTGAACTACTAAAATAACTAAAACTGAAATAAAAATTGATAAAAAACTATTTAGCAACATTAAAAAACTACAAAAAAATGACAAAAACACAACAAAATTACTAAAATATTAACTAAAATGAAAATGTAAATGAGACAAAAATTGATTCAAAATATTATTTACAACTATAATAGGATCTCAGTCAAATCTAAAATAATACTGCTCTGATGCTTGATGATCTCAAATGTGTTTCAGGGCGACTATGTCTGGCTGGACCTGAAGACAGGCCGGGAATTTGAGGTCCCGATCGGAGCCGTGGTGAAGCTCTGTGATTCTGGTCAGATCCAAGTCTTGGATGATGAAGGAAATGTAAGTTATTGATCATAGTAATCATTGCTGATCTGTTGGGCTGAAAAGCTGCTCTTCTTGCTGATCTACCCATGAGTTGTTGCATTACGCATGTTTAATTTCATATAAATACTAGACATGTGACTTTGGAACTAATAATCTGAAGTTCTTTGGTGTGTGTTTTTGTGTGTGTGTGTGTGTGTTTTCTTTTGCATTGAATCTTTGAATCTGCATTCTTTTCAGGAACACTGGATCTCTCCCCAAAATGCCACGAACATCAAGCCAATGCACCCCACTTCCATCCACGGGGTGGAGGACATGATCCGACTGGGGGATCTGAATGAGGCAGGAATCCTCAGGAATCTTCTCATCCGCTACAGAGAACATCTCATCTATGTAAGTCCTGCTGTCCATTCGTGGTATTGAAGGTCTGTTTTTTGGACGATTAATGCAAAACTCCACATCAGATGTGAAGGGGCAGTTGTGTTTAATGGAAAGTATGTTTTGAATAGGTTTCTATTGAAGGTTTTAGATTAGTTAATAAATGTATAAATGTGAATGACCTGAATAAAATTATTATTTTATAATTTCATTAATAAAATAAAATGAATTAAATAAAAAAAATTATAATTTTATGCAGGTCCTCTAATTCAGTTAACTCAATCAGTTACTCGTGTGAATATATATATATAAACTTAAATAAAGTAAGATCTAAAAAACTTTTTTTTGCTAAGGCAACATTTCTCATTTTTACTTGACTTGATATATATATATATATACACAGCAAAACACAGCAGAAAAATAGTCTGGTTTTCTGGTTTTAGAGGGGTTTTGGACACTTGTCAGCTGGCCAACCAGGTAAACCAGCAAAACACCATCTTGCGTCACCAGTGATCCAGTAAAGTAATTGTTTAATAAAGTAATTATTAGATCTATTAATTTGATCAGTTGCTCAAAACGATTTCTAATAAATAAACACATATATAAACTATTGTGTCAGAACAAACAAACAAACAAATATTTATTGGAATTAATAATGGGATATTTCAGTTGATCATTGTGAAAGATTTGCTGCCGTTCCATGAGTTAAATTAATAAAATAATTATTCGGGTCCAATAATTTGATCAGTTACTCAATACCAAATAAATAAATATATAATTATTATATTATCTATATTTATTTTGACACAACTGTAAATAAATTAAAATATTATTAATTGGAATAAATAATATGATATTTTTGTTTCATTATGGCCATTGCAAAGACAAAAACTGTTTATTACTCTGTTCCAAGAATTAAATCAAAAAGAGCTTTATCTAGCCTGTCTTTAATAACTCCCCTCAGTTATCTGCTCTGGTTATATCCTCTTCTCTTCTCTTTCTCTATATGAAGACTAACTGTGGTGGTCGGGTGAGTACGCAGACACATCATTTTCTCGCGCATGGCTGCTCGCTGTTCATTGCCTCACTCTGAGTGAGTGTGTTTTCATTACGATTCTCCATTTCAACATGGCTCTGAGGTCTGCAGTAACAGGACACTGATACATCCCACTGTAACAGCACCCTCCGAAAAGCAAGATGCCCGTGCACTCCCGTCTCATTGTCATCTTCACTCGCTGTGCCTCATAACCAGTATGACTGTCTGTCTTGTGCCGTAACATGACTGTTGATATCTGCATGTCCTCTACATGCTTTAAACTGTCAATATTGCATACAAGTAAAGAAAAACAACTGCTCAAGACAATAAAAGTTTTAGGTTTATTTTTGCCTTACATAATTATTCTACAGTGTCGTAATGTCCTGATGACAAGAATTACATTCCTAAGAGGATGTTTTATTCATTTTTACATCCATTCAAGAACAAAGAAACAAACATTTCCACTCAAGTTCCTCTGCTTTAGCTCTATTTCTGTGTCCTTTATAGACGTATACAGGGTCCATCTTAGTGGCTGTAAACCCGTATCAGCTGCTACCCATCTATACGGCAGACCAGATTCGCCTCTACACCAACAAGAAGATCGGAGAGATGCCTCCACACATCTTTGCCATCGCTGACAATTGTTACTTCAACATGCAACGCAACAACAAAGACCAGTGTTGTATCATAAGGTGCGTAAACCTATAAGACTCTGTTAGCAACGCTTAGTGTGAGTGCTTCCATTCAAGCTTAATGTCTATCTATTATTTAGGATCTGGGTATCTAAAGGTTAACCCGTACCCTTTTCTTGAGCTTAAACCTAAGCCTTACTTTATCCCTGACCTGAAGGCCGATCCTGATCCTGACCCTGGTCATTTTAAACCTAACGCCAACTTTGATCTCACGTCTACTAGTTTAAAGTACAGGACAGTATTTTTGATGCTGTTGACAGTGCTACTGTAGTCCCAAAATTGGGACTTATCTCAGATACCTACTCCTACTCTTAACCTTGGTAGCAGCAAGTGCAAATCATTTTCCCAGAACAAAGTTTACCATAAATACACGACCCAACCTTAAAGGGATAGTTCACCCAAAAATGAAAATTCTGTCATCATCTCTTACCCTCAAGTTGTTCCAAACCTATATGAATTTCTTTCTTCTGCTGAAGACAAAAAAAGAATTCATTATTTTGAAGAATGAGGGTAACCAAACAGTTGATGGGATCCACTGACTTCCATGGTATTTTTTTTTTCCATATTACGGAAGTAAATGGGACTGTTTTGGTTACCCCTATTCTTCAAAATATCTTCTTTTGTGTTCAGCAGAAGAAAGAAATTCATACAGGTTTGGAACTACTTGACAGAATTTTCATTTTGGGTGAACTATCCTTTTAACATCCACTGAACCTTTCCATTCCACAAATAGTTCTTTATAGTGAGAAAAAGTTCCTTCACACTTAAAAGTTCTTTTAAGAACTGTTGACTGAAAGGTTCTTTGTGGAACTAAAAATGTTTAATGGCATTGCTGCAAAAACCCTGGTTGGTACGTTTATTTTCAAGAGTGTATGTATGTTTATCTATATTTTCCCATCAGTGGTGAGTCTGGAGCAGGAAAAACCGAAAGTACCAAGTTGATTCTACAGTTTTTGGCAGCTATCAGTGGGCAGCACTCCTGGATTGAGCAGCAGGTGCTGGAGGCGAATCCCATCTTAGAAGGTAAGAGAACCAGGGACCATCTGGAGGGGTTTGAGCTCTAAGAACCACATATCTGTCAGAAACAAGCGGATTACATTCTGGTTGTTTACCCAACTTTACCCAATAGCCTTTGGGAATGCTAAAACCATCCGTAATGACAACTCCAGCCGCTTTGGGAAGTATATCGACATCCACTTCAACAAAAGAGGAGCCATAGAGGGAGCAAAGATTGAGCAGTACCTTCTGGAGAAATCCAGAGTGTGTCGACAGGTATGAACAAGTTTGAATCTGAATTCTTTGGCTAATACATTGCCATTCAATTTTTTTTATTTGGTTTATTTGATCAAAAATACAGTAAAAAAGGTAATATTGTGAAATATTATTGCAATTTAAAATAACTATTTTCAGTTTGAATATATTTTGAAATGTAATTTATTCCTATGATAGCAAAGCTGAATTTTCAGCAGCAGAAATCATTCTAATGCCAATTTGCTGCTCAAGAAACATTTATTATTATTATCAATGTTGAAAACCGTTGTGCTGCTTCATATTTTTGTGGAAATCGTGATACATTTTTTTAGCATTCTCTGATGAATATAAAGTTCAAAAGAGCTGCATTTATTTGAAATAGAAATCTTTTGGAACATTACAAATGTCTTTTGATCAATTGAACATGTCCTTGATGAATAAAAGTAATGACTCCAAACTTTTATTCAGTAGTGTAGGTAGGTTGGACAATGAAACTAAAACACATGGTTTTAGACCACAATAATTTATTAATATGATGTAGGGCCTCCTTTTGCAGCCAATACAGCATCAATTCATCTTGGGAATGACAGATACAAGTCCTTCACAGTGGCCAGAGGGATTTTAAGCCATTTCTCTTCCAGAACAGTTGCCAGGTCACTATGTGATGTTGGTGGAGGAAAACATTTTCTGACTTACTCCTCCAGAATACCTCAAAGTGGCTCAAAAACATTTAGATCTGGTGACTGTGCAGGCCATGGGAGATGTTCAACTTCACTTTAATGTTCATCAAACCATTCTGTCACAAGTCTTTCTGTGTGTATTGGTGCATTATGATGCTGATACACGGAACCCCCTTCAGGGTACAATGTTTGAACCATTAAGTGCACATTGTCCTCCAGAATGGTTCGGTAGTACTTGACAGTGACGTGCCCATCAAGCACAGTAGGGAATGCCATGATATTGCAGCCTAAACCATCACTGATCCACCCCCGTGCTTCACTCTGGGCAGCAACAGTCTGGGTGTTAAGCCTCTTTGGGGATTCTCCACACCGTAACTCCCACAGATGTGGGAAAGACAGTGAAGGTGGACTCATCAGAGAACAATATATGTTTCACATTGTCCACAGCCCAAGATTTGCAATGTTGTCACCAGTGAAACTGACATTTGGCATTGGCAAGAGTGACCAAAAGTTTGGCTATAGCAGTCCAACCATGAATATTGGCTCTGTGGAGCTCCTGACGAACAGGAGAGTCTAGGTGTGCATTTAATTCTGCAGTGAGTTGGGCAGCTGTTTTTTTGGATACAATCCAGGTTAGTACCTGAACATCCCTTTCAGACAGCTTCCTTTTGCTTCGACAGTTACTCCTGTTGGATGTGGTTCGTCCTACGTGGTGGTATGCCAGCATTACCCTGGATACCATAGCTCTCGATACACCACAAAGACTTGCTGTCCTTGTCACAGATGAGTCAGCGAGACGTACACCAACATTTGTCCTCTTTTGAACTCTGATATGTCTCCCATTATGTTGTGTGGATTGCAATATTTTATGTACAGCTGTGCTATTGCTTTTCAAATTCAACCTTCACACTCTGCTCTTACTGATGTAATGTAAAATCAGTGAAGATTGGCCACCAGGCCACTCATATATAGGCATGAAACCTCCAACACCATATTGGCCAGTGTTTCAGTTTCATTGTCCAACATAAAAAAGTGAATGGTTGTGAAAATATTTACTGGGTAGGTTTTCTCAAAATATCATTATATTGTATTTATATGGTTAAAATAAAATCAGTCCAAACGGCAATGTTTGTAAAACATTTTTTTTTTTTTTTACTTCCACTCTTTCAGGCCCGTGATGAAAGAAACTACCACATTTTCTACTGTATGTTGAAGGGAATGACTCTAGACCAGAAGAAGAAACTAGGCTTGGGTAATGCCACAGACTACACCTACCTTACTATTGTGAGTGATAATCTTTAATGTTCTTTAATGATTTAATGTTCTTACTGTGCAGTACAGATGTTGACAATGTACATCAGATAGACAGATAATATAACTTTGACCTGTCTAAACTCAGGGAAACTGCACTGTTTGTGACGGTCGTGATGATCAGAAGGAATACTCAAACATCCGTTCGGCCATGAAGGTCCTCATGTTCACGGATAAAGAGAACTGGGAGATTTCCAAGCTGCTAGCCGCTATTCTGCACATGGGCAACCTGAGCTACGAGGGTGAGTTTGCTGGGACAAATGTGTCCAATAAACTCATTTTGACCTAAACTTTTTTAAGTTCAAAACAGCCTGAAATTGTGTATTTAACAACTTATGGTGTTGTAAACTTCCTCCCCAGCTCGCACATATGATAATTTGGATGCCTGTGAGGTTGTTCGTTGCTCAGATCTCACCACTGCTGCTGTTTTATTAGAGGTATGATGCTAAATCAGAAAGTCATAAAAGACATGGCTGATGTTATGGTGATTTAGATGCATTTAAGTAAAACATTTATGCTAAATAAATCTTTTAATGAGTCAATCAAGAATCTAGTCTTGGAGGTATCTGACATTTGACTGTTCTTGTTAATATGTATCAGCACGCTAGTACAAGTAAATGCAAGATCAGTAAGGTGTTTGTGCGCCCTCTAGTGACTAACATGGAAAACTACTGTGATGGATTTAAGATTTCTACAGGGTGCAAAAACTGCAGAGAAATTTTATCTTCTCATGATTTTAACTTTTTCCACACAAAAATTGTATCCATAAGTTGATACATTTCTATTTATTTATTTATTATACGATGCTGTATAAGGAAAATAACTTTTTGACAGCGGAAATTTCTATATTATTGTGTTTTTATAGGTGGACTTCAAGGACCTGATGAATTGCTTGACCAGCCGAACCATAATAACCCGTGGAGAGACGGTGTCCACTCCTCTCAGTATTGAGCAGGCGCTGGACGTGCGAGATGCCTTTGTTAAGGTAAAACCATTTCACACTTTCATCTACACACCTAATCTGGTTTGGTAACAGCCTCTAATTATCTATGTGTCTCATAGGGAATATATGGACGTTTGTTTGTGTGGATTGTTGAGAAAATCAATGCTGCCATTTATAAGCCTCCATCCCTCGAGCTCAAAGCAGTGCGGAGATCTATTGGCCTGCTCGACATATTCGGCTTTGAGAACTTCACAGTTAACAGGTAGAAAATATCACACACACACACACACACACACACTTATATACAGCGCAAATCCTGCAAACACTACATTATAGTGTCCCTGTTACACATTTAAAAAATTATTTGCAAATTGAGTACTTCATTTAGTGGCACTAATCCTAATTATCACGGTTCATGACAGATTTTAGTCGAATTGTAATCAAAATGAACCTTAATGCACTTTCCTGGTCTGATTGTGTACAATTCATATATTATTTCAAATATTTCATATCATCAAAATTTAGATATTTCTGAAGCTCCACCTCTAAAGCAACTTTCCTTTTCAGAGAATGCTGGCTTGACTTCACGACTTTGAAATGTATATATTTAAATAATTAAAAATAATAATAAAAATAATTATTATATTAAATATTTTGTTTTGAATTAATTATTAAATGTTTGAATTTAAATAAATAATGATTAATAGATTTTTTAATAAAAAAAATAATCAATTAATACAATTAATTAATTAATTATAATTAATAAATGTAACAATGTTTAATAAAATCAGTTAATAGATTGATATATTTTGTAATGATTAATGTATTCATTATTATTAAATATTTTAATTTGCTTTAATAATACTATATATATATTAACAATATTTAAAAATAATAAATTAATTAATGCATTTAATACCAAATAATACATTAATTAAAATTAAATATATGAAATGAATAATAATGATATTTATATATTTAATGTTTAAATTTATTAAATAAATGTGTATATTTCATAATGATTATTGTATTAATTGAAATTAATACTAATAAATAAATGTAATAATATAATGTTTAGACATTTCCTGATATTGTACATAGAGTTTCTTCATAATGCATTTTATTTGAGTAGTGTAAACGGGGGCCCTCATGCAGCTGTATCTCTCCTCCAGCTTTGAGCAGTTGTGTATCAACTTTGCCAATGAAAACCTGCAGCAATTCTTCGTCCGTCATGTTTTCAAGCTGGAGCAGGAAGAATATAACCTTGAGAACATAAACTGGCAGCACATTGAGTTCACTGACAACCAGGATGCTTTGGACATGATCGCCATAAAGCCCATGAATATCATCTCTCTCATTGACGAGGAGAGCAAGTTTCCCAAGGTGAGAGACATTGCTAATTTGTACTGTACGTTCACATACTGTATCCTGTGCTCATGCTGACCATTTCTTTTTCATGTCTCAGGGTACAGACACCACCATGCTGAACAAACTCAACTCTCAACACAAACTCAATACCAACTACATTCCACCTAAAAACACTTATGAAACACAGTTTGGTATCCAGCACTTTGCTGGTGTGGTCTACTACGAGACCAGAGGTAGGTATCCTTCACATCATACATGATATTCAGATGCATTCATTCTACTCTCAAAAACCTAGGCCTAAATTTAAGATTTATGTATTGCATAATTGTGTTAAAAATTCCATCCATTTGAATTACACAGTTTTATCATAAATCTAAACTAATAAACTTAATGTGATGCATATATGTCAGTCATACATAAATGAAACTGGTATTAAACAAGTAAACTTTCTGTAATAAACTGAATATGTTTTAAATACACCATAACCATATGAGTGCGTTTAACCTGTTTTCTTTT
This sequence comes from Ctenopharyngodon idella, assembly GCF_019924925.1. Taxonomy (NCBI): domain Eukaryota; kingdom Metazoa; phylum Chordata; class Actinopteri; order Cypriniformes; family Xenocyprididae; genus Ctenopharyngodon; species Ctenopharyngodon idella. Next base: position 32,770,168 of record NC_067237.1, on the reverse strand, counting down.
ATCGGAGTAAGGTCATAAACGGCTTAAGCATAAACCGGAACAGGTAGTTTTTTGGCTCTTACACCAATTTCGCGTGGCATGTAAACGCATTAACCTGCTTTCTGTCAGTTTATTGAAGTGCGCATGTGTGATATGTGACAGAAACGCATCCTGACAGAGCAAGCGTTTTGTAGGAAAGGAAGAAGGAAATATCGCAAACGCAGACTCTTTCAAGACCCAGAAAATTTAAAAAATGTGTTCTCATCTCTCATGCAGCAGAAGTAGAAGTGGTTCAGTCAAAATGCTGCATCTGCAACTGCATGAGAGAATATTAATATATGAGTTTCCCGCTGACATTTTACAGGCTTTATTTAACATCACAACTGACATAACATGGAATACTATAATAGTCAGATACGCAAATTATTATTTTTGACGTCACTACAGGGAAATTACCTGATTTATTAATAAAGTCATGTAAATGCGGTTTACTTGCGTTGTCAGTTTACTGGTTTGCATGTAAACGGGGAAAACTGGTTATTTCAATAAGCTGATATTTTTTTAGTTATCAGCTTACTGGTGTGCATGTAAACGTGCTCTATGTATCATCAATTAATCCACTGTTTCAATCTCATACAGTTTAATTAAATGAATATTGCTTGTTCCACAGCTAGCCATATTTCAACCATGTTGATACTTTTTATCTGAATTAATTTAATAGTTTTAAATAAATGCATTTGAAAATATGATTATTTAAAATCAAATAGATGCAAATGGTTAATAATAAACTGTCACTTTTTTGATTGCAGAAAATATTACCTGTTTCTAACCAGTTTCATTTATGTATGACTGACAAATATGCATCACATTTAGGCCTAAATATTTTTTTTATTGTAAATTACTTTTCTAAATGATTGGACTTGCGGAAAATAAAAGATTGCCAAATGCATATACTTGAATTGTAAATTTAAAAAAAATTCCAGGAGGATGGTGTTTTGTTTGACAATGATTACAACATTTGTCTAATTTTTAAAACATTTTAAAACGTGTTTATTTATAGGATTAAAGAGTAGAATAAAAATCTACAAAGGCATTATTGATGAAATTATTTATATGACTAGAATTGAATGACTGAGCATCACACTCTCTCACACACACACACACACACACACACACACACACACACACACACACATACACACTCTGCATGGAAAACAACCTAATTGATGCCTTTGGAGGGCACTGAAGTGTTTATAGTCTAATCATTATCAACAGATTTTTTTTTTTTTTAATAAAAATAACTCTATAAATGAGTTCCAAATGAATTCCCCACACTTTTCAGGGCTCCAGAACTCTAACAATGGATGGTAAAGATGAAAAGAATAGGGTGATCATTTCTGAATGAAACTCTCTCAGAATTGTCTCTCAGTCCCTCATAGTCACACACGTCCTTAAACACTAATCAAATAAATATCATACCTTCTGTTCTCTCTTTTTTTTTTTTTTTTTAAAGAACATCCAAAGGTGATCTTGAACCATTCTCTTGGCCATTTTGAAGTTTGAACAGTGAGAAAAATGACGAAAGCTTGACTATGCGCAGCTTGTTACAATATTGAGTTCTGATTGGCCAATCGCTGTTATTTATAGTTCGGTAATTTTCATACATAGAGAATTTTAATATTTAATTTGCATGATAAATTTTACATTATGCACAACACTGTCAATCTAATGGGGATGGTAAGGGGGATGGTGGTTTTACAGAGAGGATGCTTTTTGTCATTTTTTTCAACAAGGGGGATACCCCCTCCCCTCAAATTTAGCCCTGCATATACTTGAGCCATTAAAAAAACTCCTAGCAACACCCTAGAAACCACCCAGAGCATCCAAGCACTGATGTAGTTAATAGTTATATGCTTGATAATAAATGTTTTTATGTGTCTGTGCAGGTTTTCTGGAGAAGAATCGAGACACCCTGCACGGTGACATCATTCAGCTCGTGCACTCTTCCAAAAACAAATTCATAAAGCAGATCTTTCAGGCGGATGTTGCTATGGTAATGTCTCCATCTCATTCTGGTCTTTACTATAGTCTTATAGTCTTTACTATATACACACTAGATTATTTTAACACTCCCTCACAAGTGATGATACAGTGATGGTATCAGATGGTAATACCATGGTACTTTGATATTGAATGATTACTATAATTAAAATAAAAAAAATACAGCAGTATTATCTTAAAACCATGCTATTCCATTATACTTTTTGAAAGTGAAATGTCTTTGAATATTAAAAATCTATTTTTAATATTATGGATGGACTAGGTCCCATACATGCTTCCCTCTTTCTTTCTGTGTTTGTGAAATGTGGTGCCAGTTTTTGTGTGGTTATGTGTCTGGTGACAGTCTTGGCAAACCAGGTTCACTCCATAAGGTAAAATCGTGGTAGAAGACTAGTAGTTTACAGTAACTAATTCTTAGTTTATGCTGTTAACAGTAGATACACTGCGCCTGCTTCCAATGTTTTTTTTGCGGTAGCACTTTATTTTACAGTCCTGTTCCACATGTACATACTATGTACTTATTATAGTGATTAAAATAACTGTAATAACTCAGGTACTAACCCTGAACCTACCCTTAAACCTAACCTTAACCCATGTAGTTACCTTATATTACCCAGTACTTTCTTAGGTAAGAGTTCTGAAAGTACACGTAAGTGCATGTACTGTGAAATAAAGTGCAACCGTTTTTGCTGATATGACATGTGAATGAGAATTACTAGCGCTTACCAGCCATGATGCATCACTGTTATTATTTTAAATTGGTTACAAATAAATGAAAGTGAAATAAAAATGACTAACCTCGTATTAGTGTGCTATTTATATTCTAAGCAATCAGACATTTGCCTGGTAGATGATGTTTACTAATGTTTACTAAGGCTGCATTTATTTGATCAAAAATGCAGTAAAAGCAGTAATGTTGTGAAATATTATTATAATTAAAAATAACTGTTTTCTATTGTAATATACAGAGCCCCAAAAGGGACATGGTGATGGATAAAATATGAGATATAATATATTTCAATGCTTTTTCATTCCCTCACAAAACTTTTGCAAGAAAACACAAAAGCATTGACATATTTTTTCCTTCACTGTGTCTCTTTAGGGGCTCCGTAGTAATAGGTATATTGTAAAATGTAATTTATTCCTGTGATGCAAAGCTGAATTTTCAGCACCATTAGTCCAGTCTTCAGTGTCACATGATCATTCATAAATCATTGTAATATGCTGATTTGCTGCTCAAGAAACATTTCTTATATTATTATTTTTGAAAACTCACTTCGCGACCGTTAAGAAAGTATGTTCTTTGTAGTATGAATGTGTGTACTATGAATGAAATTCGGATGTACTACATCCAGCATGCCGTCATTGTCATGTGACATACGCCGTCAGTTGTGTCACTTTACCTCCATTCATAAATCCTCTCTCATGGCCTCCTGGGATAGTAAATTGTCCAGTGAATGCGCATTTCAGAATCTTGCTGGAAGTAGTAGGTCATCCGGGTACTTTTTGCCAATTTTTTCATAAATATTATGAATTCGGACATATTATTTGGCTCACATACTGTTTTTCACCCACTGGAAGTAGGCATATTTGGACGCAGCATCAGTCTTTTCTTAGCAACTGCATAGCAATCATCAGAACACTTTGATAACTGCATAGCAACTTCCTGGCAACCACCCAGAACAACCTAGCATCATGGGAACGGGTTGGCACAGACAAACACCATTATAAGTGTCTAGTTATTTGTTATGAGCCTTAAATGTCATTCACTTTTTTATGGCACAACCCAGTTTGAGCTTTAACCCTTTCAACCTTTTTTGTTCTCCTAAGTAGACAGAAATAATGTGACCTGCATGTGTCTAGAAAATACAGTATATCTGTCCAACACAGTCCCTGAGGTGAAACCATTTCCCGTTTGAGGATGAAAGAGCTCTGAACCGAGAAAAACAAGCAAATATTTCAAATCAAAATTAACCCAGTCATTTCTTGACAGTTTCACCCTAAAACAGTCCTGACCTCTGCTCACCACTCTTCCTGGCCTTCTTTTTAAAGTGCATGTTCTTCTGTGTGTGTGTGTTTCCTGATGCACAGGGGGCGGAGACCAGAAAACGTTCCCCGACACTGAGCAGTCAATTCAAGCGCTCTCTGGAGCTGTTGATGCGCACGTTGAGCGTGTGTCAGCCGTTCTTCGTTCGCTGCATCAAACCCAATGAGTACAAGAAACCCATGGTGAGTTAAACCAGCATTACTCTACAGCTAGAATGTTAAACCAATATGTTTACAGCATTTGCTAACATTTGTTAATGTTAGTTAATAAAAAATACAATTGTACATTGAGTTCGCAGTGCATTAACTGTTAACAGATACAACTTTTGATTTTAAAAATGTATTAGTGAATGTAGAAATGAACATTAATTATTGTCTTATTTTAAAACATAGCAAAGTTTGTGGTAAATTAAGTGTCTTGTATTTCCAGCTTCAAGAATGTACGTTTAATGATCAGTTTAGTGTTATGTTTGTTAATTTATTAATTATTAATTTATTAATTATGATAGTTATTTTAAAGTTGCCACCAAATGTTTAATTTTAAGAGATTTTTATGTAATAATCTCCCCATCTTTCTCCAGCTCTTTGATCTTGAGCTGTGTGTGAGGCAGCTCAGGTATTCTGGAATGATGGAAACCATCCGGATTCGCCGGGCCGGATACCCTATCCGCTACACTTTCGTTGAGTTTGTGGACAGATACCGTGTTTTGATGCCTGGAGTGAAACCTGCTTACAAACAGGTGAGTTAATGAATTCACTGTCTATAGAAATTCTCTTACTTGTACAAGGAAATGCAGTGTACTTCAACTAGTCTTTGTGTAGTACATGTTTTTGACATGTAACTAAAGTCATTGTAGTGTCCTTAAAGGGTAGTTCACCCAAAAATCTATATTAAATAATGTCCTGGCTCTTCCAAGCTTTATAATGGCAGTGGATAGAGGAGAAGATTTTTTTTAAGCCCAAAAAAGTGTAACAGTCCATTATAAAAGATATCCACATGGCTCCGGAGAGTTAATAAAGGCCTTCTGAAGCAAAGCAATGTATAATACACACACACACACACACACACACACACACGTGACTATATACTAAAGTATAAATATATACATTTATCTTGGTGTTCACCAAAACAGTTTGTCATCTACCCACATATTATTATGCTTTCTTCACAATTTTTAATCTTTTTCTTTTTTCGTTTAGGGGGACCTAAGAGGAACCTGTCAGCGTATCGCTGAAGCTGTATTGGGCCGTGATGATGATTGGCAGATGGGAAAAACAAAGATATTCCTGAAGGTACTTAAAGCAGAACTAATATCTTCTTATAGAACTACCAACTAATTATACCAATAAGAGACCTTTTATGAAATGTTTTTCACAATCAAAAACAGAAGGCAATATTTAAATAATAAATAAAAAATAGGTCATGGAAAAATAAGCTCATTTTTGTTGCTGTTAAAAACCATGTTATGCAGTCGTGTCAAACTCAAACAATATTGACCTCAATATTCGGGGGTGTTTTTCTGCTGCCGGAAACGCTGCCCTCAGCCAGAGGTCAAAGATCAGGAACTAGCTTGTCCATTACTAAACTGCCAGGATGAGTTTTCCAGGAATGAGGTTTTATCACACCTTCCAGTTCTCTAAAACAGGAAATCCAACTCAGCAGGAAGGAAGAGAGGGCAGTGTCAATACACATTGACAGGAAGTAACGACACCAGGAGAACCAGGACAGATACAGATCAATATGAGGCTTATTAAATGATCTGATAATCAGTGGAACATCACAGGAGCGTGTTTAAGTTTATAGTTAAAGTTAATGTGTCCTTTAAATACTTCTCTACCTTTATCAGGACCACCATGACATGCTGCTGGAAATCGAGAGAGACAAGGCCATAACTGATAAGGTCATTCTCATTCAGAAAGTTGTCAGAGGATTCAAGGACAGGTACGAATGACTGCTGATGTTTAGTTTGTGTTGCAAGATCTCTAGGGGAATATGCTAAAAGAATTACGCCCACTGTTTATTTGCATTTATGGTCTGTGTTGTTTGATTCACTTATGCAAATCAGATAACAGCACAAACACACCACAGAAACACACCATCATCTGATCATGATAAATTCCTGATGCCGTGATTGCTATAAAATGTGAAAAAACTAGGGCTGTCAATAGATTAATTTTTTTAATCGCGATTAATTGCACACTTATCGTGAAATTAAGCATACACCATTTATCTTGTTTAATACGTCCATTTTGCCATCATTGCCTATATCCAGCAAAGTAAACCATCAGATTGAAGTGTGATTCTCACAAAACTGTATTTTTCAGCTTTTTTCAAGGTAAATTTAGAGAAAAAAGAACACCAAATAACCATATCATATCATAAATTATATGATTTCATATAATTCGTACATTTATGTAGGCTACACCAAAGCACCCATAAAAAATGTTTCAGAATTCACAGTGTATAGTATTTGCAACAGCAAAGAGTTTGTTTACATTTTAGACAAGTCAAGTCGCGATACTGAACAGGACCACATGGAGATGCCAAAAAAAAAAACTAAACCAACCGTCTTGACCTGCATATATACTAAAGTACACAGCAACATACACAGGACAAATCCAAACATCATCCTGAATGTATGTGAAAACAACGTGAAAGTACTGAAATGTGTCTGTGCATAAATACCATGTGCGATCAGTGCGTCGAGAGCGCTCATGCATGATTTGTTTGCGCATCAATATAACAGACTCACGCGTGCTTTTGTACGTCACCGCAATCGTCTTTACTTTGATTGAAATCCTCATCCATCAAAACTTTCATAGCAAGAAGCTGGTTTGCTTTATCTAGCCGAGAAACATAGTTTTCATATCATCTGGCCATACAGCGGTGGGATGTTTCGACTTTCCGTTCAGACAGGAACAGCGCAATGCGGGAGGGCTCTCGCTCTTCAGATACAATGACAGGATATGACAGAGAGTTCGTGTTTTAAAACGAAACAGACACTGGAATAAATAATTCTCTCTGCCATCTCTGATCTAATCAACATGGACTTTAAGATCATCTAACTGCGTGACGTAAATTACGTTATGATGCAATTTCACATGCTTCTGTAATTTTCTTGAGTTAAATGCGTCAAATTATTTTAAAGCGTTAAGGATTTTGAATTAATCGCATGCGTTAACGCGTTAACGTTTACAGCCCTAGAAAAAACATATCACTTTTAAATAAAAATACTTGTTGTATATTTCTCTACACAGGCTCATCATTGGTAGAATATACATTGGTGCAAAATATTTTAATACAAGATTCAACTCAAAGCATCAGCCAATTTTAACTTGGCAATCAATGACTATTTAATGTCCATCAAACAGAATTAAAAAAATTGTCATCTTTTCCACAGATCTAACTTCTTGAAGTTGAAGAAATCAGCCTTGTTGATCCAGAAAACGTGGAGGGGTTATTACTGCCGGAAGAACTATGGAGCGGTTGGTCTCAAACATTCTCATATTTCCTCTACAACTATATGCAGTTGTGGCCCTCCAGTATCTAACAGTCATTTCCCATCTTGTAGATGCGCGGTGGTTTCTCACGTCTGCAGGCATTGTATCGTTCTCGCAAACTCTACCAGACGTACCACGTTGCACGTCAGAGAATCACCCTTTTCGAGGGCCGCTGCAGAGGATACCTGGTTCGCCGGGCGTTTCGACACCGTCTTTGGGCCGTCATCACCATCCAGGCGTATACGAGGGGAATGATCGCTCGCCGACTCTATAAAAGACTCAAAGGAGAGGTGAGTACGACCTGATTTATTTGTAGATTACGATATATGGTTTACACCAAACGCATCACTCTCTTTTTCCATCCATCTCAGTATCGGAGGCGTTTGGAGGCGGAGAAGATGCGATTGGCTGAGGAGCAGAAGTTTAGGAACCAGATGAGTGCCAGGAAGGCCAAAGAAGAAGCCGAAAAGAAGCACCAGGAAAGACTGGCACTGCTGGCACGAGAGGATGCCGAACGTGAGAAGAAGGAGCGAGAGGAGGCGCGGAGGAAAAAGGAAATGTTGGACCAGATGGAGAAAGCACGACATGAGCCAGTCAACGACTCTGATATGGTGGACAAGATGTTTGGCTTTTTGGGAACCACAAACTCGTTCCCTGGTCAGGAGGGTCAAGCGCCTGCTGGGTTTGAGGTGAGGATGGAGATCTGTCGCTTTTACAATCTAAACTAGGTGTGTTGGACTTCATGCAGCACTGCACAGACGGATCTGTGTCTAACTTGAAGCAGTGCATGCCGGTTAGAAATTTTGTTCGACTTGAGATGCCACCATCAAAGTACTGCGAGAGCAATTTGTCAGCTGGACAGGTCGACTGCAAAAGATGAATTTCCAGAGCTGGGTAAATTACATACAAATTGTAATCGGTTACTGATTACAAATTACATGACAAAAATTGTAGTTAGTAACATAATCCATCACATTACATATTTAATGTAAAATAATTTGGATTACTTTTAGATTACTTTTGACCTTACTTGTTCATCACATTGATTTGAGTAGAATAATCTTGTACCATATTGATATAAAAATACAAAGAGAAAGAAAATATATTCCATTCTTTATCAACAACATGTAATCAGTTACTACCCAGCTCTGTTAATTTCTTATTCAGTATTTTTGTCTTGTTTTGCAGTACAAATCTCTAAACATTCTTAAATCCAGATACATTTACTTGAGAAGCAAAATGACATGATATTAAGTCTTGTTTTCTGAAAAATGTATCAAAATTAAGTGAATTTTTGCTTAAAATAAGAAAAAACAATGATCTTGTTTTCCTTTGAATTAAGTTTATTTTCTTTCCTCTTTGGCAGATATTTTTCTTGTTTTAATCATAAATCACTCACATAATTTCCACTGGTGCTAATAAATCCATATTTTAATAACCGTAAAAACACTTTTCATGTAATCTTAATGTTATATTATGCCATGTTTATCTAAATAAATCTGATAAAAAGTATAGACTCCACTTTATTGGTATTTAAATAGTATATAGGCTTATGTTCAACTTGCATATGCAGGTGCTGTATTAAGCAGTACATAAAGTATTAAATGAAAAGTGCTTACATGAAAACACCTGAAACATCTGTGCATTTGACAAATATTGCAGCTAATCTGCTACATCTGTGATTAAGTATGCAAACACCATGCAAGCATCACTACAGAAACCAGAAAGCGTTCAACTTCACGTCTCCGTTTTCAACTCCTCCCCGACTGCAAGCAGCAAATCTCGCCGATTGGTTAAATCCAGCCGCAGCCAAACACAACTGATCCCTCACCTCATTAATTAGTCGATTAACTAAGCTCCAGTATGTTATTGTGTTTTCCTCAGGATCTGGAGCGAACGCACAGGGAGCTTGAGGAGGAAGACCTGGATGAAGCTCTTCCTCTCCCAGAGGATGATTTGGAAGACTTGTCGGAGTACAAATTTGCCAAGTACTCTGCCACATATTTCCAGGGCACGACCACTCACACTTATGTGCGCCGCCCGCTCAAACAGCCATTACTGTTTCACGAAGACGAAGGAGATCAGCTGGTATGTAACCTTTTGAAACACACTTTAGATGTTAGGAAGTTGTATTATTAACTATGTAACGATGATGTCTTTTTAAAGGAAACTTTGCATGTATCCTTCACATTGAAGGCAGTCCCATAATGCATTGTGACGAGCACAATAAAAACAGATGGTGGATGACTTGAGAGGAATGCTGATAATAAATCTATTTAATTCAGCATATTCAGCACAAAAATACTCTGTATAAAGTAAAAATAGTTCTGATTTACCTATTATTTATGTGTATTTAAATATAATTTTTTTAACCAACATAAATATATATATATATATATATATATATATATATATATATATACATATTCAATATGTATATAAATACTATAAAAACTTTAATATATTTATATATATATATATATATATATATATATATAGCTTTTTCAGAAACAAATGTAAATATATGTTTTATACAGTTGTGGTCAGAATTATTGGCACCCTTGGTAAATATAATCAAAGATGACTGTAAAAATTAATCTGCATTGTTTATCCTTTTGATCATTAGTATAAACATGAGGAAACACAAAGGGCAAATTCCCTTAATCATTCATCACAATGAGTAAAACCAAAGAATATAGTTCTGATGTGCAGCAAATTTTTTAATTAATATTGTCTAAATATAAGCTAAAAATATTGAATATTTTTACTAACTTGTAAATGACTTGATATATGAATGACTTGATATGTTATGATATTAATGACTTTTAATTGTTAGTATATAAATGTTTGTTTGATGAGTTATTGGTTATCTTGTCGTTCTTCAGGCTGCTCTGGCCGTGTGGATCACGATTCTCCGGTTTATGGGTGACCTTCCAGAACCCAAATACCACACGGCCATCAGTGACGGCAGCGAGAAGATTCCTGTCATGACCAAGATCTACGAGACACTTGGCAAGAAAACCTACAAGAGAGAGCTGCAGGCTCTGCAGGGAGAAGGAGAGGTACTTTAGACAAAAAAATAGTTGAAGGAGAAGATTACTAATACACTGGGGCAAATGAGGCAATGTTTTCATGATTTCTAAGTCACTTTGCATCCCATCTCTTACAGAACACTCACATTGACAGTCACAAAAAGAGCAGTGTGCGTCACAAGCTGGTGTCGCTCACCCTGAAGAAGAAGTCGAAGATTACAGAGGAGGTGAGTGATGCTGTTACCATGGTGATTTTATCATGCTTGTCTTCCCTTCTTTCTACAAGCTCTCTTTTGAACTCGGTGACCCTTTTAAGACATTGATTTCACAGGTATGAGCCACTGCATTCAAATATTCATTCCTCTGTCAGCAAAGGAGATTATTAGGAGTCATAAACTCTCCTTCCACCAATCAGATGTGAAAGAACCAATCAGCTATTAATTGCAGACACACACAAAAAAACATAATCAACTGTATGAAACTGCAGCCACCAAAAGTGGGTCATTGGGTAAAAAAAAACTTAGATCTGTCTATAAAATGGACACGTTATTATACCTGTTATTATGTATCTTAATGCATTGAAAATGAACTGATGAGTATGGAATTTGGACCCATTCCCCTGTTGTACCTTTTATTTGACCATCCCATCATGTTTTTTGTGTTTTCTTCTATTTCCTTTGCTCCATCATGCATGCTATTGGGCCACTGCTATTGTCCATGAATGTTTAGCTCATTGTTTGTAATTTGTTTCAATGTATAAAATTAAAGTAAAAAAAAAATAACCAATAAGCTTCCTCAGAAACAAAACATCTTGTGTGTGTGTGTGTGTGTGTGTGTGTGTGTGTGTGTGTGTGTGTACAGTATACAGTTGTATCTAAAAGCGCTATATAAATGCTTCATTCATTCATTCATTCATTCATGTCCCTTTATGTTGTGGCTATTTTGGTGGATTATATTTTTGTTGAATAATTTTTTTTTAACAAATCTATTTTATATTTCCAGTGCTTTATCTGATGTAATTTGTTCATTTCAACCCTGATACTGATTTTAAAATGTTTTCCCTTTTCTTTTTTTCTTTTTTCTCTAGGTGACCAAGCGTCTGAATGATGGTGAATACACAGTCCATGGAAACAGCATGCTGGAGGACCGACCCACATCCAATCTGGAGAAGCTACACTTTATCATTGGCAACGGCATCCTTCGCCCAGGCTTGAGGTCAGACAATGGATATATATTATAAAATATATATATATATATATATATATATAGTGTGTGTGTGTGTGATTCCCTACATTATGGGGACAAAATGTTCCCCCAAGGATAGTGATACCAGAAATCTTTGACCTTTTAAGGACATTTTTGGTCCCCATGAGGAAGACAGCTTATAAATCATACTACATGATGTATTTGAAAAAAATGTACAAATGTAGAAAGTTTTCTATGAGGGTTGTGTTTAGGGATAGGGTTAGGGGATAGAAAATACAGTTTTTACAGTGTGTGTGTATATTGATTCGTCACTCCCAAACAACCCTGAACAATCTTCTTCCTGCTTTTTCTTACAGAGATGAGATCTACTGTCAGATCTGTAAGCAGCTGACCCAGAATCCCTCTAAAAGCAGTCACGCCCGCGGCTGGATCCTCATGTCTCTGTGTGTCGGCTGCTTCGCTCCCTCTGAGAAGTTTGTGAAGGTAAAAAATGCTGGTTATATATAAACTCTTCACTCTTCAGATTTTCTTCTCTGCTTGTTTCCTCTTCTGACGTGTAGCTTTAACTGTGATCGGTGCAGCTGTAATATTTCAACCCCAGACAAATACTTTTATCATCATTGCATTGTGTACTTTGATCTTAACACCTTTAACCTTATTATTTATTCTCAGGTTAGGTAAAGTAAGTAGAGTCTGGCCTAAATTAAAAGCATTTTTAATTACTTACAATTTGGTCAGAAGACTTCTCTGTGATACAGTACATTCTTGCTCAAAGCCTTACAACACTAAAAATCAAAGCCTCTGTCGGAAGGCAGTTTCTGTAATCAATTAAATCTCTTTTAAGTGGTTACTTTTCTTTTTATAATAAACAAAAATGTAAAAAGGCAAAAAAAAAAAAAAACTATTTGGTAAACCAAGGTAACAAATTATTATATAGTGCACACAATTTACTTAAAACGAGAGAACGAATTAGTAAAACGCTCCAGTGAGGTTTTAGTGGTAATTCTGACCAATTATGATTACGATCACGATTACTGAAAGTTCAGTATGTCTGTCTGTCCTCCTGTAGTACCTGAGGAACTTCATCAGTGAGGGTCCTCCGGGTTACGCTCCCTATTGCGAGGAGAGACTGAGGAGAACGTTTGTGAATGGAACAAGAACACAACCACCATCCTGGCTAGAGCTTCAGGTATAACTGATTTTACTGATTATATCTGCTTTATTAATAACCAGTCTAGTTCTGCTGCTCTTTTCCATGCAACAAAAGTTGACAAGTGACTCTGCTTTTATAATGCCTTTTGTCCTGGAGTTTGACAGTCCATATAACATCTTCTTTTCACAATTTTATCCAAGGCCACAAAATCAAAGAAGCCGATAATGCTACCTGTGACGTTTATGGACGGAACCACAAAAACACTTTTGACAGACTCTGCAACCACAGCAATGGAGCTCTGCAACGCACTGTCCGACAAGATCAGCCTTCAGGATCGATTCGGCTTCTCCCTGTACATCGCTCTGTTTGATAAGGTACACACACTCACAACCAAGATCAGTTTGGTTCAGTTATTGTGTTCTTCTGTTGTTCATTTAACCCTATGAAACCTACTGTACCATATTTGATACGCAAATGTCTAATGCTTCTAAATTATCAACATAACCAAAACTGCTGCATTCAATCTACTACATACCTTCTGTTGTCTGATTGATAGTTTATACTTTTATTAGCAAGTAAAAAGCCTTTTACTGTAATTCTGAAAATGTCCACATTAAGGTCCATGCGTTTTTACTGATTTTTAGAAAGACATAAGAATAACTTTAATATTGCTAGTAATATTTGAAAAATTACTGGACAACTTAAGTTTACTTGATTATTCAGTTCAGATTTACATCACTTTTTAGAAAAATCATGTGAGTATAAAATATGATCCATCAGGCTTTTAAGGAACGTGTATTTGTTCAGCCCTCAATCATCATTGTATTGTGTTGCATTATATGTTTCAAAATTACAGAGATTTCATCATAAATCTAAGAATATTTTTCTATTTTCTATTAAATCTATTTAAATATTTTACTAAGACATTATTGGCAGATATAGAATGACAGCTGATATTTATTTTATGTAAGTAGTCTACTATACTGTTATAAAGATCTCATTGATTTATATTACAAGCTTTCAGAATCTTATTTTTGGCCATATAAATATCAGCATCAGCGCTAAATTGCCTTTTTTTTTTTTTTTTTTTTCTCAATTTGGGCCTTAAAATTTAGGTGCTTCTCATCTTCATATTCTTACTATGCCTTACTATATGAGCCATAAAAGCCCCCCTTTTTTAGATTTTTAAAAAAATATTTTGTCTAAAGGATATATAAACTGTTCAATTTAAAAAAAAAAAAATCTGACTGTTATTTCATATGTCAGGCTTTACAGGGTTAAGAAAGCTTTTTGATCTCTATTTGTGGTAGGTTTCCTCTCTTGGCAGCGGTAATGATCACGTGATGGACGCTGTGTCTCAGTGTGAGCAGTACGCTAAAGAGCAGGGCGCTCAGGAGCGCAACGCCCCTTGGAGGTTGTTCTTTAGAAAGGAGATATTCACACCCTGGCACGACCCAGCAGAAGACGCCGTTGCTACAAACCTCGTCTACCAGCAGATCGTGCGTGGCGTCAAGTTTGGCGAATACCGCTGTGATCGGGTATGAACCTCAGACACAGAAAACAAGCCAATAAATCAATTTTTTTATTCACACCATATTTCTAAGGAGGGAATATTCTCTTTCTCTGCATCTTTCTCTTTTGCTTTTTATCTGTTTTTCTACTCTTCTGTTTCTCCTTTTTCTCTTTTGATTATCTTTATTTCTCTTCGCACATCTATTTTGCTATTTTGCACTTTTTCTGTATCTTTCTGTATCTTGTATCTTCCGGGAGGAGGAGGATCTAGCGGAGCTGGCATCGCAACAGTACTACGTGGACTACGGCTCTGAGATCCTTGTGGAACGCTTGTTAAGTCTTATTCCATCTTACATCCCGGACAGAGAGATCAGCTCGGCCAAAACCGTGGAGAGATGGGCTCAGTTCATAATGGCTGCACACAAAAAGGTGGCAAAAGTTCATCTCAACAGTCACATGAATGGACTTAAAGGGATAGTTCACCCAAAAATGAAAATTCTGTCATAATTTACTCACATTCAAGCTGTTCCAAACCTGTATGAATTTGTTTCTTCTGCTGAACACAAAAGAAGATGTCAGTGTCCGTTAACTGTTTGGTTACTGACATTCTTCAAAATATCTTCTTTTGTGTTCAGCAGAAGAAACAAATTCATACAGGTTTGGAACAACTTTAGGATGAGAAATGATGACAGAATTTTCATTTTTGGGTGAACTATCCCTTTAAGGCCTGTTCACACCAAGGGTGATATAGCTATGGCGATAACGATAAAAATATAGTTCTCCAGTTGGATAGTTTTCCAGGTGATGAATGATAAAACATTGGCAGCCAATCAAAATCCATCCTGCTTTAAAGATTTAATGAACCTCAGCTAACATGAACAAACAATGAATGTTAACAAAGATTAATCTGTAACAAATGTATTGCACATTGTTAGTTAATTTTAAGGTTACCTAATGGGACCTTATTGTAAAGTGTTACCATTGTTAGTAACACACTGTGTTGTGTCTGTAGGGTATCTACACTCAGAAGAGGGTGGACCCTCAAAAAGTGAAGGAGGAAGTCGTGGATTTTGCTCGTTATAAGTGGCCTTTGTTATTCTCACGATTCTACGAGGCCTTTAAATTTTCAGGTATTTCATGCACAATTTCTTGTGATGTATGTTTACAGATGGGTTTTTATGCTTACTATATTGTTCCTGTCTAAAGGTCCTAGCCTACCCAAGAATGACGTGATTGTGGCTGTAAACTGGACAGGTGTTTACTTTGTGGACGAGCAAGAGCAGGTTCTTTTGGAGCTTTCTTTCCCAGAGATCACCGCTGTGTCCAGCAGCAGGTATGGGTTTCACAGAGATTTGTTTGGAGGTTTGATATGATTTGAGCTTTGAAGATAAAAGCCTGTGTGTTTGCCAGAGGGGGGAAGCTTCAGGCCCAGAGCTTCACATTAGCCACCATCAAAGGGGACGAGTACACGTTCACCTCCAATAATGCAGAGGACATACGGGACCTGGTGGTCACCTTCTTAGAGGGACTCAGGAAGAGATCTAAGTTTGTTGTGGCCTTACAGGACAACCCCAGTCCAGGTTAGAGAAGCACAAACTCATCATATCAATAACATTTTATTTTATTTTATTTCCTCTCTGACATTTCTTTAGCATCACTTACAGCCATTCTCTTCTTTCATGTAACTCATTTATCCTGATCAGCTGGCGATGATTCAACGTTCCTGAGCTTCCTAAAAGGTGACCTCATTCTGCTGGACCAGGACACGGGCGAGCAGGTCATGACATCAGGCTGGGCACACGGGATCAACGACAGAACCAAACAGAGAGGAGATTTCCCTGCCGACTGTGTTTATGTGCTGCCCACAGTCATTAGACCTCCACCTGATATTGTGGTACTGATTTTTTTTTAATATTATGTTAAGGGTTCGCTTCATATTTATTATTTCAGTTATGTATGAGTCATGTCTCTTCTTAAACCCTCTCATATTCTCTGTCCCTGTCTTGTGTTCTCTATCTCTCTTTTGCCCTCCCTTTGACTTTACGGCTCAGGCTTTAGTTACCATGACACCAGACCAACGTCAGGAGTCAATCCGGATTTCCCATGTCCCTATAACGGAGTCGGAGGAGAGGATAAAGCCGTACACTCTGGAGGAATTCTCATATGACTACTTCAGGTGAACAGAAGAATATAGTTTTAATTCTTGCAGGTTATGCTGCAATCAGGAGTCTTGCTAGAAGGCTTTACTTTTAATTTAATTTTAAAGGTAATGCAAAATTGTCTTTATTGACTTTCTTTATTTCCTGCTGTTATTGTGCACTATTCTTCAGTGCAGGTTATTCTAAAGAAAATAAAATTGTGATTTTACAAAGAAAGCAAAGAACAATGATACAAGAAGTCCCTAAATGACACAATTAACTCGTGCAAATGCATATGGATGACCCTCATTGACCCTTGACACTCTCCACTCATCCAGGCCTCCTCCCAAACACACGCTCAGTAGAGTGATGATCACCAAGAACCGTGGGAAGGACAAATTGTGGTGCTGCACACGAGAACCCATCAAACAGGCCCTTCTGAAGAAGTGTGTGGGCCATGAGGAGCTATCCCAGGAGGCCTGCATGGCTTTCATTGATATCCTTTAGACCCAGGATGCATGAAAAATATAATTTCACATCTTTTTTCATATTATGGGCTGACCCAGGACTTAAAATAGGCTTTATTTTCTTTAGGCAAAATATACTTTCATATTTTTCTTTGATTTTGGGCTGACCTGGGCCTTAAAATAGGCTTTATTTTCTGTATGCAAACTGAATTTTTTTTATTATTATTATTTATTTTGGCCCGAAATATGACCTGGGCCCTAAAATACGCTTTATTTTCTATATACAAAATATAAACGGACCCTAAAATTGGCTTTATTGATTAAATATTAAAAATGTTCTTATGCTAGTGAGTAATGCGATTTAATTTGGTTTTATTCTTAACACTAGAAGTTGGGTATTATCTTCATTCTGAACGTTAATCATCCTTGACCTGCTCTTCTGCACCTATAATGAAATATATGGGTGATTATCCATCCAAGCGGACACGTTCTGTGAACGAGCTCACGGATCAGATCTTTGAGGGCGCGCTAAAGGCGGAGCCTCTTAAAGATGAGATCTACTGCCAGATACTCAAACAAATGACTGACAACCATGTCAAGTACGTCTCTCCTTTACAAATATAGCCAGACGATGTGATTTCTTCTAATGAACACTAACATTTTGAAAGAAGTCTCTAATGCTCAGCAAGGCTGCATTTATTTGATCAAAAATGATCTGAAATATTGGGAAATATTATTCCAATTTAAAATAACTGTTTTCTATTTGAATATATTTTAAAATGTAATTTATTCCTGTG
The DNA here is from genome assembly GCF_019924925.1 of Ctenopharyngodon idella. Lineage (NCBI taxonomy): Eukaryota > Metazoa > Chordata > Actinopteri > Cypriniformes > Xenocyprididae > Ctenopharyngodon > Ctenopharyngodon idella. The sequence goes on along the minus strand of NC_067237.1, from coordinate 32,752,276 downwards.
ATGCAAAAGCTTAATTATCACCATCATTACTCCAGTCTTCAGTCACATGATGAGACTGAGAAATGATCATGAGAAATCATTCTAATATGCTGATTTGCTGCTCAAGAAACATTTCTCATTATTATTATCAATGTTAAAAACAGTTATGCTGCTTCAGATATTTTTGTCAGGATTCTTGGATGAATAAAAAGTTCAAAAACAGCGTTTATTTGAAATATAAATCTTTTGTAACATGATAAATGACTTTACTGCCACTTTTGATCAATTTAATGCATCCTTGCAGAATGAAGGTTTTAATTTCTTACTGACCCCAAACTTTTACACATTAGTATATGTTCTGCTCACTGTTATTCATATTAGCCGTTCATTGTTTAAATGCAATGTTTTGTCTGTTTATGTAGGTACAGTGAAGAGAAGGGCTGGGAGCTGCTTTGGCTGTGTGCCGGTCTCTTTCCTCCCAGTAACGTCCTCTTACCACATGTCCAGAGGTTTCTACAGTCGAAGAAACATCATCCGTTGGCTCCTGACTGCATGCAGAGATTGCAGAAAGCTTTACGGTGACAACACTCCCTCACCTCCCATACAATTGCATGTACATGCTCAAACAGGCATGCATATATTGTATCTAGAGCCTATTTATATTGCAAAGATAGTCGTATCTGAAGGAGCATATATACAATAAAAAAGAACCTTTGCAAAAAACTTCTTAATATGCAATTTGAAGCTTTTAGTCCATGTCAGAAGCATTTTGTCTGTCAGAGAGAACACTAACTGTAGACAGTAGACTGCTTATTTATTTTACTTTATTTTTAATTCTTTGACAGTTTAGAATGGTCAGCATCACTTACAGCTGTTGTCTTCCATCATATTTATCCTGATCAGCTGGTGATATTTCACTGCTTTTAGAGAAGCAAAGCCAACATAAGCTCTCAAACATGTGGTGCATTCAAGTTATGTCAGAAAGATTGTATTTACTTGAATGCACATGAACGCCAAATTCAACAAAGTCATAATTATGTGTGAGAAACTCTTTGAGCCCCAAAGTATGATGTGTCAGTAAAAAAACATGGCAGGAGCAATGAATGCAACGTCTGTTGTTGATGGTAATTTTTTGTTGAAATATATTCAATTATTTTTCCCCATTTACAATAAAACTGCCTAAACTAAGTTGCCTATACAAAATACAGTAGTGTTGTACAATTAAGATAAAATGCATAACGATTCAATTTGCAGTGGCTTCATAAATAATTAAAATCATTAAAAAATACATTTCTGTAGCTTAAACTGTAGAGCAACGCCAGGGTCATGTGTTTGAATCAACCTAAATAAATGTATTTTATACCAGCAAAATTAATTTATAGGGGTTAAATCAAGTAAAAAAAAAAACAGCTATTTAATAAATGGTAACAATTGCAGGTTACCACCTTTTACAGTGTATAGAACAATTTTATATAAAACATTAGAAACATCTAATGTTAAAATGTATGTTTTTAATGTAACCTTCTCCCTTTAAATACTTTGGTCAGTTCAAGAATAATTTATGTAATTTTATATTGTTTATTTGAAAGAATTAAAAGAGCCGGTTCATGTTTATCCTTGTATTGTTCAACTGGTCGAGGTTGATATGGGATTGAGAAAGTAAATAGTAATAAGTAATGCAATACATTGTAGACAGAGTAATTAGTACAGTAATCTAATTACAATAGGGGCTTTTGCACTGGAATAACCTTTTCATAGTTCCTAGAACTATTGGCTGAAGTACCCGGATTTTGCCATGTTCGCACCACAGGAACTAGGAATGATTGTAGTTCTAGGAAATCCTTTTGGGGGAACTAAATTAGCTCCTACTTCAGAGAAGGGCTCTAAACCAGCACTATAGGAACTATCAGTGACTTGAGTATATGTTGATTGGTCAAACACACCCGGCATTTTTAAAAAGCTGTGTAAACATATTTACTAAACGAACAGGGAAAAGCGCGATAACGGCATTTACCTGTTGTCTGCAGGGTTGTTTTCTTTTCTCCGCCTTGATGATATGTAATACTGAAAGTTTCATAGGAGATTTCATCTCTTAGCCCCACTTTTTGCTCTTTCAGAACAAACATTCTATCATTCAATACTCCTAAAATGACTCTTTTCCTGAAGCAGAATGACTCATCTCTTCTATCTGCAGTGTGCAATTAAGCAGTTTTTTCTTGATGTTGTGTCCTTTTTATCTCTTTCGCACTGTTTTTCTGTTTCTTTGTCTGTCAGCTCCATTCTGAGCTCACAGTCAATAAGAGTCTGTTATTTTCTAGTTCTGATGAATATGAGACGTCTGTGTGAAGAGTTTTATAGTGTGAATGACTCATCATGGATGCCGTATGTTTGTTTGTGTGTAGGAACGGATCCCGAAAATATCCCCCTCACCTGGTTGAGGTGGAGGCTATTCAGCACAAGACCACACAGATCTTTCATAAAGTGTACTTCCCTGATGACACAGATGAGGTGAGATATGTTCATCAGGACAGACTTTCATATGCTTATGACTCATCAAACATATTGGGATCTTGCTGATTTGGACGGTAATGTGATTCAGTGGTGACGTTGATATACTGAGAATTTTTCATGTTCAGTTTTTCATTATTATTTGTTAGAATGCTAAAGTCAGAAATGAAAGCTTCACATTTCTGCTTTTAACCCTGTAAAGCCTGACATGAAGTCAAGAAAATCTCATTTATTGAAAAGGAAATGTTTATTTATTTTTTAAAAATTAATACATCAGGTTTTTATGGCTCATATAGTGAGAATATGGTGAACAAATAAACGTTCCTCAAAAGTCTGAAGGATCATATTTGATACACACATATTAACATGGTTTGGATGTATGGATAATCAAGTAAGTTGCTTTAGTCCAGAAAGTGTTCATCTTGCAATATTACTAACAATATAAAATTATTCTTACATTTACTTTATAAAAATAAGTAAAGATTTCATAGCAAAACGACATGTGGACCTTAAGCCGGACGGTTTTAGAATTACACTAAAAGGCCTTTTACTTTTACTAAAGGGCCTAAAGTATAAACTATCAATCAGACGACAAACAGCATGTAGTAGACTGTGTGCAACAGGCTTTTCAGCACAATTTTGGCCATGTTGATCATTTAGAAGCCTTAGAAATTTGTGAATCAAATATGATATACAGTAGGTTTTATACTGTATGGTTAAACCTTCCCGGGATATTCTTTTAAATGCATCTGGAAGTGTTCGATACAGCTTTGCAATGTTTTGGATGGGTAAAGACAGACTGAAGATTCCCGCTGTCTGTTTTCAGGCGTTTGAGGTGGAGTCCAGCACGAAGGCCAAAGACTTCTGTCTGAACATCTCCAGCAGACTGCTGCTCAAATCACCTGAAGGCTTTAGTCTGTTTGTCAAGATCTCTGATAAGGTAAAAATCATACAGTGAGGCAGAACAGCATCTTTGGGATTTCAATGGGATTTTGCCCATGTGGCACAATTTCCTTCATCTTTTGTTCTTGAACAATCTTTCATGCTTAACCCAACTAGGTAGGTTATGGGTATAAAATAGTATACAATTCCTATCAAGATGTATATAATATTATTTTTATCTGCTTTTATGCATTATAGGTGATAAGTGTACCTGAGGGTGATTTCTTCTTTGACTTTGTCCGCCATTTGACAGACTGGATCAAGAAAGCAAGACCCGCTAAAGATGGTACAGCTGTGAATTCTACTGCACAATTATGGTTTACTCTATTCATATCTCATGTGCGCTAACAAAACATTACCATGGAATTTTTTTGGATGTTTGGGGTTGGTAGGATTTTTTAATGTTCTTAAAGGATGTTTATGCTAAGGCTGCATTTATATGATTAAAAATACAGTAAAAACTGTAATATTGTGAGATATTATTACAATTTCAAATAACTATTTGAATATATTTTAAAATGTAACTTATTCCTGTGATGCTAAATTTTCAGCATCGTTACTCGAGTCTTCAGTGTCACATGATCCTTCAGAAATCATTCTAATATGCTGATTTGCTGCTCAAGAAACATTTTTTATTATTATTGAAAACAAAATATTATTGAAAACAGTTGTGCTGCTTTAATATTTTTGTGGAAACCGTGATACATTTTTTTTTAGGATTCTTTGATGAATAGGAAGTTCAAAAAGAACATCATTTATTTGTCTTTACTGGCACTTTTGATTAATTTTACACATCCTTGCTGAATAAAAGTATTATTTTGTAAAAAAATAAATAAATAAATAAATAAAAAAAAAAATGTTACTGACCCCAAACTTTTGAAGTGCCATGGTTTTACAATCGCTGTATACACTGCAAAAGTTTATTTTTTTATTTTTTTAAGGAAAAGGGTAGCAGAATGAAAACCTGTTTATTAAGTAAATACTGTAACGTAACGGCTCTTCCTCTGATGTTCAGGTATAGTGCCTTCATTGACCTACCAGGTGTTTTTCATGAAGAAGCTCTGGACAACCACAGTTCCAGGCAAAGACTCCTTCGCAGACTCCATCTTTCACTATTATCAGGTGAGCTGGTTATGAGGCCTCATAACCATCCAAATACCACATCATGAAACCACAGACACTTGGATAAATCCCTGATTTATATATGTCAGCTTATCTTTATAACACTTCCCATGTGTAGGAACTTCCTAAGTATCTCCGTGGATACCACAAATGCTCCAGAGAAGAGGTTTTCCAGCTCGGCGCTCTGATCTACCGGGTCAAATTTGAGGATGACAAATCTCACTTTCCCAGTATTCCCAAGATGCTGAAGGAGATGATTCCTCAGGACCTGATTCGCCAGCTCTCGCCTGATGACTGGAAAAGGGTTTGTGTCACTTTCTCATAATGTTTTCGGCTGTGTGCGTCCTTCAAATACATATCCTTGTAGTTTTATTGACAAAATATACTGGCTAGACCTTATCTCTTCCTCCTTTTGTTGCAGTCGATTGTGGCATACTTCAACAGACAAGCTGGGAAATCAAGGGAGGAAGCAAAGCTGATGTTTCTGAAGATCATTTTCAAATGGCCCACGTTTGGTTCTGCCTTTTTTGAAGTGAAGGTAACTGTGCTATATTAACTTGTGGTTTGGTAAGCTGGGATTTTTCTACTTGCTATAAACAAGGAGTTTTTGGAACTCAATGCTCAGTATGTGCTTCAAAGCTGACTTCTTTTTTTCTTTGGATGGACTGATCAGTCTCTTTTAATATTTTTTCATTGCTCCCGTTACAGCAAACCACTGAGCCACACTTCCCTGAGATCCTGTTGATAGCCATCAATAAATATGGAGTCAGCCTAATCGACCCCAAGAACAAGGTGTGTTTTCTTTCTTTTTTTGTTGTTTTGACTCATATAAATTTAGGTTATTTATCATCTGCAACGTGCTGCGACTTGTATTGACTTACAAAACGTGCATAGTGCACACATTTTGATTAGGGCCGAATGAGAGATGAAGTGAGTCCATGTTTCAGTTCCGCTTTAAATAAATTCACTTAGGCTTGGCATTTATAATAAATGTTGTTTAAAACGAGTTTTTGTTTTATACATATATTTTTTATTCCAGTTCTGTTGTGAATACCATTAAATTTGAAGGATTTGTTTTGGAGTGAGGGGAACTAAAATACACGTTTATAGTGTTTATAATATTTGTAAATCACAGCATGTTGTTAATCAGTGTTATTTTAGTATCATTGAGATACTATTTTATATATATATATATATTTTTTTTTTTTTTTTATATATATATTTTGAATTAGCTCTTATAATTGTATTTTCTGTTTTCATTTTTATTATTGTTTTTTTTATGTGTATATAGTTTTTAATAATTTTTATTTCAGTTTTAGTTATTTTAGTACATCGTTAAACTTAAAAGAAATGAAAAAAAAAAGTTTTAGGAATAAATCAGAATGCATTGCAAACAAACTCAGTGTAGTTTTATTTTAGTATTATTTATATTTATATATTTACTATTATATACTATTATAGTATTAATTATATACTATTATTTATATATAGTATTATATACATACTATTACAGTCAAACCAAAATGTATTCAGACACCTTGAACATTTCATTCATTAATCGAGTTTATTCACTAGAGTTTAAAAAAATGGTAATAAAATATGACAAGATCTCAGAGTTAAAGTGTCAGAAAAAATTAATCTTAATTATGTCAGATAACACTTAAGCAAAACATGGTCAGGTCAAAGTGTCTGAATAATTTTTGGTTCCAAATTTTTATCAATTTTACTGGTAGTCCACTGTATGAAGAATTTTTGGGTATAATATGTCACAGTTTACTTTTTTTTTGCTATCCTCACTTACACAAATGAACTATAGTGTCCTGTACCCACTAGTAAAAATATATCAAAAATGTCTGAATAATTTTTGGTTTGATTGTATATACATTTATTTTATATTTTCATTTTAATTTGACTAATTTTATGTGCATTTGTAATTATTTTATTTCAGGTAACGTTTATTTTATTTCTTTTATTTAGCAACAATTTTTTAATGGTGTGTTTTCAGAGTTTTTGCTCTCCGTACTGATCCCAGTGTGCAGTGATATTTGTGTTTCCTCTTTTCTTGATCCGCAGGATATTTTAACCACATATCCCTTCACAAAGATTTCTAACTGGAGCAGCGGGAACACGTATTTCCACATCACAATCGGCAACCTGGTTCAGGGCAGCAAACTTCTGTGCGAGACGTCACTGGTGAGAGAAACTCTACTTACTGTACATGCAACGGAATTGCAAATACCAGCACAGTTGCATCACTTTTTAATGAGGTTTATATAAACAATTTGTAAATTTTCTTCCCTTGTTTTCCACATAACAGGGCTACAAAATGGATGACCTGTTGACGTCCTACATTAGCCAGATGTTGACCACTATGAGTAAGCAGCGTAATTCACGCGGCCACAGCAAGTGAACGTTTGATTGGCGTGAGGCGGTAGAGCTGGTGCGTCTGCTGCGGCCTATTGGTCGGCCCTGTAGCTGGGGGCGGGCCTTCGCTTCCCAGCTGTGGCGAATGAGCCGCACCCCCTCTGCCAGTTCCCAGGGCTCTGTGTACCCCGATGAAGACTCTTCATCCGCCTCCAGTGAGGATGACTACCTCTGAGCAAAGCTGAAGGGACTTTGCCTCTTTGGAAAAGGCGTGAAGAACCTGATTTTGTGTCTTTTGTTGGATGATTTGCTCCAGAAAATGTATTATATGACTTAATGCACAATTTAGGTACCATTTACTGCGTCAAATATGAACTGGAATGGCTTAGCTACATGCATCTCGAAGCTTTCATCAACGTTTTGGAAATTTGTGCTGTATTCCTTACAATAACTGCAATGAACAAACAGTATTTGGATACATTAGGTGGTAAAAACACTGTAAATGCACTAAGAAAAATACTTGCCTGAGTCTCTGGGGGTTTTGGCAGAATTTGAGAATTCTGTGATTTAAATTTGATTAACTTTTTAAAATATTGTTAAACTGCATGCCTTACTGCTGTTTGTGGAAGATGGGCAACTGTTTCTACAGGCTTAAAAAATTGTTACATGATCAAACTTCATGCCGCTATGATTTGTAGTGTACGTGTATTTTAGGAAGGAAAAAAGAGAATGGAAAATACATGGCCTTATTTAAAAATTGCATCTACATAAACATTTACATTTGCAAATGAACATGAACGTTTTACCCTAGAAAGTCAAGCACCATTTCAGATCGTATTTCACCCGAATCAAAATATAGAAATATTTTGCATACAGGAAAATGAAATGTTTTTAGAAAGCTAGTTACAGAAGTCTATTTGTTGCACTGCCTTTAATGTATGATTTAAAAACATTAGAAAGTAATAAAAAAAAAAAAACTGCATTATAGTGTTGAGGATTTAATGAGAACCAACAAAAAAAGCAAGTTTAAATTGAGATAAAAATGTTAGTAGGCAGTACATAGTGTATACTATAAAAATCTTCTTGCTTTTGAAAACAGGATTCACTTTCTTAATGTAAATTTTGTATTTTTTTTTCCTTTGAAATGATATTGAAATGTGAGATTCACAAGAGATTCACATGACTCACCCAGTAGCTGATAAATAGATACGCTAAAATGACGCAGTAGTTTTCCATTTTTTGAAAGAGTGTTGATGCTTGTTTATGGAACTGTAGGTTTAAATTGTTAGTGTCTTTTTATTCAGTTAATTTATGGCCTTTATTTGCACCAAATGTCCTTCAGCACAATTATTTGACTGACTCACTGTAACATCAGAAACTAACCTGAACTACAGAACACGTCTGTTTTTTGTGTTTTATGCGCTAATTCATTTATAAGCAGATAAAGTTCTGACTACTGTTATTTTCCCACTCTTATGTAACGGCACCAGTTTAGTTATAAATAAAATTTTATATTAAACCTTTAAAAAGTGCAGAGTTTATAACATGATGAATTAAACATGGGTTCAATATTTTTGTGATGCGATGCTGAAATTCTCACATATAGAGCAAACCTTTTGTAAAGCTACGAACTGAGGCATATCTTGAGTCTGCTAAAAATATTTTTATTTAGGCTATTAGTGCTGATGATAGAGTAACAAAAGGAGACAACAAAAAAATCTGATATCAGATCAGAATATCATTTAAGGTCAGTTTACAATCATATTTACAGTCATAAGTTACATTAAAAGATTAAGTAAATAGAAATCACGCTAGGCATTGCATTTTATACAGGCAGGAATGTTTCAGCATAACCATGAAAAGAAAACATATGCAATCCAGCACTCGCTGTTTTAACATGCAAACGGCTGTTAATGCTGCATGTCTGCGGTACGATGAGGAGCTCACGTATGTTCACTTCCAAATAAAGACATTTTTTAAGTTATCAGAGGCTGATTAAATCGAGCACTACTGTATAACTATGTACATTTCAAGAAGTTTCTTGCGATTTCACTTCAGCAATTCCACTGTCAAAAGTTCAATAGCTAAATCTTTAAAATTCAGATTGTCTGTTTGGATTTTTATTGTCTTCCTGATAGTAAATGTTTGTCAAATTTGTCACACCATGCAATGGATCTGACATCTTAAACACTCTTTGCAATATTACCATGCGTCATCCTACAGTAATCAAGCTATTTGCATTTGGGTCTAAAATAGGCAAATTCTGTCTTTGATAAAAACGAACTTCACAGAAGCAAAAGAAGCTGGATGATCGATTCATCTTACGCCACCAATTCAGAAAATAATTGGTCAAATACATTTGATATTTTTTAACAAAATATCACTAACATATAACATGTTTTCTATGAATTGCCTCTGGGTACCATGTAAACACCATGGTACATGAATTTCATGGTACTGCCAAAGTATTAACCCCAGAATAAGAAATGACTGAGGGTACTGAGATTATATATATATATATCTGTGTGTGTGTGTGTGTGTGTGTGTGTGTGTGTGTAGGTTTTGAGCACATTTAATTTTATTAATGCAAAAATTGCATTTAAGTTGCCTTAAGTGGGAATGTTTTAAAATTGAATTTTAAAGCTGCAGTCTGTAAGTTTTGCCTCTTTGTCGCCATCTCTGTTTGAAACCTGCAATTGCAGTTATTTGTGGAATTATCATCTTTACGTGGGTTGTGCATCGGCACGGCTCCTCAGCGCAGATGAATCTAATGTTTTCTGTCAGTCACCACATCGGTGTGGATACTGTACTTCTGAATCACAGATTCTACTTCTTGGAAGTATGATCAAAATAAGAATTTTCACCGGAAAATGTCATCTGAACAAGTAACAAATCTGCCACTTTTGTTCTGACCAACTGAGAAAAAAAGCATTACAATAAATCATGCTGCCAATGGTGATTAAATCTAACGATAGCTCATATCACATCAAACCGTGCAAATTATTATTAAACTTTGTTCTCAAATTGTTAATGTTAACAACATCAGCATTGCGTGACTGTTGGTATTTAGTGTGTATTGGTGTTACCTGTAGATTTCAATTTCTGTACAGTCTAATTTCTAATGTTAATTTTTCAAAACAATCCGCCATCAAAATGATAAGTTTAATTATTCCAGCTGCTGTGAGAAAAGGCTATAAATGATCCGCTAGCTGGAGCAATCTGACATGATATAGCCTACTAGCTGGGACTCCTTCTTTATGTAAACAGACGTGACGTAATGACGCAAAGACGAATGGCGGCATGCTTGAATTTCCCGTGTAAACCTACCAGTACCGCTCTTACTAGAAAACATTATTACAAGCTTACCGTTGTGAATCGGGCTAAGGTAAGGAGATAGTTTTGAACACCTGCTGGTTATGTACTTGCTCAAAAATTGATTTTGGATAATTTTTAACCCAAAAAAAAGTTATGGACTGCAGCTTTAATTTAATTTATTTTGCCATACTTTTGTTTTCCCAGAATAATGGAGGAGATTACAAAAAGTCAAATGTCTTGACAAATGAGAATTTGGGGGGAAACGTGCTGAACTGTCATGACAATGTAATTTTGAATAACTTGATTTTAGGGTGAAACGCATTTTCGTGAGAATCACCATTTAACTGAAACACATTCTTCCTCAGATCCAAAATAGGTATTCATTTCTTATTTGTCTTCATATTACCTGTTTGGGGAATAATGGAGGTTAATTTAACTGTGTTCAAAATACATAAATTGTTTTGTCTCCAAGCTTGACCCTAGTCAAGATTAGTATATGAAAACCATCTTTAAAAAAAGAAATCTTTCCCAGTTGATTTGAAGCATGGAGCGCTTCACAGGCTCTGATTCATGTCTGCATCAGTTTGAAGCTCAGATGCAAATGGAGTGCGATGATGCTGACGGCGCCGGAGCTCTAGGTGGTCTACAGTCTTTATACCTTCCACAGATCTCTCTTTTGTCCTTTTCAGATGGGTGGCTCCTCTGAAATGGTGGGGAGGTTCGTAGGGACTGGCGAGCTCTGAGCCTCTCCACGAACGCTGATGCTGGAGATGGACCAGACGTCGCTCAGCTCTGCCGTATGGAGCGTAAAGGAGAGGGAAAGATATGATAGCAGCTCAGTAATGAGAGTGATGGAGGGTCAGATGGGTACGGGGAAGCCATGCACAGGGGGAACATGCACAGGGTCCAGGGAGAGTGACGGTCCGTCAAAGTACAGAGGGTTCCAGCGAATGCCCTGGACCTCAGATGGTTCTACAGCACAGAGAGTCACATTCAAACAGCGGCACAGGACACAAAACAAGGGTTTCTGGGACAGGTGCTGGAAAATCTGACTAATACAATTTCTTACAAATTTTATTTATTTATTTATTTATTTATTTTACTTCACCTTTGCATAGAAATTGTTTGCCATTTAGATCAGGGATTTCCAAATCTTTTTTGTCTGCTGAACCACTTTGAGCTACAATATTTACATGAAGCCATGGTTAGTATTGTTAACGAAAACTAAAATTATTAAAAACATTTCTGTTAATTGAAATAAAGCTGAAATAACAAAATATAAATATTAGTTGGAAAAACTAAAAACTTAGAAATGTTGCCTTGGCAATAAACTGAAAGAAGTTCAAGTTTAAGAAATAAAAACTAAAATTGAATTAAAAATAATTTAAACCTAAATAGCGATATTAAAATAATAATAATAATAATAATAATAATAATAATAATAATTAAAGCTGCAAGCAGCATTTACGGGGCCAAGACCAAAGAAGGCACAATAAGCCAGCCAACATGGCTGTGAGCATCAGACCAACTGCATCAGTGAGCAATTAAAGACCTATTAAGATCATTTTAGGTAAAAGAGCTGAAAAAACAGCTCAATAATAAAGATTTACTGGTTTATCACTTTCGACCAATAGGTGGCGCTGTGACCAAATTAATGTGGTATGGTCAGAGTGAGATGACAATGACAATCGCAAAGTTTGGTGTCAATATGTCAAAGCATTGCAGAGATACAGACTCAACAGTCATTTTGGCATCAAGCCTCTAATTCGTTGCTGCGGTATACGAAAACGGTTTTGTCTATCAACACAAAAAAACTTTTTGCCGGCATGGTCTGAAGATGATATGATTCGATTTTGGTGAAAATTGGACCAACGGTCTAGGAGGAGATTGAAAAAATTGTGATTTTAAAGAAAATCAAAGTGGTGAAGAGGAAGTTTTGATGACTTTGGCAAAACTGGCATCAATGTGCTCAGCATGACCAAAAGAATCTATTAAGATCAGTCTCATTACAATAGGCCACATTTATATAAAGCTATGAGCATTTTTTTAAAATTTCATTATAACATTTGACCACAAGGAGGCGCTGTCTCAAAACCTTTTGAGTACCTTCAGAGCATGGTGCCGATGGCACATATTGAGTTTCGTAATGGTACACTAATGCATTCATAAAATATTGTATTTTATATCACAATACTGTATTGTAGTTAATGGCAATTTCATGTTTTGTTCAATTATAGCGCCACCAAGAGGCACAATTCCACCGCTTTTTTTTTTATGTGTCCTCAGAGTGAGCCCATACATGTGTGTGTCAAATTTGGTAAAAATATCTCATTTCGTTTCGGAGTTATAGACATTTATATGTATGAGAACATAAAAAATGACCCATGGAAGACTTTTTTTGCCACTTTTTTATCAAAATTTTGACATTTGGGCTTTGACTTTTAATTAACCAACTAAGGTTCCGTGTTTCCTATGCTGGTTTCGTCTCGATCGCACTAACGGTTTCAAAGATATTCGCAGTTGTTTTTTAAGGACTAAATCACCACATCGCTCAAACCAAACAGTCGAAACCTAGCATGTTTGGTATCGTTGGACTCGGCAAAAGTTATAAGCATATATATATATATATTTTTTTTTTTAAATCTCCACTAGGTGGCGCTGGTCCAAAACTTCTCAGGCTCCTTCAGGGCATTGTGCTGATGACCCATACCAAGTTTCGTAATGATACGCTAAGGTGTTCAGAAAATACAGCAAGGAGGATGTGTTTGGCTGAGGTCGACCAAAGATACAGTGTCCCACACAGTGTGCTCTGTTGTATATTGCAGATTTGGCAACAGTAGTATGATCGACTGCCATTCCGAAAATAGCTGGACAGCACATGCAGGATGACATGCCAACATGACCAATAAGAGACTTCAAGCCAAAATGAACAACTTACCAGTCCTGAACTTGCTGTACGGTCCATTCTCATTCACCTGTCTACTACCAGACCAGAAAGGCAAACCTCGCTCACGCCACCTGTAGGAGGAAACATTACATGCTGAATTTATATCATGACAAACAAACATAATTTTGGCACATTTCCTTTTTTAAGCCTTCAATTTGAATTTTGAGAAAGAACATAGGAAAAGATGTGGAATAACATGCTTTTAATAAAATGCTGGAAATAAAACTCATATTAATCTTACAAATAAACAGATTGTGGTAACATTATAGCCTTTTCATTTTTGGGTGAACTGTCCCTTTAAAAGCATTTTAACAATTTAACAATCCTCCAGAAAAAGTACCATCCAGGCACCTTTGGTATTCTATTTTCAGGGAACTACAGTATGTTTTGGGACATACTGCAATTGATGCAATTCTAATTTCGCATGCTATTTGTAAGATATTAGATTTTATGCCAATTTGATCTGGAAGATTTTTAATCTTTTGACACACGACACATTTGAATTGAAATGGTTGTAATTCATGAATGCTTCAGAATACAAATCTAAGGTTGGCCTCTTTTTAAAGAAGACGCTCTTTAAAGATTATTGCAAATTATTGCAGAAATGAAAAAAAAAAAAAAAAATGAACGTGTAAAAAAGTTCAAGAAGTTTAATGTCACTGTGAAAAAGCAACTAAACAAATGAAATAAACTTTTTTTTTTATCCAAAATATATATTTTACAAAATAATTGGTACTCTAAAGTTGCTAGAAAAACAAAGCCACATATCTAGCAAGTTGTGTTCCAAATTTGAAGTTGATACCACAAAAATTGAGCATGCCGAAAGCTTTTAAAGTACTGTTTCCAAGGTTGCACCATTTCAATTTCAATCCAATTTCAAAACGGTTTTCACAGGATGAATTTTGAGTGTTTAAGTGACACCTAATTTACAATGATTACTAAAATATGTGACGAGGGGAAAGGCAATAAAAAAGCGTGCCAATTGTACCAATACCATGATACTGACAGTTACCAGGCTACAAATACTTGAACATGTATGTTTGATTAGGTTTGAAACTAAACAGCAGGTGAATGGCTGGTTAGTTGAAGCAGAACTCACCAGTGGAATATGAAAATAGCTGTGATGAAGAAAGCAGAGACAATATCTGTCAGGATCCACATCAAACCGTATTCGTCTGGAGTCTGCGTGAGGATTTGTGAGGAAAAGAATCGTCATTGTCTTCTGAATCATAGAGTTTAATATTTGTGATCTCAATGCTAGGCTCAACTCACCATGAGGAACAGGGGGCGCTGCAGTTTCTTGAGGATGTGCAGGGCGTTTGTAGTAACCGAATGAACGCCAGCGCACCATGCCAGGGAATATAACCACGGCTGACTGATCACATACAGGTTAGTGCTGATGTTCACAGAGGCGTACTTTCTGAAATCAGAAACACATTCAGGAGAGGTTCAGGATAACACATTATGAAGATAACGCATTATGAAGTTTCAGACTTTAATTGTAAAGCTTTTGTTTGCAACGCACCAGAAGATGATTCAACAAAGAATTTATTACACAAACATTTAGGCTTCAGCAGCCACAAGGGTTAGTAAATGATAACAGAATTTTTTTTTATTAATTAAATAATATATTATATATATATATATATATATATATATATATATACACACAATTCTACTGAAAACACTACTGAAAACAAAATTATGTGACCAAAATTTGTCATATAAACAATTACTTGACCAGAGGCAGCAATTACCTGCAGTAAATCAGACACAACCTGACATACCTGATCTGTTCCTGTGACATGTAGCTGTAATGGAGGTTGAGTCGGACTATATGTTCCTCCTGCAGCTCCTCTATAGACGCATGATCTCCAGACGTCTGCTGCAGCTCGGGATCCAGCTCCTGTACCAGACTCCTCTGATCTGCCGGCAGCCACATCACCTACCAGAAAACAGACCAGAAAAAAACATTATATAATACATCATTAGGCATCAATCAGCTCCTTTTTTCCCTTTTTTATAGAACTGTTTAAAAATGGAAACACAAAATGCCATGAGGTTACATAACATGACATTATAATGCCATTGTTTAAGGTTAGAAGGAAAAAGTCAGCATCCAACTAGGGTTCATGAACTACCTGGCTGGAGTTAATGAAGGACTCGTTGTGTATGACCTCTAGGGTGCGAGTGATCCACGTGTCCCTGTATGGGTGGCCTCGGGGCGGACGTCTGAGGTCAAAGATCACCAGTCTCTCATGCTGAGCGGCCAGATTCAGGAACTCTTTCAGTGTTGGTACCGTCTGGTTCTGGACCTGATCCCTTTCATTTAGATCAAGAGAGGAGGCTGTACCGAATGGATCCCTCTGAGAGGAGATAGAGAGAGAGAGAGAGAGGAGAAGATTGGTTAACTTGAGTTAATTAATAAGGCATGCAGTCTGACAACAGTTTTATAGATCCATTATAAGATTTAACATATTAGGAGCTCAAAGATGGTGCATGATACACCTTAAAAACTACAATCCACAAGCAGTTTACTTGATCAAAGCCATGAATAACTCCCTCTATTGAACTTTAAACTGGGTGAGGTTGAGCATCAGCATCAGTCATATGTCTTTCAGGGTGGAACAGTGACGCACGGCACCTCCTGGCAAAGCCTAATTCCAGCCAGAATCCTTTAATCCCAATTGATTCCACACAGGGATTTAAGAAGGATTCTGAGTTTAATTAAGGGGCCAAGAACCAAAGCATATATGGATGTGAACTGCATTATCATTTTTGTTATAGTATGATGGGGTTTTATTTAACTATGAGTGGTTTCTATTTGTTTTTAACCTGTTTTGATCACAACATCCAAAGAACCTGAGTGATTTCTCTAAAAATACAAATGCATTTGGTGCGTTCTCTGATTAAATGGATTTTATTATTTATAATTATCCTGAAAGAATAATATGTGTCTGGAAAAAACATAATATGATATCCAGCTTTGTAAAAAGTAAAACAAATATAAGCAATTACAGTGTCACTCCTCTAAAATGAAACTACAAAAAAAAACTTGACCACAAAACAAAAAACAAAAACAGAACAAAACAAAACAAAACAAAACAAAACAAAACAAAACAAAAAACACAAAACAAAACAAAACAAAAAACACAAAACAAAACAAAACAAAACACAAAACAAAACAAAACAAAAGAAAAGAAAAGAAAAGAAAAGAAAAGAAAAGAAAAAGAAAACAAAACAAAACCAAAAACACAACAAAATTAACAACAAAAGAAAACAAAAGCTTTGGAATAGTATACTGCTTTTACTCTCTCTGCAGAATACACTTCTTTTCTGCATATTATGCTAATTTTCATATTATTTAATTTTTTCATGACTCATTACTTGATCATACTGCCCATTAAAACATTATTTTATTAAATACAGTATAATATTTATATATTTATATTACATTATTATTATTTTAAATGAGATATTATAGATATTATTTTTTATTAAAAATTACAAAATGCAAAATAGCCACTTAAAGAGGCGGATCTACCAGGGTGGCATGGGTGGCATATCGCAACTACCAGCCTAAGAAAAAGCATTGCCACCCCATCTGCCACTCCAGATTATTTATCCCAATATCAAATATAAATGTGAGCAGTTTCCTGTACAGTTTTTAGCAGCTGCGCTTTAACGTGATGACATAAGAAAATACATCTGCTGCATGTGCTGTGTACTTCATTAACAGATGACTCTTATGAACCAGTTCTTTTTGGTAAGTCAAAAACATACAGCACAACCACTGTAACCCAAATGGGCTGTTTTCCAGTAGTTTGTGATTCGGAAAATTAGAGGGGATTGCGTTTTTTTCCCCTATAACTCTCACTTATTTTGACCTTTGTCGAGTCCTTTAACAATTTTTTCATGGCGCGTGGATTCTCTGACCGCCTGCTGCACTTTCATCATCGAGAAAATAAAATGAAACTAATAGTTAGGCAGATCCCGATCACAGAAACTAATAGCAGAGTTAGCTAACAATCTAATCTTCATTAAATAGATTGAAACTTTTGAAAGACAAACTTTATGTTGGCTTGACAAAGTCTGATCTTTAAAATAGAAGGTTTTTGTTGCCCTTAAATTTGATGCACTAATGTGCATCAACTAATTTGTGATTTATATATCATCCAAGTAGGCCACATAATATTAATAAAACAACTTCTCTATGTAGTAATGATAGAACTGCTCTTACAATCTCATCATTTAGAATGTGTTGAAGTGTTTAATAGACAGTGTCTTGGTGCCCTGGGTATTGATATTTTGTTATTAGGGGTCCAAGCAGGCATTTACAAGTGCAGTAACTAAATAATATTACGTTTATTTCTTGGAAATGCTCATTTGACAGTAATGCAACAAGCTTGAGTTAAAATAAAATGAACTTTTATTAACAACAGTAACATGTAAAAACCTAATTTTTATAGGGAAATGGCCATCACAATTAAAAATAGCATTTAAATTGGATAATATTTAGAGCTTCGAAGTGATGGAAAAAGTGTGAAGCACTTGTATGAACCCTGAAGCGAATAATGTAAAAACATTTGACTATTTTTTGTGGGGTGCCACAGGGCTCAATTCTTGCTCCAATTTTATTTTCTATATTCATGCTGCCAATAGGTGCTATCTTTGAGAAATACAGAGTGTCATTCCACCTTTATGCGGACGATACTCAGCTTTACTTTCCCTTGCAGCATAAAAGTAAAGATTTTTTAGGACCTCTGTTGAATTGTATAAACAAATTACAACTATGGTTAAAGCAGAATCTCTTAGTGTTAAACGAGAACAAAACCGAAATCATTCTGTTTGGCTCAAAGTCATATCAACACTGTGCCCCTCATTTTGGTCATTTCTCTTCCTACCTTACACCTTGTACCAAAAATCTTGGTGTCCTTTTTGATTGCAACCTGGGTTTTGAGAAACAAATTAGTGCAGTGGTCAAATCATGTTTTTTCCACTTACGGCGTTTATCAAAAATCAAATCTTTACTCTCTGTTAAACAGTTTGAACAGATTATTTGTTCTATCTCATCTAGATTACTGTAATTCACTTTACTATGGTATAAGTCAGTCTTCTATAGTGCGTTTACAGATGGTCCAAAACGCTGCTGCAAGATTGATTTCAGGCAGACGAAAGTTCGACCACATCTCACCCATTCTTTGGATTTCACTAAACTGGTTACCAGTTAAATTTAGAATTAGTTTTAAAATCTTAACTTTTGTTTACAAATCCTTGCACAACCAAGCCCCACCATATCTCTCCGAGGCAATCTCTCTTTATAAACCAAATAGGTCCCTAAGATCCAGTAATCTTGGTCTCCTCACTGTTCCTAGATCTAGGTTCCACTGCAGAGGTGATCGAGCCTTCGCTGTTGCTGGTCCTAGTCTATGGAACAATTTACCAGCCTCTATTAGAGCTGCGCCTTCTCTGCCTGTATTTAAATGCCAGCTTAAAAATCATCTTATGTCAAGCTTTTATCTAGCTATGTAAATCGTATTGTTATGTTGTGTTTCAATGTTTTGTTGTCTCTTATTCATTTTATTCTACCTGTATTGTACAGCACTTTGGATCAACTAGTAGTTGTGTGAAAGTGCTTTATAAATAAAGAAAGAAAGAAAGAAAGAAAGAAAGAAAGTATTTCTGCCACAATACCATGGTTACAGTTAGCATTACTACACTAAATCCATGGTGAATGTTGGCGATTTGTGGACTGAAAAGCCTTCTATAACTTGTTCATTCATAGTACAATGTTTCTCCTGGTTTCCACGTCAGCGCTGTTTGATCTGATATCTATGGTTTATAACAGAGAATTCTGCGCTGGATTTAAATGCTTCTCACTAGATCTCATAGCGATGTTATTAATACTGTGGCGAATTCAAACGCTTTCTCACTGGACCTCCCAGCCCACGAGTAAACCTGAGCTGTCCAACACTGGTCCGAGCCGATAAACTGTCCACGCTGCACAGCTCAAACAAGAAGCGCAGTTTCATTCCGCTTTCAGTATGTTTGTCGTTTGATGTTTTTCTTATGCAACAGAAATGTTCTTATCATTCGGGCAACGTGGTGGTGGCACCAGTGCGACCTCTAACAAAATTTAATCGCACTGACTAGAAAAAAAGGTTGCAGTCTGGAGCTCTGCTTCAGATAAATAAGGTTTTGAGCTGCAAATGATATCTTCACATTCATTTGAAATTATCCTGTGACATCCTATGACATGTGATTCATCTAAATGTCAATGTTGAATACGAGTCCACACATGCACAACACATATGATCAAACCCTAATTTTCAGTGAAGATTAAAGATGGACCTTGCAGGAAAAAAAAAAAACACATCATAAGATACATTTCAATTGAATCACTAATCATCCACATTGGACCATTTGTGTTTGGACCACAATGATTGTTGTTTGCATCGGAATTTTGTTTTTAATTATAGTATAAATGTAGAATATATGATACAGTATAAATTAAGTATAGATGACTGAATGCTTGCTTGCTTTGGTGTTGCCACCCCTCACAGTCCTAGAAATCATTTTTTAGATCCACCCCTGGAAAGTAGGCAGTATACAGGATACTAGCAGTATAGTATACAGTAAACTAGTGTAGCATTATTCACATAGCCATCAATATATTCATATTCATGAGCAGGAACAGAAGGTGCTGGATCATTACCCGAAGAAACCAGGATCCAGCGCTGAGCATCTCCAGCTCTGCCCAGGTGAACATGGCTGCCGGGACGTCCGTCCGGTTGGGAAACACTTCATGTACGTTGGTTGTCCTCCTCAGGGTGCTGTCATGCATCAGGAACGGGATGCCATCATAACTGCAGAGAACAATATTATGTGAATTTTAGCATGCTCAAATGGATTGGCAGCTGTTTTTGCATTCTGTGAATGAGAATTTTAGAGAATTTGTTTTTTTTCTTCCAAATTATGAAAAAATGTTGATTTTATAGTAATTATTAAAACCAAAGCAAACAAAGATAACGCAAAGTAATATTTTTTTTATTGTGTTATTATTTTAGTATTATTTAAATACCATTACGGTATTAATTTTGTCATGTCTGTTTTTGGTTTTGTTCATGTTTTCTAGTCTTTTATTTTGAATTTCTCACAGTAATGTGTTTCCCTTGCTCCTCATGTGATCATGTCATGTGCTTCCCTTGCTTTGCCCTTTCAGGTGTGTCTTGTTAAGTCCCTAGTCTTTGTGTGTGTATAAATAAGTGCATTTACACCATGTCAGAATTACCATAGTTACGAGTAAAAAGCTTTCCTTGAGAGCTCCGACTTGTACCACCTGACCGCTGCAGATTGATTTTGGAGTTGATAGTGTTGCCATGGAAACGCATCTGATAATTACAGTAATTATGACATGGTGTGAACGCAGCATATAGCCTTCGTATTCTAGCTATGTTAGTGTAACCACTGTTGGTGAGTTTGTTTGCTCAAGTTTATTTCATGGTACTAGTCAAGTCAAGTTTATTTTGCATTTGTTTTGATCAAGTTTTGTTAAATAAATCTGCACATGGGTTCAGTTCGACTTGCCTCTGGTGCATTTATTATACATTTTTAAATTAGCTTTTATTTTGGTATTTAGTTTTTATTTATTTTAGTTTAAGTTTTAGTAATTTATTAATGTGCTTGTCATTTTTATTCATTTTTTTAATATATTTATCTTTATTTTTATTTCAGTTTTAGTAATTTTAGTACTACAACTTATTTTATTTCAGTAAGTTGCCAAGTCAACATTTTTAATTTTCATTTAAGTTTAAGTCAATTTTTATATTTTATTTCAACTAACAAAAACAATTATTTATTTTTTTTATTAGTTTTAGTTTGGTTTTAGTTGAAAAACCTAAAAAAATTACTTATTTGTCTATTATTACTGTAGATAAAAAAGGTGTCTAAAATGCTGTGGAAGAAATCACATTCACAAAAAAAGATATGAATTTGATAACGGGTCCCCTCTAATGCTAAACAAAAACAGCTATACCATCTTACTACAACCCGAATTCTGAAAATGTTGGGACGTTTTTTTTAATTTTTATGAAATGAAAACTAAGACTTTCAAGTCACATGTGCCAATATTTTATTCACAATAGAACATAGACACAGACAACGTCTATTTCAGGGAAGGCCTTGTGTATTTCAGCAGGACAATGCAAAACCACATACTGCAGCTATTACAACAGCATGGCTTCATTGTAGAAGAGTCCAGGTGCTGAATTGGCCTGCCTGCAGTCCAGATCTTTCACCTATAGAGAAAATCTGGCGCATCATTAAACGAAAGACAACCACAAACTCTTCAGCAGCTGGAAAACCATATCAGGCAAGAATGGGACCAAATTCCAACACCAAAACTCCAGAAACTCATAACCTCAATACCCAGACGTCTTCAAACTGTTTTGAAAAGAAGAGGAAATGCTACACCATGGTAAACATGCCCCCATCCCAATTATTTTGAGACCTGTAGCAGGCATCAAATTTGAAATGAGCTCATTTTGTGCATAAAATTTAAAAATTTCTCAGTTATGTTATCTATGTTCTATTGTGAATAAAATATTGTGATTTGTGATTTGAAAGTCTTTTAGTTTTCATTTTATTCAAATTTAAAAAACGTACCAACATTTCCGGAATTCAGGTTGTATATAGAAAATGTACTTCACAATGTATTTCATCTAGGCAGGACTGTTGGAAAATATTCACCTGGCTGACCTAGCAACCTAAATCTGTTACTTTCCAGGTGATAAGTTGGTCAAACACAAAGTAAGGTGTTTGCTAATGCTGTTAGCCAGATTAACCCAATCCATACCTGACATGTATTTGTGAATGGGGTCAGGGTTTGAAATCCATTTTTGAGTTAATTGTTGCTTTTTTCTGCTTGTGCTCCACTGGGTTCTCAAAATTGATCACAAAATGCTTTTTCACATATTAAAACAGCCCATTTTCAACGTAAAGCTAAAGAAATTGCTCCAGATACAGTAAGGTTTTCCTGAGCATGTGCGATCACCACGTGTGTCAGATATAGCTGATAAATACATGACTGACAGTGTCGAGTCATCAAACCTGCGTAATATAAGCTGCAAATAGACAACACGCTCTCTCATATACGTTGGCCCTCATGCTTCCTAGGGAGCTTCCTGCAGCTCATGCAGTAAAGATGACAATGCTAACAGGATTAGTGTTCAGCTAATCACCTTAACCTGAGAGCAGTGACTCATCCAGGAGCGGTTAGCATCAGATCTCTATTTATACTCCTCTTGGCTAAAGCAGACCTTTGTCCAGAGGAAATGACCTTGTGAATGAATGGCTCATTGATGGTTTGTTCATGTGTTTGAAGCAGTAGATCATAGAAATGTCATAGACATGAGCTGATAGTGGAGAATGAATTTGAAAGGAAATTGCTGGGCATTTATGTACCATCAACATTAGCTCCATAACCTTAGTACCATAACCTTAAATGAAACCTCATAATTAATAATACGATACTCCAATAAGCATAATACATCACATACACAAATATTGGACAACACAGCCAATTTTTATATTTAGTTTTCAACCATTGTTTATCAATCTGCTATATCAACTGATTTAAATCTACTGTAAGTATATTTAGAATTGCCATTCGTGGAGTTTGCAGATTGCATTTTCGGTGAAAGATGCTGCCTTAGAAATAAATGAGGTTTCTTATAACGCTGCATGATTTAGAGTAATAGAAGTGTTAGATATCACAATCAGATCTTAAAGCCAAGCATTTGGCTTGAATCATTGCAGTATACATCACACAGTAAGTAGGAATGCTTACCTGATTGTGACGTCCTGTCTCCAGTCCCTCTCCTCCTGCTTCTACAGCCTTCTCAAAGGACATCTGGGTATTTTCTGGTGCAAGCTGTTTGAAAAGAATTAATGTCAAACCCAAACTTAACCATTATAATTGTATTTAAATGTTTAATATTTTCATTAATGGTCAAACATATGATGCAAAAGAAAGAAATTTAAGTTAGAATCAGAATTAAAATCTAAGTCCAGGTGAGTTTTGAAAGCAAAGTCAAACAGACATTGATTTTAAATGGCATGCTGACTTAAACCCACACAAAATCCACATGTGTTCTTTCAATATTTCACAACAGGGATCTTAAAATATTGGGAGGTAAAAATAACACACCATGGGTGCTCCTCTATGCCCGATGAGGGTGGGCGCTGGCCCCAGCGTGCCCTCCTCTTTGATGCAGGGGGAATACATGCCCAACGGCACCAGATACAGAGTGAAGAGAACCGCCAAGTACAAGCTGAGGATAGCCACCTGCCTCACTGAAAAACACAAACAAGATACCTTAATAAATATATGCAAAAACCTAATGAATAAAAGACAAATCCCACTGTTACAAAAACATTTTGCACCAATATATGATAAATCGAATTATAGTTATTAGGGGCTTAATCAAGGATACTTATACTTCATCTTCGGGTGGGAGACTACGGCACCCCATACAACTGTTTTGTACACTGATTAGGGAGGGTCTCAATATTCCAGGTGACAATTTTGGGGTCAGTGTCTTAAGCCCTCTAGCGGCACCAACAGTTTCATTTAAATTTTAGCTCATAACCAGAATTCAATGGCCCAGAATAAAAGGAAAAAAAAACATTTTTGTCTGATTCCTTGGGACATGTTGCTTTCTGAGATTTCTGAGACACACTTGATATTTGAAACCAACACAAAACAAACATGCCCCTTCCTTCTTTGTTACAAACACGCAATATAAGTGTCTCTTAATCTTTACTATAACTGAAGCAAAGCAAAATAGTGCTTCTCCAAAAATTAAGGAAAGATGACGAACGAATGACAAGGAAGAACAAACAATGACACTCAAAACTGTTACTACAGCTAACATTACAACAACAGCATATCTTGGTTCTGTGAAACAAAGCAAAACCAATGTTACTCATGTATGGAGCAGAAACAACGCAACCATGGCATCCGTTTTCAGACCTTCCCGCTTAGGCCTCTCCAGCACCAGGAAGTTAGAGGTCCTAAAGCTCTTGCCTTCCTACCTTTTCTCTTTTGTAATGTCTCTCAGCCATCTCTCTTTCTACAGTCTTTCTTCAAATCTCCCTCTTGCTCACTCTCTCTCCTCCCCCATCGTGAGTATATACACCCCCTACTGCTGATTGGCTGTGTGTTGTGGTGCTCAGTCCGATTCACTTTCAACAGCATTTCTCAGAAATCACTTACTGCACTTTTAGGCAGATTCATAACATTTTCTGTTGATTGTAACTTCTTATCAAAATTGCATCAACATATTCCCCATCATGTCCAAATCCACAAAGCCACCCTCTTCATTGCCAATTAGATAAAAAACAAACATCATCCCAGCCAATACCACTACAATCATTTAGCAGCCTGAAACACTGGAATTACAGGGTCCAATCAGTTACTGCAGCACCCGCTGGGTCGCTTGTAATGAGAGTTTATGTCACTTCTACACTGGCACAGCTCATCTGAAGAAGAGAGAGATGTCGTCTTTGTGAGAGAGGGATGTTGGGACAAAGGGACGGTCTCTGGATGGAGGCGAGCGTCACACAGCTGGTGTGAGCTTAGCCTCTGTCCTGCATTTGTCTTTCTGCCTCGTTCGTCATGCCTTCAGTAAAGCGGTGAGAGAGCCGCAGACATGACTCAGCATGAACATCAGCCAGATGCAGAGAGAGAGGAGAGAGCAGGAGAAAAGATAAAGGGAAAAGGAGGACAGAGACGAGCAATGCTTTGAGGACAAGCTCTTGGAATCTAACAGCACGATGAAAAGGAAGAACAGATGCAACAGCTATGTTAACAACAGATATTGAATGGATTTGAGTCAATGACGCAACTTCCATTGACTTGAGAGCAGGAATGATGTAATTGACTATGGTAATATATAACTTGCCTATTACCTACATGGACATCATGGTTTTTGTGTACAAATTATTTTACATTAATAAAATGTTTGTTCTACCCAGTGTTGTTATCTAAATTAAACAAACTATTAAAATAAATTTTGTTAATTGAAATAAAGCTGAAATGAAATAAAACAAATATTAGATTAAAAAAAAACTTAAACTTCAAAAACTTAAAACGATCACTATAAATGTTTCCTTGGTAACTAACTGAAATAAAATAAGTTGAAGTTGAATTACTGAAATTACTACAGTAAGAAAAGTCTGTAAAAATAGAGCCCAATGTACTGTATTAATTTTCCAAAATAATTCTAGGTGTTATACCTGTATTTTGAATTACACATTGCATTCCGTTTTAGGGTTAAATGAAAATGTCCTTAAACTTAACAGATATTGTCCTTCCACAAAATATCCAGTATCTTTTCTGTTTTTCTATGAATTTTTTTAGATTTTTACTACAATTAAAATGAAAACTAAAAACATGAAAGCTAATTCAAACAATTAATAAATTATAGGCCTATAATAGTATAAAAATAATACTAAAATAACATTAAATTAGCACTTTTTTAGCAAATCAGGAATGCTTTAATACACAGCCCTGCACATGACATGCATGCAGACAAAAATATATATATCGTTATATATAAGAATTCGTTCTCTCGTTTTAGTAAATCTTGGCCAATATTTACTAATTTGCTCCTTCGTTTTATAATAAATCGTTCCCTCGTTTTACTAAATCATGCACACTATGTAATAATTTGTTCCCTCGATTTAGTAAACTGTGGCCACGTTGTACTAATTTGTTCCCTCGTTTTGATTAACTAAAAAAAGGGAAAGAATTATTATATTGTGCACACGATTTAGTAAAACGAGGGGACAAATTATTATATTGTGTGCACAATTTACTTAAAACAAGGGAACAAATTAGTAAAACATGCTGACGTAGTAGTAAGTCGTGGGAACAATTTGTTAATTTGTTTAATATTTTTCCTGCATATCATGTGTGGGGCTCAGTACTTTAAAGATGTCTGAAATTACTTGCAGCACCTTTAAATATATGGATGGGGAAATAAAAGTGGCTTGAGTTGATGTGCAGCACAGCAAAAAAAAACAGGAATGGGGTGCCATGTTAAATAAATGCTTGTGGCATTGCGTCATGCCATGCAACACTGGACGATTATAATGAAATATTATAATGGGAGAAATCTAGTTTTGTTGCATCAATTTAGCCAGAACAAGCAGCTTTTTTTAACTACATGGTGATGACAATCATATCTACTATCAAATCCTCTGGCCCCTTGATGTTAGTGGTATCTGGTTCGAGACTAGCAGGTACAGAGGCCATTTTTCTGCCCAGAATCTTTTTTTGGCAAAAACAACTAGAAGATTTGTTGCCTAAAACAGAATATGACCAGAATCACAATGCATTTTCTTTTGTTGCCAGCACCAAACAGGATCACGTACCTCTTTTGTTCATGCGAAAGAAGTGTAAGGCTATTGGCCAGGACAGAAGTGTCATCAGTGAAACTCCGCCCAGGTGAAGAAAGGGTGCTGTGACCTGGACAACAAAAATGGAAATACATAAATGCACTGCATGAATTATACTTGATGTAAATTGGAAAGCTGATCAGATTGTTTGTCACAATTGCCGTGTTGGGTGAAGAGACCTACCTGAAAAGAAAGGAGCAGCGTCGTCCATTCTTTGCTCCATAAGTCAGAGAGCACAGCTGTGGCACTGATAGAGAAGGTCAGAGTCACCAGGATACCAATCTGTATAAAGTCAAAAAATACAATAACATATATAGATAGATTAGATAAATAAATTAGATAATTAGAGAGAGAGAGAGAGAGAGAGAAAGAGAGAGCAATGTTTTTTACTGTTAACTAAACTTAATATTATTAAAAAATTAAAATTAGTAAAAAATCTTTAACTGAAAGCTAAAATAAAAACTAGAAATGTTGCTTTAATAGCAACTAAATTAAATTAAATAAGTTTTGAAGAACTAAAAGAGCTAAAAATACAACTAAAATAGATATATATATGAAAACCAAATAGAAATCTAAAAAAACATTAAATATTAAAAAACCTAATAAAAATGATACAAGCACAATTACTAAAATTAAAATGAAAACTGAAAATACAAAAATAATAGTTAATACAAAAATACTATACTATATAAAATAAAATAAATTTAATAAATATTAAAATAGCAAATAAATAATCCTTAATCATTATAACACAGCAAAACATTTCTGAATGGCATTTTAGCTAATGTTGGAGCCCAAAACCACTACAACAACATTTGTGTTAGGAGAGAATAAAATAAATCTTCTATTAATTACAGCAGCCCCCAAAATTACACTTAAAAGTGCAATGTTTGAAAACTTATCCATTTTTTTCACTGTTGGTTCAACATAATCTGAATCATATGAAGCTGTTTCTCTGGTAACGCAGATATGGAATGAATACAAATGTGCAAGATGAGGCGTCATCCACAGCAGAGTGAATGATGAAAAGACTGTTTCTTTGATCACCTTGTGGCTCCAGTGGAGGTAAAGTCTCTGTCCTTCAGAGAGAAGGCACACCGCTAGAACCTGCAAACATCAAGATCACAACATTAATTATGACGACAAGCTGAGATTAAAACGCTTTGTTGTTGTTCAGTGTTCTCACCAGCAGGAGGGCGATGTAGGTGAAGAGGGTGGCAGCGACCACCAGCAACACCACTGACCACGGAAACCAGAATCCCAGGTTCCCGAAGTTAAACCTGCAGAAATAAAGAACAGTTTTTTAGAAATAATAGATTTTAAGTATTTTTTTAAGGTGCAACGTGTAAAATTTGGGAGGATCTATTGATAGAAATGCAATATAATATACATAACTATGTTTATAAAGAACCGTTATTTTTTATTACCTTAGAATGAGCCATTTCTATCTACATACACCACGGGTCCCCTTACATGTTAATCCGCCATTTTGTGCCGGCATGTTTCTACGGTAGCCCTAAATGGACAAACTGCTCTACAGAGCACGTTTCGTCACTATGTTGTTCTTCTTCTTAAACATTTGTGTTTTTAGAGGCAGCTTGCATCGTCACTACGTTGAAAGTTTGTTAGAAGTAAGAAGAAACCTCATTGCTTGATTGGCTACTCTCTGCTGTCTCAGACGACAACATCTGTCTTGTGTCGGCCAGACGGCCACCGTAGCTTCTCTATGTACTTCAAAAGGGAGGGGTGAGTGCCGTTGGTTGCAGTTCGCAACCTCATCACTAGATGCCGCTAAAATTTACACACTGCACCTTTAAATCAATCAATTAATCCATCCCTCCACGTCATTCTCACAGATTGGTGCCAATTGTAGCTGAACATTTCAGGATAGATATACTTTTTTTTTAACCATATCATTTGAAAGCTGAATAGGTATAATCATAATGGAATGATTAAGAACTGTGAGCAATAAGCTTTTTTGCCGAACGTCACATGGACAAATGGGAAAACAGGTCTCATTGCATCTGCTTATTGGCGAAAGTGTTAACATCAGTTTGACGGCGATATCTATGGACTTTCAAATGTTTCAAATGGACTCCCAAATGTTATGTAAAACATAAATGTCTTTGAACTATGCGGTGACTGTTTCATCCCTTAAATATGATGTTAGAAAGATCAAACTATTATTTTTCAAAATCAATGTGACCTTGTCTGAAGTTGCTCCGAATAAAAACATTTGCTAAATGAATCAAATGAAACAGGGAATAAAAGCGCTAGGACAAATGTTAAAGAAAATTCAGAAAATAATTGAAAAATATTTTAGACAAAAACTATAGTGAATGCATAACATTTTACTTTCAATAAAAAAAAATATATAATGGAGAGGTATATAATGTCTTCTAAATCAAATCAATCAAGAAATATTATTTCATTAGTAACCTATAGGGACACAGAAATGGCACAGTTTTCTTTGAATGACCGATCAGTCTAATTGTGTGTCAGTCCATCTGTCTGTCCATCCCGAGACACTCACCAGTCAAAGTCATTGTAGTCATTCTGCGCCTCACTCCAAAAGTACAGGAATATCAAGGTCAGGAAAAACGTTACGATGAGGAGAGCGAAACTACCACACTCCAACTGCAAAACAGAGCCATCATGAGTCGTGATAACACCCACACCACATCACAGTTACTCAATAGTGTGAAAATTCAAGAGAAAGATTAAACAGATCACCACATGAGGCTAACACAAACTTTGCAATTCAAATAGTCACTTTCGAGCTGTACAGGACGGCCCGGCTCAGCGTGCAGCAATAATAGAGTGAGTCATCCGGCTGGTTTTAAATGACTCAATGAATGATGCTTTCTGAGTCATACTGCAACTTCTGAACTCACACCTAAAAGTCAGATGAGTTACTTCTGTGTACGACGCCAAGGGGAGCTTGTTTATCAGCACTGAAAACAGCTTGATTTAGAAAGCAGCCCATCAGCAGATGAAGAGCTGCACTCGCTGTGTTCAAGAAAACTAATCAGCACATACAGAAAAATGCACTGATAAGTGCTTTCTATTGAGCAGCATGAGTAGCTTCAACAGGGGAAAATATTCACAGATCTTCACGAAACAAGCCCCTTGAGAGAGAACAATATATGTTGGTTAATGGAAATACTTGATATACGGTATGTGGTGTACTCAATACCAGCATGCACTGCAGTTGGTTTTCTTGATGCATATAATGGTAACTTTTCAACATCAGATTAACATTAAATTTACTGAAGAAAGTTTCAGAGCTTTTAAGGAAGCAAAGGAACAGAGAACCAAGGTCATGGGTTTGATTCCCAGGGAATGCTTGAACCGATTAAATGTACGCTAAGTTGCTTAAGATAAAAGCATCTGCCAAAATTCATAAATGTAAAATGGAAATGTATTTGAACTATGTGGTGATTTTGGACACATAAATACAAGAAAAAGTGGTTAAAAGTGAGTGCTGGGACAAATGAGAAACCTACAGGGAATGCTTTTACTTTCTGACATTTTACTTTTAATAAAAGAAAAAAAAATTTTTTTAATGTATATAATCTCTTCAAATGTGATGAAGATGAATATAAATCTTTGATGTTCAAGTAAAATAAAAATGATTTAATAAAATGTATGCCCTTTCAAAAGTGATATAGGAAGTGGTTATTTTAGTGTATATATATATTTTATATTATATATATAGTGGGTACGGAAAGTATTCAGACCCCCTTAAATTTTTCACTCTTTGTTATATTGCAGCCATTTGCTAAAATCATTTAAGTTCATTTTTTTTCCCTCATTAATGTACACACAGCACCCCATATTGACAGAAAAACACAGAATTGTTGACATTTTTGCAGATTTATTAAAAAAGAAAAACTGAAATATCACATGGTCCTAAGTATTCAGACCCTTTGCTCAGTATTTAGTAGAAGCACCCTTTTGATCTAATACAGCCATGAGTCTTTTTGGGAAAGATGCAACAAGTTTTTCACACCTGGATTTGGGGATCCTCTGCCATTCCTCCTTGCAGATCCTCTCCAGTTCTGTCAGGTTGGATGGTAAACGTTGGTGGACAGCCATTTTTAGGTCTCTCCAGAGATGCTCAATTGGGTTTAAGTCAGGGCTCTGGCTGGGCCATTCAAGAACAGTCACAGAGTTGTTGTGAAGCCACTCCTTCGTTATTTTAGCTGTGTGCTTAGGGTCATTGTCTTGTTGGAAGGTAAACCTTCGGCCCAGTCTGAGGTCCTGAGCACTCTGGAGAAGGTTTTCGTCCAGGATATCCCTGTACTTGGCCGCATTCATCTTTCCCTCGATTGCAACCAGTCGTCCTGTCCCTGCAGCTGAAAAACACCCCCACAGCATGATGCTGCCACCACCATGCTTCACTGTTGGGACTGTATTGGACAGGTGATGAGCAGTGCCTGGTTTTCTCCACACATACCGCTTAGAATTAAGGCCAAAAAGTTCTATCTTGGTCTCATCAGACCAGAGAATCTTATTTCTCACCATCTTGGAGTCCTTCAGGTGTTTTTTCATGCGTCTTGCACTGAGGAGAGGCTTCCGTCGGGCCACTTTGCCATAAAGCCCCGACTGGTGGAGGGCTGCAGTGATGGTTGACTTTCTACAACTTTCTCCCATCTCCTGACTGCATCTCTGGAGCTCAGCCACAGTGATCTTTGGGTTCTTTACCTTTCTCACCAAGGCTCTTTTCCCCCGATAGCTCAGTTTGGCCGGACGGCCAGCTCTAGGAAGGGTTCTGGTCGTCCCAAACGTCTTCCATTTAAGGATTATGGAGGCCACTGTGCTCTTAGGAACCTTAAGTGCAGCAGAAATTTTTTTGTAACCTTGGCCAGATCTGTGCCTTGCCACAATTCTGTCTCTGAGCTCTTCAGGCAGTTCCTTTGACCTCATGATTCTCATTTGCTCTGACATGCACTGTGAGCTGTAAGGTCTTATATAGACAGGTGTGTGGCTTTCCTAATCAAGTCCAATCAGTATAATCAAACACATCTGGACTCAAATGAAGGTGTAGAACCATCTCAATGATGATCAGAAGAAATGGACAGCACCTGAGTTAAATATTTGAGTGTCACAGCAAAGGGTCTGAATACTTAGGACCATGTGATATTTCAGTTTTTCTTTTTTAATAAATCTGCAAAAATGTCAACAATTCTGTGTTTTTCTGTCAATATGGGGTGCTGTGTGTACATTAATGAGGGAAAAAAAATGAACTTAAATGATTTTAGCAAATGGCTGCAATATAACAAAGAGTGAAAAATTTAAGGGGGTCTGAATACTTTCCATACCCACTGTGTATATATATATATATATATATATATATATATATATACACACACACACACACACACACATACACATACATATACATATATACACACACACACACACATGTGTGTGTATATATATGACAAGATCTCAAGAATTTTAACTGTCAGGAAAAAATTAATCTTAATTATGTCAGATAACACTTAAGCAAAACATGGTCAGGTCAAAGTGTCTGAATAATTTTTGGTTCCAAATTTTTTTTATCAGTTTTACTGGTAGTCCACTGTATGAAGAATTTTTGGGTATAATGTCACTGTTTACTTTATTTTGCTATCCTCACTTGAACTATAGTGTCCTGCACCCACTTGTAAAAAAAATAACAAAAATGTTAAACCAAAAACGAATAATTTTTGGTTTAACTGTAATATATATATTATATATATATATATATATACACACACACGAGAGATAGATTATTATATTTTTGCCTCTGTCCTTTACTGAACTTTAATAATTACTTTAATGAGCTCATTGTTTCGTCCTTTAATACATGATGTTAGATAACTGCATGATTTGTATTATCATAGAACTGTACATTTCTGAAATATGGGCATTACTTGGACACAGTAACCTCTGATAACAGATCACTCAAAATTGTAAATAAATGTGAATTCAATGCAATGCATACTTAAATCGCTAGAATTGTAATCTTATAATATGACTAAAATAATGAATTTTATAAAGCAGAATAATGTTGTTGTTCATCTTTGAGCAACCCCAGGGCAGAAGCATGCTGTGCTATGATGCCTAATCATGCTGTCAAGGTAGGCAGCACACCATGTTTTGGAACAAAACCTGCATGTAAATCATTGCAGCCAAAGCATAAGAAGAAGTGTAAAAGCAGTATGAGGGATTTCAAGCATCTTTTCTCACCCGACTACAGCAGCATTCCCCCGGCTGGGCTTTGGCACGCTGGTAGCGTCTCCACTGGCAGCCGTACAGGCCAGCCAGACAGGAGACAAACGGCTGGTGCTCATAGCGCTGCAGCAGCTGCCGCCGCACCACCTTTAGCTTCCCCAGCTTCAGTCTGGACAGGCTCACCGGAGAGCGGCCCATAGATCAGCCGCTCCCCTGCATGGAGCAGCCCGGAGCAGACAGGTGGAGAGGAACTGGAGGAGGTGGATCAGGATCAGAGGTGGAGGGGATCTGCAAGAGACAAAGAGAGATTGTGAAGATTTGTGTCAACGTCTTAATATTACTCCAGTCCCAGGTCACCTCTACTATGTTTCCTGACAGAATGAGGCCTGTTTACAAAGGACCCTTCAAAAACCTTTGACAAACAGCACTCGTGACACTACAATCTCTAGGGGCCTCCCATGGCCCCCTGCACTACCAGCACACTTAAAAGCTCACATCTTTTCCACATAAACACACAGATCACAGATGAATGTTTACACAGTGGGGTCAGAAAACCTGCTACAATTATCTAGTTAAAGTCAACATAAAATCAAGTCTTTTTTATGGAATACTGCAGTGTCTATTTTAAATGATAAATTTACATTTCTTGTTCAGATACTTCACGATAGCACGACTCCAATTCAGCGAGATATGGACTGGATCGTTCATCATCTTCGTCTCAGACTGAGCGGTCTGATAAAGGATCTGTAAGGGGAATTCACTAGGGAATAACGTCTGACCCGTCTCTGATCTCCAGACAGACACACGAGAAGAGCAGCTTCCGCTCACAAAGCAGCTAAACCGGTTAGCAGATATTAAGGCAGCGGATTATAGTAAAAACAGAAGAGATGTGATCCAGAACGTTCAATCGTGACAATACTGATAAACTCCAGCAAAAAAAAAAAAAAAAAAAACTGCAAAAGCAAAGACATTTAAGGGAGGCTGTATGACTAATACGGTTTTATTTCTTGAGTCAGAACAGCATCTTGACTTTGTTTTCATTTAACACTCTTCAACCTACCTTTAAGCACACAGTGAAGTTATCATTTGTTCAATTCAGGAGAGACCGATCAATAACGAGATCACAGAACCAGACATGTCATAGTGGTCTGTGTACAGCTTGTCTGTGGCCTTCAAGGTTTAACGATTAGCGAGAGACATCCTTGAGGTCTTTGGCTCGTGTTGTAGTAGTTTGATGTTGAGGACAGCTCTAATGAGAATACCTGCACTTAAGCCCCGCCCTGACTGGCTGTTGTCATGGTGATGACTGTCCTTGAGTGAAAGTGTCCCATCAGAATGTGTAGCCAAATAGGGAAGCGTTGCATTAGCTTCTTTATTGCTTCATCCAACATCCTTAATGCAGCTATAAATCTTTTACCCATCTGAAATCTGGCAGCGCTGATCTATCAAACTAAAAACAGACATTTATTCTTAGTTTTACAGCAAAACAAGACATTTCTTAGTACTTTATGTCTTGCTTTGCGGCAAAAATATCTATACATCTATAAAAAATTATGAATTTAGTTGATAAGCAATACTGCATAAGATCTCAAATTTCTTTTGTGAAGCTTATGCAAAAAAAATTATAATAAATATATGCAAAAATACATACATACATACTTCGCATCACACCTTATTAGGACATAATGTCAGTGATAAAAGATTCTTAGTCATTCACTTTTATGTAAGCAAAGGCATAATTTCCTGAATGATAAAATCTGATGTAAGATATCCACAATGCAGATGAGCTAACAGACGAAATTGAGTTTTGTATTGTAGGTCGCACAATCATAAACTAAGAAAACAATGAATAAAAGCCAAAGATGTCGGACGCTGACTAATCAAATCTATTCTCAGCCGAAAGAATATAAAGAAACATTATAAACACACTGTTGTTTGACTGACAAATATTGCAAATACCCACTGATTAACTCACTGATGCAACCATTAAATCAAACAGCAGTCTGTGAACGGCAGCCCTTTAAAAGCACAATTACAGGCAGCTGCAAAAATAAAAAAAAATTACTCAGGTTTTTAAAAAAATATATATATATATATATATATATTTTACACACACACACCACAAAACCAGTCACACGAGTATATTTGTAGCAATAGCCAACAATACAAAATTATTTGTATATTAATACAAAATGTCAAAATTATCAATTTTTCTTTTATGCCAAAAATCATAGGATATTTAGTAAAGATCATGTTCCATGAAGATATTTTGTAAATTTCCTACTGTAAATATATCAAAAATGTATTTTTGTGAGTGGATATGCATTGCTAAGGACTTCATTTGAACAACTTTAAAGGTGATTTTCTCAATATTTTCATTTTTTTTTTCACCTTGTTTTATAACTTCATAAAATACATATTTTAAATATCATTGTAATGAAATATGCTTTTACACACTAAAACCCTCGTCACAGAGGAGACACTGGTAACAGTTTGTTATCTGAAATTTTTCATGGGCGCAGCCTTGTGATTTTCTAGACTTGAACACGAAGACTTAAAAATTGTCATGAGGTTAAACAGTGTTTAGATCAGCAACTCCTGTCTTCTCATTAGCTAATAGAAGATCATGCCATCTTAACTGCGACCCAGAATACACAGTGCTACTGTACCATGCTCATTTCTGAATGTCAGTCTCACATAAAGCCAATTTCCTCATTATAGTGAGATTTAAATGCTAAATGCTATAGTGAGATTAGAAAAAACTATAAACAGCTCCCTGACACAAAAAACAAACAAAAAAAAACAAACAAAGAAAATCCTTTTGAAAGTGTTAATTTGACAACGGAATGTAAAGTAAATATTACAACATCTTTGTCCTTTGACCGAGAAATATGCCATTGTGGCACAGTACACCTCAGCAGTAAAACATTTTCCTCGCCTATCTAGCATGCAAAGTAACTTTAGCAGAAATGACACAGTAAAACTGCCATAATGCAATAAAAAAAAAAAGAAAAAAGTACTGCTTACGTAACAACTTTAAACAGTCCTCAGGCCAACAGTCAAATGACTGAAACAGATATCAGTCCCATATCCACCAGTAAATACATATTAACAAGAGTCTGAAGGCAAATCTATTGTAATAGAAATGGTACTGGTTTTCTGTGTATGAGGCTACAAGTGTTTCAAATCTGAACGAGTGAAGGAAATTGAGTTGTGGCGACTAATTAATCAGAGTAAAAGCATTCTCACGCGCCGTCTCAACAGGGTGTAAAACACAACGCAGCAGAGAGAGGCTGTGCTTCATGCTCGCCGAGGCACAAAGCTTTGTTTAGACATAAATAAACAATGCACACAAATAATGAGAGCCGTTAGTGGCAGCAGAACTATTGTTCATTCTTGCCCTGAATCACTCCATGCACTCTGTGTCTCTCCCTCCAAATTCAATTCAATAAAATGCTTCATTGGCAAGACTACTAGAGAAAAGTTTGCCAAATTTTAGTTGTTTTCTAATATTACTGTATGATTTATGTAATGTAGTTTTGTTTATTTCATCCAAAGCAATCCACACCACATTCAAGGTATACATTTTATCAGCTTATGCTTTCCTTGGGAATTAAAACCCATGACTTGCTAGTGGTGCTATGCTGGGGTTTTATAGGTGGTGAACTTGACAGGGTGTTTTTTTTAGAACCTTGCGGTTCTAGATGATTCTATGACATTGCTAGGTGGTTGCTGGGGTATTTTGAGTTGTTGCTAGGTGGTTACTTACCGGCCCAAAATTCATCCCAGTGGTAATGCAGATTCAGTTACACGATACTGAGGGTTAGAGATGTATTCAAATCACTAACCCTCAATATGAGCACTAGTAAAAGTCATGTTTGACATAGCAAATGACACTAATAAAAAGGAAATTGAACACTTTAGCCTGATCTCTCACACACACCAGCACTTAACTATATGTGTACAAAGAAGGAAATGACCTGTTCGGTCAGACAATCCTCTTACCAGCCATACGTCAAACCTCTTGCACCGAACCATTTTGAATTAAAACAACACAAACATGGATTGATTTATCCCATTTTGGCTGCTCAGACAGAAAAGAGTTCTGTTCTTATAAAATAGCTATAAAATCTAGTAGCAGGGTGGCATCAGACAGTAAAACTGTGGTATTTTGATATACACCATGGTACTTAATTGGTGGGATACTTGAAAAAAGTCACAGTACTTTTACCATGATAGGCCTACAGTAGCCTATATAAAATGTCCAAAAAACGTGGTGTATATGTCCACTGTAGGAATAAAGCTATAACAGACCAACTTAAACTGAACAGACATACACTTTTTTTCTCACTGCATTTCCAGAAGCATCTGAACACTGTAACAGATCTATTCAGTGACACTGTCATTCATTTTCTTTGACAATAAAACACCTGATGATGACTGACACACAATATAATGAGTTCAAACAGTTACAGGCTCATCGATGACGAGAACTGATCATTTTATATTACTGAAAGACATGTATATTCACACGTAGTTTCACTCACCAATCTTTTAGCGGTTATTCCGGTTATTATTGATCATCGGCTGTAGTATCGGAAAATAATAGCAGCTCCGAATCGAACAGAACAGCGTCTCTGTGTTTGTGAACGGCAGCTGCTGAACACCTGTTACATCTCCGAGTGTCTGTCTCCACAACACTCACAGTAAACTCCGCCCACCGACTCTCTCTCTCTCTCTCTCTCTCTCTCTCTCTCTCTAATTTGCATGTTTTCTATGTTTAGCAAAGAGGGTTTACATTTCATATTTATATTATGATTCATATTTTTATTAATATCTTTTGCAATATTAACATTTACATGTATGGTTAAATTAAAGGTTTGGATTTAATACTTAGATTTGATTTAAAGGGGTGGTTGATTATGATTTCACTTTTTTAACTTTAGTTAGTGTGTAATATTGCTGTTAGAGCATGAACAACATCTGCAAAGTTACGACCCTCAAAGTTCAATGCAAAGGGAGATATTTTCTTTTAACGAATTAGCTGTTTAAAGGGTTAGTTCACCCAAAAATGAAAATTATGTCATTAATTACTCACTCTCATGTCGTTCCACACCCGTAAGACCTTCGTTCATCTTCAGAACACAAATTAAGATATTTTTGATAAAATCCGATGGCTCAGTGAGTCCTGCATCTCTAGCATTAACACTACTAAAAACATATTTGAAACAGTTTATGTGACCACAGTGGTTCAATTGTAATATTATAAAGCGACGAGAATACTTTTTGTGCACCAAAAATAACAAAACAGCGACTTTATTTCACAATATCTAGTGATGGGCAATTTCAAAACACTGCTTTATGAAGCTTCGAAGCTTTACGAATCATTTGTTTCGAATCAGTGGTTCAGAGCGCCAAAATCCCATGATTTCAGTAAACGAGGCTTTGTTACGTCATAAGTATTTTGAAACTTCAATAGTTCACGTGACTCTGGCAGTTTGGTACACGCTCTGAACCACTGATTCGAAACAAAAGATTCGTAAAGCTTCGAAGCAGTGTTTTGAAATCACCCATCACTAGATATTGTTGAATAAAGTCGCTGTTTTGTTATTTTTGGCGCACAAAAAGTATTCTATTCGCTTTATAATATTAAGGTTGAACCACTGTAGTCACATGAATTGTTTTAAATATGTTTTTAATAGCTTTCTGAGCATTGAAAAAGGGAGTGTTATTGCTAGCGATGCAGGCCTTACTGAGCCATCTGATTTTATCAAAAATATCTTAATTTGTGTTCCGAAGATGAACGAAGGTCTCACAGGTGTGGAACGACATGAGGATAAGTAATTAACAACATAATTTTCATTTTTGGGTGAACTAACCCTTTAAGGACTACAACAAATGGCTGGTAGGGACTACAACGAGCTTCTTCCCAGGTTAGTGACATCACTAACCCTAAAATTTACATAAACCCTGCCCCCTAGAACATGCAACAAAGGGGGAGAGGCCATGTTGGGCTGCTTTAGAGAAGAGGAAGAGTTGTCGTAGTAGAGTGTTGTTGCCATGCCATCATTTTATGCCGGACTGCTTCGCAAACAAGGGTCAATTCAACACTGGATTTGCACAAAAGAATAATAACGGCACATGCTAGTCGATGAGTTGAATCAACTCCACAGCAACCATTCAGTGAGAAACGTCCAGTTGCATTCTAAAAGTTGTAACTTATTCCTGTCTCTCCATCAGTGTCCAACTCCGGTTTGAACAATGTAAGGCTGAACAACGTTACTGACAGTTGTCATTTGGCTGCGTGAGATTCTCCAGCTTTGTTGTTGTTGAGCAACTGAAGCGCAAGCTGTTAAAGCTCCGCCCTCTTTTGGAAAGCGGGCAAGGAGCAGCAGCTCATTTGCCTTTAAAGGGACACAAAAATGGCATGTTTTTGCTCACACCCAAATAGGGGCAAATTTGACAAGATATAATATATGATCTGTGGGGTACTTTTTTGCTGACACTTCACGGACACATTCTAGGGACACCAGAGACTTATATTACATCTTGTAAATGGGGCGTTATAGGTCCCCTTTAATATTTACATTTAAAAGTCAGATTGATGATGACACCACTTCTTTGTAGCTGAACTGAACTCATTACATAACTGAGGGACTTTACACAGTTCTTGAACCAAACTGAATGAACACTGAACTGACTTCAGCTGAAAAATGATACTTGTCTTTTTTGTGCTGCTTTACAGCGAAATTGAATTCTGTTTGCATCATTGATCATCATTTTCCTATTTATCACTGTAAATCTGCTTTGAAAATCTGTATTATAAAGTGCTATATAAATAAAGGTGTTTTGACTAAACTACAGCAAATCTGTTTGGTTTTTGTCACTAAATCTGTTAAAATTGTGACTGTTTTTTTGTGAATTTTATATAGAGAGAAACCTGATGCTATAATCAGTTTTGTTTTTTACTCCAGGGACCAGGAAATATTTCTCAGTGTAGGTTTATTTTTACAAGCAGTCACATTGGATTCAAATTACAAATGACAAATTCACCCAACCTCATCTGACATTATGAAAAATACTGCATTATCACCTGTATGCAATAATATGATGATATTCTAATTTTAGTTTGTAGCACATATTTACCAAAATGGTAAATTTAAATATTTACCAATATGGTAAATATTTACCATATTTACCAAAAATAGCCATACTTTACCTAGGTGTTTGAAATCAACAAACAAAACCACAGTTACAGAAACCAAAGAAACCATGCATTTATGCAATTGGACTTCAAATTACTAGACTGTGTGACAGCTTCCCTATGTGACAACCAGCCTGGTCTGCCCTACATATAACATTAAATATAAATAAACATACACTGCTCAAAAAAATTAAAGGAAAACTTTGAAAACACATCAGATCTCAATGGGGAAAAATATCATGCTGAATATCTATACTGATATGAACTGGGTAATGTGTTAGGAACGAAAGGATGCCACATTGTTTGATAGAAATGAAAATGATCAACCTACAGAGGACTGAATTCAAAGATACCCCGAAAATCAAAGTGAAAAAATGATGCAACAGGCTAGTCCATTTTGCTGAAATTTCATTGCAGCAACTCAAAATGGTACTCAATAGTTTGTGTGGCCTCCACATGCTTGCATGCCTGACAACGTCGGGGCATGCTCCTAATGAGACGACGGATGGTGTCCTGGGGTATTTCCTCCCAGATCTGGACCAGGGCATCACTGAGCTCCTGGACAGTCTGAAGTGCAACCTGGCGACGTCGGATGGACCAAAACATAATGTCCCAGAGGTGTTCAATTGGATTTAGGTCAGGCGAGCGTGGGGGCCTTTCAATGGTATCAATACCTTCATCCTCCAGGAACAGCCTGCATACTCTCGCCACATGAGGCCGGGCATTGTCCTGCACCAGGAGGAACCCAGGACCCACTGCACCAGTGTAGGGTCTGACAATGGGTCCAAGGATTTCATCCTGATACCTAATGGCAGTCAGGGTGCCATTGTCTAGCCTGTAGAGCTCTGTGCGTTCCTCCATGAATATGCCTACCCAGACCATCACTGACCCACCACCAAACCAGTCATGCTGAACGATGTTACAGGCAGCATAATGTTCTCCATGGCTTCTCCAGACCCTTTCACATCTTTCTCAGGGTGAACCTGCTCTCATCCGTGAAAAGCACAGAGCGCCAGTGGTGGACCTGCAAATTCTGGTGTTCAATAGCAAATGCCAATCGAGCTCCACGGTGCCGGGCAGTGAGCACAGGGCCCACTAGAGGACATCAGACCCTCAGGCCACCCTCATGAAGTCTGTTTCTGATTGT
Organism: Ctenopharyngodon idella; assembly: GCF_019924925.1. Taxonomy (NCBI): domain Eukaryota; kingdom Metazoa; phylum Chordata; class Actinopteri; order Cypriniformes; family Xenocyprididae; genus Ctenopharyngodon; species Ctenopharyngodon idella. The sequence goes on along the minus strand of NC_067237.1, from coordinate 32,711,065 downwards.
TTGGTCAGAGACATTCACACCAGTGGCCTGTTGGAGGTGATTTTGTAGGGATCTGGCAGTGCTCATCCTGTTCCTCCTTGCACAAAGGAGCAGATACCGGTCCTGCTGATGGGTTAAGGACCTTCTACGGCACTTTCCAGCTCTCCTAAAGTAACTGCCTGTCTCCTGGAACCTCCTCCATGCTCTTGAGACTGTGCTGGGAGACACAGCAAACCTTCTGGCAATGGCACGTATTGATGTGCCATTCTGGAGGAGTTGGACTGCCTGTGCAACCTCTGTAGAGTCCAGGTATCGCCTCATGGTACCAGTAGTGACACTGACCCTAGCCAAATGCAAAATTAGTGAAAAACAGTCAGAAAAGATGAGTAGGTAAAAAAATGTCAGTGGCCTCCACCTGTAAAACCATTCCTGTTTTGGGGGTCGTCTCGTTGCCCATCTAGTGCACCTGTTGTTAATTTCATTAACACAAAAGCAGCTGAAACTGATTAACAACCCCCTCTGATGCTTAACTGACCAGATCAATATCCCAGGAGTTTAACTGACTTGATGCTATTCTCTCATTAAAAAGTGTTCCTTTATTTATTTATTTATTTTTGAGCAGTGTATATTTAGCTCCCCATTCACCTAGTCATACTGTATCAGAGTCATTTATTGTGCAGAATGACTGAAGCGTTTCAGCGGCGATCAGAGCAACAGATGGTGACTGTGTAATGTACATTAGTAAGATGCTCACGATACTGATCATACGCCTCTAAACTGCTGCTCTCACTTAAATAATTCATTACATAGCCAAGATTACAGTCATTGCAGCTTTTAGCTTATTTAGTTTGTGTGTGTGTGTGTGTGTGTGTGTGTGTTCTTGTATACATGGTTTATGAGGACACTTCCTGTGTCCTTGTAAACCAAATGGCTTAAAAAAACATACAAACGGTTCAAAAAAATGCAGACAGTTTCCTGTGATGCGTAGGTTTAGGGGTAGGGGTAGTGTAGGGGGATAGAATATACAGTTTGTACAGTATAAAAACCATTACGTCTATGGAAATTCCCTGTAAATATATACAAGTATGTGTGTGTGTGTGTGTTTGTGTGTGTGTGTGTGTGTGTGTGGTAGCCTGATCTCTCTGAGACAGGAATCTCAATGTATAACACTTTTAGGGTATAAAAATACAGTAGTATTCTAACTAGACTGCTTGTAAACTTGTACACTGCAGTCATTGAGTAACATTCTGCCTCAGTTGTATATGGGTCATGTTGGTACTTTTAAGCAGGACATTAGCATTCCATTCTTCAGTGGGTCAATCCTAAAGAAAGCTAATCTTACTTTCTGGAAAAACTGGCTCAGTAATGAGAGGATGAATAATTACTATCCCAGTGAGTCATTTCTATAAACCTGCATGAACCTTTGGTTCTGAAAACCTCTACTTCTGTCTCAGGTCCAGTGGCTAGAATTTGTAATGTGTTTATGACGAAGCTCAGCTGTGATGCAGAAGGTTTCATTTCTCTCATATTTGCTTTCCAGTCTGCATGTAAGACTGCACTGCGCTCACCGGAGGTTCCTCATCTGCCTGTTCCCATTATTTGTTATGACATATCTCAGTGATGCACCTCTGAGGATCTCAATGACTTTGAATACAGACCTGAATTTCCATTTAATAAAGTATCTGCAGTGCTTTATCATATGCCCATAAATCTGTGATGAGAAATAAATTGTGAAATATAGCTTGATTCAGTACAATAGGATAATGTGATGCTTTTTAAATGAGTCAGGCAATAAAAAAAACTCAGATTTCAGAATGAAACGACAATGA